>NC_053158.1:61881950-62216950 GCF_016835505.1 Polypterus senegalus | reverse complement strand
TTTGACCATGTTGCATTCTGTAATACCGTGTGGATCTGAATCACAGATAGATAGATAGATAGATAGATAGATAGATAGATAGATAGATAGATAGATAGATAGATAGATAGATAGATAGGAAAGACACTATATAAAATTAGAAAAAGACAGAAAGGTACTAAGGAAAACAGATACTGTAGATAAATAGAAGGATTGATACAGTATATTGGTGTTATTCTGGGGGACATTATAGTATTAGAGCAGCCAATGTACAGGGTGGTCCAGATCTAATTATGCAGATCCAGGTCGTCTGGATGACTTTGATGTATGTGGGCACAATTCCAGTTCAGTGCGAAAACGATTCTTCATGTCGTCAGTTTGCATACTTCTTGATGGTCTGGGATTCTTTGGGTGATTTTCTATGTAATAAACTTAATGAGTTATAGTGTAATGAAAATTGCATACAGTAATTAGATCTGGACCACCCTATACAAAAAAACTCTACAGAATACACATAATCTAAATGTTAAATTAAATAAATAAATATACAGCTGAATATGTCCATAATTACTTTTAATAGTGAAATTGTTGTTCAGTTAGTCTTGATTAATTGCATTAGTGTAATAAGACTTGTGGCATTCATATAAATGATCGATATGTGACCCATTGTTCCACGTGCAGGTAATGTGTAAGAATTGTGAGAACTCACTATCTAAACAAAGTCTCTCAGTCCTTTTGTCTTCAACTACATTTAAAGGTCTGCATTCAGATGAAATCTGTTTTTCAATAGCAGTAGTTAATGCTTCAGATTTTTGCTTCATTCATAAACATGGAACCAAATGTACATTCATGGACTGAGGTCTACCATGGATTTTGCTGATTAAGCATAATTTTTAACAGTAGCCTGTTCTGCTTCTAATATAGATACGTCAAACATATTTTATATCTGTGATGCATTAAATTTACAAATATTGACAATTTTGTTTTTTGAACCATATAGGAAGGTTTTGAATTAAAAAAAAAAAATCCTAAACCTTGTCTTTTTCAGCTATCCTTAACAGAGGGAATTGAACAATGTATAAGAAAAATACGATTAAGGAAAAATAACATACTATACTTTTGAAATTATGTATTAATATTTTAAATTTGGCAAGTATACAATAAATATTACAATGGCAGAAAAAAAGCATAGTATAGCTGGAAGATGTGTTGTAATAACTAATTGTTGCTGGCAAAAAAGCTCTCCCACATAACTCCCTGCACTGGCATTGTAGAATTAGCCTTGTACTGATGGAGCTCGGCGAGTTGACCACAGTGACATACAGAGCGTGTAATTCATCCAGATTTTTGGGATTATGAGTCTGTAGGGTAAACCAGTGACTCAGTCACCCTTAATTTACAGGGAATTCTAATTGTAATTCTTTTTTCACTTTCAGAAGCTCATTCAAATCAAAATACATTGTGTGGAAAAAGTTAAAATGCATACTGAATAGTGTTGATTGGCAAAATTCAAAAGTGTTTTCCACAGCGAATTTGCTTGATTTGCTGGCGACCTTCTTTGATGAATACATTCCTGAAAACTCACTTAGTCGATAGCTTAAACAAATATTTTTTTCTGCCAGTAACCCATGATACTTTGCAAGACCAGTGCAACATCACAGAGCTATTGCAGTCAAAGTTGTTTCCCCCGAGTATATAACGCTGATCCTAGTAGTGTGCACACAAGCTGGATCAACTACTATACTGGATGAAATTCATCTTCCTGTAGATTTAACAAGACCTTTTTAATACTAAAAGTTAATAGAAAACTAGCAAATACATTTAAAAACTAAATGTACTTTAATGTTGTGCTGATGTAGTAGTAGCAGCAGTGAGTGAGCAAGCATAAGGGAAGAAAATATATGTAAAAAAAACTTTTCAGTTCAAGAGAAGAAAGTTCCTGCTATGGAACTCCGCAGGTGCCAAGCATCAATAAGCTCATGCCCCCTTCTCCTGTGGCCACTGTCTGAAAGAAATTTTACTGCACTAATATTTAACTCTACTAATTTTATTAATATTTAACAATGGTTACCACTGTTGCTGAACAACTCCTGTCACTATTTGGCCACAATAATCTGTCCAGCATAAGTGGCAGATAATTCCCTCGCCCTCAGGGACACTTAAAAGATCACTGCACCTTTTTAAATCACTCGAAACTAGTTCAGTTTCTCCTTCCCCAATGACTTCAATGAATTTCGCGGAGTTCAGTGAAGCTCCCAAATACTTCCACAATTTCACCAAACTTGAGACGAAGCAAACTCAGTAGGATTCACTCATCACTAATACTGAACTAAAAACAGCCCTAGTTACTGTATAATATACCTTTTTTACCCAACAGTTGAACATGGATAGATGATTTATATCAAATTTAAATTTACGCAAGTTAATTACTTAAAGCAATGAGAATGTACTGCGCAAAAGTTCCATTAATGAAATGAATCACATATGACATCAGATATCATAATAAATATTCTCAGATTGCTTTTGTCAGATTTGGACCTACTTAATTTGTTGGAGAGGAAGATGTGAAATTGATAGTAACAAAATATTTGATAGAAATGTGTAAAGTTAAGAGTTGCCTGTTGGATACTAGGCATGTTAAGTGATCTCCACACCACGAGTTCAACTGCTTTATCTCAATCATAAAAAACACCTCAAAGTAGCACTGATTTACTCTCATTTCATGAGCAACTATAATCTAATGTGACAAAAGGTGGCTGGACTGGATTGCTAGTATTAAATAGCCTTATGCTTTATTGAAAATGGGTATCTAATTTTCCTTTCACGCTCTAAAGATTCATATTATAGCAGCAGTTTGACTGATTTAAATACCTGCAGTATGCTTTGTATAGTAAGAAAGAATTTCTGAGTGTCTAACTCAAATACCTAACCCAATATACCACAATTTGACATAAAACTTCCAGCCAAAGCTGAAAACAATGCTGAAAGTCAAACAAGAAGTATAGGAAGTCAATGTACACCATTCAGAAAATCAATGTGTCAAAGGCTGTTCCTGACCTATGATTGAAAGCCATATCCAATTTAATCCTTTACTGAAATAAATAATGGCAGTAAATTGAAAATCTGAAAGCTGTCCATTCCATTAAAACATAAAAGCTACACATTATGGTCCAGGATAGTTCTAGAGTTAAAATGATCGACAATGTATATTTTATCATTAACAATCATGCTGTCTATTTTATCTAAGCAGTTTATTCTATACCGGATGCTTTATGAACTGTGCACATCTCTTAAGGTCATAAAAATTATTTCTTGACACCACAAGCAAAACTTAGGAAAGAATGAGCCATTCATCAAGCCATGCAGCTACAGAGTTTTCCTTCCTCATAATAAACAGAATCTGTTATTAGCACACAAAGAAGCTTCCATCAGCATTTGTTACCAAGTAACTGGTTGACCCCATGCTACAGGTCATGGTCAGAACAATGCTCATACAGGGTCAAAGTTAGATTAAGACAGGTGGGTTCATGGAAAAATAAAGAAACAGTGTACTGAGCAGTGAGACCAATGAGCTGCCAGACGAGTTACATTGCTCTGGTGCATTTTTGCAGATCTATAAGAATGCTACTACAGTGAGTTTATATGGAGATTTAAGAAACATGTGATGTTTGACATTTGGTGTAGGGAGCAGTTTTACAGACTCAATAATTGAAAGCTGTTAGGTTCGAAAAATAGCAGGATTTTTGTTCTGTGTTTTGTATTGGCCACTTTTCCTACACTAGTGTTTTATTGCATACAGAAGGACTGAACTCTCCAGCCATGCAATTTCTAATTTAAGGGAATGCAGAAACAAATACCGGGCAGATTGCTAATACATCACAATACATCAAACTCTCAAACTCATACAGGTCAATTTAATGATGGCAATTAAAGTAACATGCGTCTTTAGGATGTGGGAGTATCCAGAAACATCCATTCAGACAGAGAAACAGCTACCAGCATCCAGACGGGCAGTGCCTTGGCTTTGATTTAATAACCCAGGACTCTGCAGCTTTGAGACAGCAGCACTAACTCATTACTAACTAATGCATTTCAGTTACAAATGAATAATTTCTAATTAAACTGCAATAAAATAATTTTGCATCAAGGGTGGCATGGTGGTGTTTAAACCTGTGTGGTATTTGAACATCTCCCCCGTGCCACTGTTGGTTTTAACCGGTGTCACACATGTGCAAATGAGAGGCAGCTAAGTAATAAGGATAATTCCACTCCAGACCAGGAGGTGGTGAGGTGCACTAATCTCTCTTTCAACTGCAGACCAGTTACAGGAAATCCTGCCTGGCTTTAATAATGTCATTTCTGGTTCCCGAAGATGTCACTTCCTGGTTATGGTCCTGATGACGTCACTTCCCCTGTCATCCCTTAAACTCACTATCTCTGCCTCATCCAGGCAATTCTTTTTTGGACTCAAACCTGTACACAACTGTACACAGTTTAAAGCAATTTTGCAGCCAGGAAACAATATATGGGTGGCTGCCCCAAACCTTTTTATGGCTCCTGTCTATTCTTATGACACCGGGTATGCTGAAATCCTCCTACATCCCAATGATTGCACATATTAGCATAATTAGCAACAGTAAAGTGTCCAAGAATGAGTGAAAGTGGGTGTGAAAGTTCCCACCAGGGAATCTCATTTAGGGTTGGAACTTGCCTTGTATATCTTGCTCTCTGTGATCCTGTTAAGGATAAAGAAGAATCAGAAAATGGATGATGTATGGATGCATTAAGATATATAATATACACCGACTCTTTTAAGATGACAAATTTGAAATGATATTAGATGAGAGTCTCTCATACATCTTAATCTTCAGACAAAAGGTTGTTAGCTTTTGCTACCACCAGAGTACTATTTCACTATCTCCCATTTCCCCCATGTCTTCAAATGTGTGTGTCATAAACTGCATTATAACTGTGCTGTGATAAATAAAACGCGTTCATATTGATACCCTTTAAAATGTTCTGCCACAGTACAATGGACACAGAAAATGATCTGGAAGGATTTTTTTTAAAGCATTCTTCCTATTTTTTAACCAACTTACTCGAGTCACATGTAGTGGAGGCCTATCACAGCAGCTTTGGATTTCAGCATGAATCAACCCTGGATGGGATGAAAGTCCATCACAAGGCACATTAAAACTACATTCTCACACACTGTCACACAAGGACAATTTTGAGTATCTAATTCCTGTATTGTAACCAGCAAGTATAATTAGTATTATATAAAAAATTTATAGCAATCCAATTTCCATTACAATTGTTTAATATATTTTTTGTGTTCATAAGAATTGCGTACTACTGCTCTTAATCAATCACTTCCAGTTTTTTTTGTCCAGCACCTTCTGACTCACCAGTACGAGAAAACCCTCACTTATGAAATGCTATTCAACTCATCGTGATGTCTAGCTATGCAATAAGTAAATTTATTTTTGATGTTCCCCCTATTTTTGGCCATCTAAACTCGAAAATCCCTCATTTTTGGGCCAATTTTGGACCATATTTTGTGCAGGAAATTACCCCCCTTATGTTTAAAAGTAAACTGTCTTCAGCAAAAATGTTCAGAAGGGCATTAAGTTGTACACGCCACATCAACCAACCATCCTAATGGTATACGAGGGATTAAAGTACTTCTTTTTACAAAACTTTGAAAAAATGGGAATTGGCAATATAGGCATGCAGACTTTCATTTTCAAAGTTGCTGGTCACGATTATTGCTTTTAATATCTGACTCATTACTGGTGGTCCTAGCCCTATTTCAAACATAAGTAGCTAGGGTATCATTTTAGACTCTTTCTAGGTCAGTGATGAAGAATATGGTGCACACATTTTAATATTTCACATAACTATTCTTGTTTACTATGTACTTCCATCTCATTACATTTCTTAAGAACACCAAAAATTAGGGTGGCTTACGCTAATTCAGACTTTTTAAAATTGGATCACTGAAAGGTTCAGAGACTTTTCCGGGGTGATGCAAAGTGAGAAACTGAACCTGCCACCCTGTGGTGTAAAGTCCAATTCCCAATCCACTAGGCCAAGTTGCCTGTCATAGATGAACTATTATATGTCTTTTCCCATCTGACATCTTCCTCATGATGCTATTAAAGCTAAATTGCCCTGGGCTTTGATTTTATGTCCACCTCTTAGCAGAAAAAGCTTTTGGATGTGTTAAATCAGAGTGGTTTACTCTTACACCATTTATGAAATAAAGCACAGCCCAATGAAAATGACACAGATATGTGGGCAGTGAGGTTTGTTAGGCGACGTTTCTAAAACACAGTGATGCTGAAAGAGGAACAAGATTGTATTCTTGCCTTTATCCTGTTCTCTTTTTCCTTCTCTGCATTTTTTGTATTGTGTATTTTGAAAAAAAGGGATTAATTTAAATCCCTAAAGTGAAGTGAAGTGGATTAACCCTGCCTGTTTGGATACTTATCACTTTCAGACCCAGTGAAAGGTTTCTTCCCAAAAAAGCTTACAAATTGGAAAAAAGAAAAAACGAAATATAGAAGAATACTAACATTTAAATGAAGCAAGTTTGAATTGAACATCAAGAATGAAAAATAATCATGTTCAGCAACTTACAGTTAAATAACTAAAGTATAAAGGAAATATGAGGCATGGATTTAAATAATAATAGCCGAGGACAGGGTGACATTTACAGTACATGATGGCCAGACAGTAATGTCTGTCTTGAAAATTAATGTACAGAAACAATCTATTAGCAGGGTGGACTGCAGGCTCCTAATGGACTTTAATTGCACCTATCCCAGATTTTGTGGTATTTGTGAATTTATTTCTCTTATAAACATTACATTCACTCAAAGGTAGTTTGTTATTCCTACTCATCCACAGATATCAACAGTTAAAGGACTACTTGTATGCATTCTGGGTGACACTAATATTTAAAACAAGCAATCAAGACCATTAAAGGAAAATAACAAGACTCCAGTGACTTAAATGGGTAAAGTACTGGAATGTAATGTAATGTACTGGAAGCCTCAAGGCTCAGAACGGATCAAACAAAGACCATTAATAGGGAGGTAAAACATTAAGCAAAAGATCTTATCTTATGATGGCATGCAGAAAACACCGCTAAGGTGAAATCACACCTAAAGCGATGATGATCAATATAATGAGAAGAAGGATTAGGAATATACATGGTGGGACGCACCATTTATGAATCTGAAATAATTTAAGCTTGATTTACACATATCAAACAAAGACCCTAGATTCATAATTAGAGATACTAACAGTAAAAAGAAATTAAGACAGAAATGAAATGCTAGTATGGAAACTATCAACTCTTTTCTTACAGGTCTTATTGAATTCCTTGTCTTCTCCTTGTTTCAGACTAATTGTAAAGTTTTATATGTGGTATGTATTGTGTTCTTTTAGGCTGCTTTCCAGACATGTATGTGCTGGTTAATGCAGTAGTTAGTACTATGATGTAATCCAATAAAGAAGAATACTTCTTTGCATTCCCTGTTGTTGGCTGCATAACTGACAGTATACTGTAAGAGCATCATTTTCTTTTTAAATGTTATGATACCCAGCATATATCACTGCTGCAACATTACAATCTGCATTTTGTCTTGTTTGTTTTAATATTTTCTCAGCTTTTTGCATTATTTTCTTTATTATTAAATTACTCATCACTATTTACACAAAACCAAATAGTTGGTGTTTTGCAGCACTTTAGTTTATGGCTGTTTTTGGCCATAACGCTCTCTGATGAGCACGTGACCGTCATGATGGTAATGTTATTGTGCTGTCAGCACATGAAGACTATTTGAGAGTTGCAACGTTGGCGCCCGTATTTTTACATAAAAACTTTTTGGTTAGGGACTCTTAGTTATTACTTAAACTTCTTGTTTTTTGAAACTGTTGACCATGGATTTTCAGACTTTGTTAAAGTTTTAATGTTCCTTGCTTTGGATTTCTGGCCTTTTGACCTACTGCTTTGATCTTTTGACTGCTCTATTGTGTTCTTTATTGTTAAGTCTGCATTTTCTGGTTTTTCTTTATCTTTGAACTGCCATTTCCAAATAGGACATGATATCACTAGTTTGTGGGAAATATGCAAGTAAGAATCTCATTGTAGTGTATACATATGACAACAAAAAAACTTAAACTTAAGCTGAGTAGACCGTCATGACTCACAAAATAATTGGTTGTAAAAATATATTAAGATTAGCAGGTAAATGTGGAATGTTGAAGCGGACACAGTCAGATATTTTAAAGATAAATATATTTTTTGAATGAAAGATCCAAAAAATTCTTTATCTGGAAAATACATTAGAATCATCAACCAGAAAATAAGTTAAAAAAAATGCACTGACAAGTCTTTTCAAATCGCATCCACAATCTCAGACAACCCGAAAGTGTATGCCGCTAAGCATTATTCCATTGACCCAGTGATGTCACATACTGCACACTTTCAGTTGACCTTACCTAACAACATTATAGCAACTGTCTAAACAAGAATTCCTTAAAATGGCATCGCCCAATTTAAAACAATATATGGCATCATGGGAGAAGGCTAAATTTTTTGAACATTATGAAAATTAGCCTAAAACAAAAAAAATGTAAGAAATATTTTCACTGGACTTTAAAAGTCTATTCTACACATTGAAGTTTTGATAAATGACCAAAAAAGACTCGGGCAAATATTAAATAAAGAAGCTAATTATGCCAAGTATAATTACCTTATACAGCTCTCCAAATAACAAAGCTAGCATGGCATTGTTATAATCAGTTGGTTTTATGAATTTATTTGCAGCTCTCCATGCATTATTTGATACACTGTGTATGTCTACTGTATTTAAAGGTTCTGGGACATGAGGATTATGAATGTAATGTTAGTTTTAAAGTAAATTGGCAAAGCTGAATTTTTTAGTACATTGCCACAATGCCATCATTGTTGTCTGTGAGTGCTGCCATTTAGTGATTCTGTTGACTTGGCGCTAGTCCTGGGTGCCAAAGGCTTGGTAACAAGGGTCACAATGCTGGGTGTCAATTATGTAAAGGAGTTAAGCGGTTACCTTTAAAGCTTGTCCCTAACTGAGTTTGTGAATAAGAACTTTTCCTTTGCAATTTTCTAAAAGCTTTTTACTTACTGGCTTTACAGTAATTAATTTATTGTTCTGGTCCATGACTTTCTTTTGCCCTTTTGGTTCTAATGAAGGATTGGTTTGACTTACAGTTTTGATTTTTTTTTTTTAATAACACGTATCTCCCAGTCCTTTTCAGTTTTTATTATTCTCTCTCAGAATTTGGAACAGTACATGCATCTGAACAGCAGTAATGGCCTTATCCCAGCATTTTTACTCACACCTGTAGTCATAGCATTTATTCTCTCGCTGGCTGTGAACACTATGTACAGAAAATATGCTGTCCACCTGACTCAAGCCTTCTTTGTAAAAGTCAAATTCATCTGCAATATATACGTATATTTAATCAAGCATAAAGTTAACTTGCTGCAGTGAAGGGTTCCAGTAAAGAGCAGAAATTTTAGAGTGGGAGGTCTCTCATTGCCCTATTGCTCACAAGCCCTTGTGAACATGTCCACCTGCCTCCAGTTTAATAAAACAAGGAGCATTCAAGCCTGGAGACATCTTACACCTTCTACACTAGATTAGTCTGAAAAATGGTTTAGTGAAGATCTATTTAGAATAGCCAGTTACTCCAAAAGAGACTTCTGTTGGGGATGTACTTGAAGGAAATACTGCACAGGAATCGGAAGAATGTGAAAAAGTAACAGGTGCAGGGTTCAAATCCAGGATGTTGGATCAGTGAGGCGGCAGAATTACCCAATGTGTCAAAGTTCCATTCATTTAAATTAATAGTTACATAGAATTTTTTTTTATTTCTGTTGCTTCTGTTGGTGCTGCTTTGATGTAAATAATTATTTCTTGAAAAGTTACGATTTGATTATGAACTGGGTAGAAAGTATTTGCTAATAAGAAATGTGAGTGAGTGCTGTATCGAAGTAAGTGCACTACTGCAATTTTTTTTGGTTCACCTTAAAAGACAGCATGCTTAAATTTCAGACAAAGTAAATATACATTCATTGTCATAAATATATTTGTGTGTAGTATTTTTAAAGTTCAGAAAAATGTTTTAAAATGGCCAACTATTTTATAGTGCTTTTAAACACTTCGGCAGCAGTGGCCCTAAGCTGCAGAGCATGGCTCTTATTGATTGTCCTTCCTGAAATCATGCAGTATGCAGCAGAGGAAGCTTACTGGTTGAACTTCCAAAGACCTTAAAGATGGTATCTTCTTTATTCCCTACAACGGTTATGTATGTCTGGAAACTGCCTGTCATTTAGAAATGCAACCAACTGTTCTCTAGATAGCAGGATATCTAACACTTATGTCTGTAGTCAGCAATGTAAAGTGTCAGAGCTAGTGGATCAGTTATACAGTAGCTGCAATGTGCCCGCTTGTAAGGAGATGTTACAAAATCGATGGCACTGGAAATTTAAAGTGTCTGTTTGACCAATGCTTTCTGGTAACAAGCCACTTATAAGGACTAGGGAAATCGGTAGGAGTCAAGGTTGAAATCTGTGCTGATTTTTCACTTTTTCAATTAATGATCAATTATTAATGAAAAGAGCTGTATAGCAGAGCAATGCTCGGCACTGCCACCCTATGGATGAAACATTCTTGCCCTAAAACCTGCTGCTGGTTACTCCGTTAGTACAGTGTATGAATGAGTTAGGTGTTTGCATGCATGTTAGGGGGCACTGCAGTACCCCTTTCAAGACTGACTGTTGCCTTAGACTTGACACGTCTAGCCAACCTGAATTGGATTAAATGGGTTGGAAAATGTTATGCTATTGTTAATCAAATGTAAATATTACTAACACACATCAGTCGTATGGTACACTGATGACACCTAATAGTGTATTTCTAATGACGCAAGATATTTTTAAACATTTCCAATGTAAATAAACTGTATAATAAATATTTGTGAATACTGCAGAGACCAGAAGTGACACTGCAAAACAGTATCGTAAGTCTTGGAACCAAATTTTAGCATAGCCACTGGGATTTCATTTTCAATATGTGCAAGTGAATAACTGCATGTATCCATGCTTTGTTATCAAAAGGGGTGCTGTTCTTTCTTAAACCACAGTGAAACAATCCATTTAACAAGCAACCTCCTACATGGGAAGCCCTAACAAGAACAGATAGGTTTGTTGCTTGGGCTACGAAGAGATATTTTACTTCCTGGAGATCATGAAACTTTTGTATGTAAAACAAGGCATTACTGCTCCCACACAATGACTTGTTCCATTATGGCTTTGACACTTCAGTTTAAACTCCTGAGTCTATATGTTTAATCTCAGCAGTATGGTTTACTTTGTATTAGTGAATTGTGACAGGCCCTCTGCTATGTAGAAGCTAACAAATGAACATCATTTATTAACAGTTTGAGCTAACTACACTACCACATTCATCCATTTATTATTACAGCGCCTTTGTATAGTGACTGAAGAATACAGCATGGTACTTTACAAGTACAACTGTTCACATAAATTCTTTACAGCTGGAGCACAGGTGGATTAAGTGACTTGCTTAGGGACACATAGTGACTTTTGAGGCAATAACTGAACCAGCGGTCTTGTGGATGACAGTTCCGTTCCTAAGCTGCTCTGCTACACTTCCTGCCTGCCTGCCTGCCTGCCATTGTAGTTACTGGACTGTTATGGTGGCTCCACAGTCTCAGGTTTGGATTACCATCTAGACACTGCGTATGAGAGTTCTCCTCCAGAATCTGCAGTTCTACTCCAGCATCCCACAACTGTGTGTGTTAGATAGACTGGTAACTCTGTACTGTCCTGTGTAAGTCAGTGTTGGTGTTTGTCTGAGGGAATCCACTGATTGAACAGCCACATATATTTCCCACCTTGCACTGAATGCTGCTTGTACAGGTGGGTGGATAATGGATAGATTGATCATAGCTACTGGTTAATATGGGTGCACACACAGTTTATGTGGGTTACACACCAAACTAGATTTGTATCTGAAATAGTTTAGGTTTAAATCTTTTCAGCCAGTAAGCTGCAATGCCCCTCATATAAAAGTCAGTCATTTCAGCCAAATCATATTTATATATGTAGGAGTGGCTATGTATTTTCTTACAGGTACTCAAGGTTATGCACTCTGCAGCCCAAGAAACCTGAATCTGAAAAAGTTAACGTGTGGAAAGAGAAGCAACATAAGAGCTAATTTCGAAACAGCGCTATCCGTCAAGCCCCACATGCTTCTGTTTGCCACTAGAGAGCAATTCATTGATCTAAACCTTTCAACACCAAAAGTAAGCCATTTACTTATTATTTTAATATATTTTCTTTACACAAAGAGGTTTGCCATGGAATATATCAATTTGAGGGACACTGAGCTAAGTGCTTTGTGGCCGACTCATTTGTCATTTTCTCATCTGCGCTTCATAGAATGCTGTTAGCTTTACACCATGTTTGACTAGGACTCGGGGATTTCACTTTCAGAATGGAGAACTATTATAATAATAAACTTTATATATGGGTTTCTATTGTCAGTACACTATTTCATCCAGAAAATCTAGCCCATCTAATTAACTTGATGGTAGTCTTACTTACAGTAAGCTCAGTACTGCTGCAAATAAAAAAGGAAAGATGGATAATTTAACACAGTGTCCATCCATCTATTAATCTAGTATCTAACTGTACCACTTCAGTGTCATGTCATAATGTATAGTAGAGTGTGGTAAATTTAATTAAGATTTAGCTTTTAACCACGGATACATATAGTTTCCTGTGACTATAACCAAGTTATGAAACACAGCAAGACAACTAATTAACTTTTTGGACATTCCCCTAAAAACCAAAACTGGAGGATCCCCATGTTATGCTATTATATATGGTGGGTTTGTGAGAAAGAACTGTAGCAGCTGTCTGACAGGTCTTCACAGACTGGACCAGATGGAAGCTGTTTAGGAGTGTTTTACAGACTGAGAGGATCTGGAGCACGGGTGTCAAACTCCAGGCCTGGACGGCTGTCATGGCTGCCGGTTTTTATTCTAACCCTTTTCCTATCACTGACCAGGTTTCAATGCTAATTAACTTCTTTTCCCTTTGTTTTAATAGCCTTACTTTTAAGGATTCAGTCCTCTGAATTCATTCTTTTCTTCATTAAATGACAGCCAAACAGAAATGAGATGTGAAATGAGCCGACAGGTGACCAGCTAAACTGGGGCTTTAAATTCCAAATTCACTCCATCCAGTTTCTTAATGAGAAGCCAATTCTTGGTGTTAATTAAACCCTTTATTTAATTCCACGGCTTCTTGCTGCTCTCATTCTGCTACAGCAGAATCATAACTGTTGATTTTGTATTTTTCAAAGAATACAGTCAAAATGTTTTGGTGACCTGAGAGATCAACCTTACTGAGACCTTCATATTTTTTTATTTTGACATATTGTGTGATGGGCACAGGTAAGCTGGTCATGTGGCAGCTTGTTTTGTGTCTCATTATTGTTTGGCTGCTAATTAAGGAAAAAGAAACAACTAAGTGGCACAAGTCAAGTTAATTAAAACTAAGGCAAAAGAAGTTAATTAGCAGAAAAAAATGGTCACTAATTAAGAAGATGATTAGAATGAAAACCTGAAGCCACTGCGTCCCTCCAGGACTGGGGTTCGACACCCCATATCTAGAGGTTAGAGTAGAAGCAGCCCATCCAGCAGTGGGAAGCACATCCTTTGACAAGCCACAGGAGGATTTCAAACTTGGGTGGAGAATATCATAGGAAACAAATAAACAGGAGCCTTACGCAGTCATTTAGCACCTACCTTGGTTTCAGGGATGAAGAGGAGTTTGACAGTGGATAGCAGAAAGTGACAGTGGATTGCTGATAACATGAAAGGTTCACATTTCAAGGAACATTGCTTTGCTCTATAAGTTTGGTGCTTCTGCCTTCCAAGCTCTTAACTAACGATAAAGGAAATGTTGATCTGTGTCAGGGTGATGAATTTGTTCACAGCATGCGATTACATTAAACCATATAGTGAAACAGCCATTTTAGAATTGTACACAGAGCGTCTAAAAGCATATGTGTCATGAAAATTGACTGTTCTGTGTCATGCTGGTCAAAAATACTAATTCTTTTGTATATTATATAGCATCAGAGTAAGATTTCAGTGTTCTGTCAACACTGGAGTACAAACTAGACCCCTGTAAACCATAGAGTATTTTGCACACTGACTATAACCAGCCAGCCCTAGCAGTGCTAAATATTGTAATATATTTTAAGTATCTCATGTGCCAAGTACAGTTTTACTTTTATACCTGGTATGCCCCCTGCCCAGAGTTCTTTCCTGTCTTGCACTGAATACACTGCCTTTCCATCTCCCTAAAGTTGGATTAAACAGACTTCGCAGAGAGTTAGATTGATAGTTAATTTAAAAAAAAGAGAAAAGAATTTCTTCAGGTTGTACTGAAATTTAAAGTCTAGGGCTGTGGTTCTATGCTGGGGAAAATAATGATTTCAAAACTACTGAATTCAGATTATATTGTAGACGTTTGCATGCAAAATCAAAAACAAAATCCATTCTTTTTATCCAAAATTTGGAATTCCATATCAGGGTCTTAATGTGCAAACTTCCAGGGTCCTAAGCAAAAACCAGCCCTAGATGGGATACCAGTTTGTCACTCATGCATATACTTACACACCTAATGGGATGATGACAGTACAGTACATAGAGAAAACCAATCTGAATATGCAAGCCACACAGAAACCATATCCACACTGTCCCTCAAATACCCAGTGACTGCTTTAAATGTAAGGCTTCGAATGCAATCATTTTTTGACTATAGCAGAAAACAGAGAATGTAATGGATTAAAAGAAACATTCTTTATAAGCAATAGTATGAAACTATAAGGAGGCTTGTTAAATTAATAATGATGCTTCAGGCAACCTTAGAAGCTCATCAGTAGGAGACAGTGTGGAGAGTGTGCTTGTTTTCACAAAGATGAAAAATTTAATATTAATCAATAAACAAAATGACACCAAAACTATATTTTTTATTGCCATAGCAGTGCAAAAGTCTGGAGTTTAAATGTGACAGTGACTATCTTCTTCAAATACAACTCTCCCAGTGTACATTGCAGAGGAACCCATTATCGTCCGCACAGGCACATCAGAATAACAGACTCCTTCCACTCCATTTGCTTCACATCCACATCAGTGTATAGGAATCCAGCTTTCGACTGCAGAGTGCACCACATATCACTTAAATATGACTACATCAAAGACTATCTAGAAGCAAGGAGGGCTGAGATGTCTACTTTTGACTTTTATTGCATTATAAATACAGCATGAGCTACAGTACAACACATCCCACCTCTTGCAAATACACACACAAACACAAAGGAGAGAAAGAGGAATAGAAAGACCTAAGGCTGGCATACAACTGTATTGAATTGCTTTTAAAAGCATTCAGAAATTATGCATGCTGACGAAAAGGTCACTTGTATAAAAGTGGGTAAGCACAAGGTGAAAGTCTAATGAAACATTATGCGGCATCTCTCTCCCTCTATTTTTTTTTTTTTTTGGTACTCAGAATAGCTCCAAGGTTAAGGGAGTCCGAGTCAGTCTTTCTACAGATCCATTTCCTCTCTCCAGGCTTCTCATGTTAACCCAGTGATTTAGTGACTTGCATTAAGAGCAATTCACCTGCCTCTGGCGTCCCAGTGGCCTGTACCTCAAGGGAACGAGGTGGAGAATAAAAAGTTCCACATATGGTAAAGTCAAGCTGCTTGGAGCCCGCTGAGTGTCTGCTTTGGGGATAGCAGCTCCTAAAAGCCCCAGCTGGTGCTTGGAAGGGCTTCTGCATTACTACACCTCAGTGCCTATTTGGTTCCCTTCGGAAACTGTTGGCTCTGCATACGACCAGCCATTTTAGATTTCCTCAACCCTTTTCTCTAGTTCTGTATCCAATTGAACATTTGGTCCTCTACTGCTGGATAATCAAATTCCTCCATCTGGCCCTATCCCCGTGGAACACACAAGGTGCAGTCTTCACCCGGGTCCATGCGCATACTGGGAAAGAGGGGCTGCCTACCTAACTAGTGCAGCCTTGTCAACTCGATCAGACACTGAGTGGCAGATTTTTAATGATTCAAGCGAAAGCCACGTCAGAGAAAAGGCGACCGCATGGAGCGAGCCCTGAACTGGAAACAAGAAACACCGGGAAACGACAGTGCACAGGCACTTCCATTAGCAGATGCTGTCACGCTGTTCATCTTTATAATCTGGGATGCTGTTCTACTCACCTGCCATATGCCAGACAGAAGAAATAACTTCAAACGTTAAAGGGCTACCCCTCCTACTAAATATCTCTACTTGTGTTAAAAGATTAGGCACCTCGGAAAGGGGATTTGATTATTCATTCCAAACATTTCTTTAAACAAAAAGACTTTAAGGCAGAGCTCAAGCACTTCTTAGATTGCAACGATAGCTTCAAATTTAACACAAATCTCCAAATCCCTTAAAGTCTCACTGCATTTTTCCTGCTGACATCTTTATAAAACAACCTGGAGGCTCCCGTTCTGCAAAAACTATCTCCTGTCAAAAAATCCAATACCATTTATATTCAGTTAGAATGCCCCCGTACAGCTCATTTTCACTAGGAACGCTCACCTTTTTATACTTTACGAATTACTCAGTTAGTGCACATAACAATGTACAGCAATTACTTTTCAATTTATTTATCACACAAATAAGTTCCTCTGAATATCAAAACAATCTACATATGATCTCCTTGAAGGCTGTAACATATAACCTTTTGGCCTATACTGTTGCATGTTATGGATATGTGAAAATCAAGAGTTAATATTCACATCACGATCACTCGAAGTGGCAATATAAGAAGGATGGTTGCTCTGGTGTGTGCTTCAGCAGCCATCCTTCTGTTAAACATCAGAGAAATGTTAGATAAAAACACAGAAATGCCAGCCAACTTTTTATAGCCTGCCCTATACCATTTAGGATCATGAAGGAGCCAGAAGCTACTCTGGCAGTGCCAAATAGCCTGACAGCATGGCTTCAGACTGGGAGGAACTCAGGGGGGAAATTCATACTTCTCACAGAAAACATAGAAGCTTAGATTTGAACAAATGACCCTTGGGTTTCAATCTAATAACACTAAATATAGCATTGATGAAAAATATAAAATAATTAGGTAACACGTATAAATATATAGTAATTGCTTCTTTCAGTGAGAATAACTAACAACATCTATCCTGGTGACCTACAATGTTTCATCAATCCATTCATTCATATTCTCAGTCCATTGTTATTCCAATGCAGGGTCATAGAGAGCAGGAGACTAACTGTGCAGCACATGATGTAAGGCAGACATCAGCAATGTATATGCAGAAAAATACACAATGCCTCAAGGAATGAAAGCAGTCATGTAACATGCACAGAAAGTCTAAACAGGCATCCTTCATTTTATATAGCATCTTTCCACAGTGAACACCATCTAAAGCCAGCTCACATACAGATCCAAAGGAGAGTTGGTGCCAGAACAAATTGGATGTTGGGATTTCAAGGAATGGGATGGTGTAAAGCATGATTACAATACAAATAAAACCCATATTATTTTTAATTAACAACATATATGCCAAATTGTGCACACAAGAAACTCGAGCAAACTGAACTTCATCCTACACATTGCAATGAGTCAGGTTAGCACTGTTGTCCAAGAAGCAAAAAGGCCAAGCAGATATAATGTTGACCAATCAAAGTTAATAAGTTGGAGCCCCTAATTCAGAAGACCCAGTACACAGCACTGAATACCTCTCATTGAAATGGGAGATCATAAAATAAAGCAAAATTAAAACAACAAATATAAACTTAAACATTAAACAATGATACTTTAATAGCGGTGCCTACCACTTGATGCTCTTAATAAAGGTTACTAAAATGATGCAGTTAATTCATTATTGGCTTAATATTTTGTTATCAGTAGGTACAATAGGTACAGGACAACTGTATCTGTTCTGTGAAATCTCCTGCAAAAAGTCTGGATGCTGGTACTAGCTGCTGCAGCTGGACATACAGTATCTCTACCATGAGACCTCCAGCTCTGGAGGAGGAAGTATTTACAAGTTCTTCAAAAATAGTGAGCATGTCATCACATGGCAACAAATTTGAAGCTAATAACATTTTAAGGTACGGGCTAACATTTTTGTCCTTTTTCAGAAGTGTCCACTAAATTGAATTTCTGCTTTTTTCCCAAATGACTGCTGAGATGGTAAATGCAACCCACTCGCTGCACCGCTGGAACACAGTTTTGAAAATACTTGACAGAAAAAGGAGAGGTGACAGTTTGAATATCAGCATGATTTTTGCTGCAACAATTTGTCAGTGCACTTTAATTGTTCCACCCAAAGTTGTAATATGTTGATGTCCATTTTACACTTATCGCCAAACCAACATGTGCATTCAGTTAATTTGTATTACTTACATTTTTATTATGCAAAGCACATACATTAAAAAAGTATGCAAGTATAAAAACATGTTTTTATTAAGAAGACGTGTTGGAGGCAAACTTTTCTGGAGGTCTTGTCTGACCCCTGAAGGCATCCCTATTGATGTGAATGTGAAGCCATTCCATCAACAAAACATAACAGTTTCTGAGGGGTACGTGGTTTAGTTTTGTGATACTATATGTTTTCTATTTGTTCATCCCTCACTTGTGTGTATTTTGATGTATAGTGTACTGTAAATGCATCATATTTTTATATCCTTTTAGTATTATTTGGAATGTGCACTCTTGTTATTACAGGGATCAGAGAGAAAGAATGCAATCACTTCAAAATATAATGTTTTGATACACAGGACCACTCTGCTATCAGTTTTAGAAAATGTATAGATCGCTTCAAAATATAATCGGCCCATTTTAATTCACCTGAAATTGAACACAGTTAATATTTACATAAGAAGTGTACTTGTTATATGTCTTGTACAGACGAAGTATGGTGTAATAGGAGTTAGAGAGGATAGTAGGCGGGAGTTTCCTTCACGTTTTTGTAGTAAAAATGTATTTTCAGTATGGTATGACTTTATATTATTGGGTTTAGTTAGGATTTCTTCCAGAGATTACAGCAGTAACGGGGTCTAGGAGGATGAAAAAGCACTATCTCACTGACTGGAATCAAGCAAGTAAATTGAGTACTTTGCAATTAATAATACTCATCAGTTATGACCATAGCACTAACTTTGAAGTTTTGAATAAAAAACTCAGGTACAAGTACAGATTCTAATTATTTGATGAAGTTTGCAATGTTTATGCAAAAGAACTGCATTACTAAATTAAAGAGATTTTTCAGGTTCTCAAGACACGGAAGCTGATTTTACTACTTTAACTGATGAGGGTGAAATCTTTCCAGAGCACCAGTTACTTAAAGGACTTCACAAGTGAATAAGCTTCCCAAACCTTTACATTTGGCATTTACTATGTGTTTGGGATAGTAAAAACTATTAGATATTATTTGACTTGAATTACAATGTTAATTTTTTGCGTTTTGTGTTTCTACTTTTTTATTTGATTATTAAAATGTGGTAAAATACTGGTTAATTGCATAAAACTACGTAATTAACTAGTTATTTTTAACCATCTGACAGTTTTCTACACATCTTTAATTTACCCACATACCATAACAACCATAGAAATGGCAAAATTATTTTTAATGACCTGCTAAAGATCTCAGGTTCGGGGTCTTTCCTAATTTTTCTAACATACTGTAACTACTTATTTCTCATAGTCAATCATGAAGAAAAAACTTCTTACACGTTCTAATACAAAGATGTAATAATAAGGCAAGACTAGGTTTCACAGACAAACCTGGAAACTGTGGCTATTGGATTTCCTGCTTATAAAGCATTGTGTGTATAATGTCATGGCACGTGGCCCCCTAGAACACTACCCCAGAAATCAATCCAAAATAGCAAGAAAGAGAAACAAAATGGTGGAATAATGTCAACAGTAATTTTGTTGATCTACAAAACCAGCAGAATGAAATAAAAAAACATGTTTCAATGATCTGGTATTCTAGAGTTTCCAAATGTTTTTTCTCAATATTTTAGATAACTCATACTTTTTTCTTCATTACATTTTGCAACTGGCTCTGCCTGTCCTTTTCTGATACTATCTTATGGACTTTCAGACTACTGAATTTTCTCATGAACAGACTCAGTTTACAAAGTTTTAACAGAGATTACAACTAGCTTAAAAAGTAACCACCAGAAACGAGAACAAAGGGAAGTGATCACTTTACTCCCAAACAGGCTCAACTACGCTTGTTTCCTGACTGACTTCATCCAGGAAGATCTATATGAATCTATAAATACCAACATTGAGAATACCTCTATGCCATAATCTGGTTTATACATTTTTTGAACTGTTTTTTGGCCTCAAAAAAATTGCATATGGCTTTTGGGATTTCTGAAGCTAAGGAATCTAGTGGCTGTGTTCATTTATGTATGTTTATGTAGATGTTGTTGTTTGTTTTATTATATTTATTTTGGGAAATAAAAAAGTATAATCTATCTATCTATCTATCTATCTATCTATCTATCTATCTATCTATCTATCTATCTATCTATCTATCTATCTATCTATCTATCTATCTATCTATCTATTTTAGTGTGTTTTAACACCATGTTCTTCTGTAGTGCTGACTTCTTTTCCCTATTGATGCTGCCATGTTGGAGGCCGGTTGCTAGCACATAAGTCTGTGTTGCTGGAAGACAGTTTTCAGAGGTTGTACATCACAATGTCACTAGCATGAGTTTTGAAAAAACGGGTGCCAAACATACCTAATTCATCCAAGACTGGATTCCTGAAAGAAAAAACTTTGTGTCATTTCATATTCTTATTCTTTGATTTCACTGTTTACAAACGTCTTTTCTGTCCTCTGATTACAGTTTACATATCATGTTTCTTGGCTCTGGTTTTGTGTACCCTTTTTGGCTTATGATTTACCACTCTGTTTTCTGACTACAATTATGGCTACACGTACTGAGCTTGGTTATTTAATTGCTGTCTTCCCGGTTACGACTCCTGCGTGCATTTTGACTTTCTGTGCTATTTATTTTCTCTCTAAACTATTGTTGTCCTGTGCAAGCATTACAGTCTGCACAGAATAAAGTGTATAAACCTGAAAGATGAGTAAGATGACAATATTGTCTCCCAGTTTTAAGGGCACACCATCTAAATCTTGCTATATTTTCATTTAGATTTAATAAGTCTTACATTTTTAAACGGTACATCTATCTTTATTTATATTAACCTGGACTTCCCTCTTCACTCTTTCTTTCTAAAACTACTTTCCCTGGATCCTGCTGTGTGCAGCTCTACCAGCTCTTGAAGTTTAACCTTTTCTTGCTCCTACAGTCAATACTACCTACATTTTTGAACCTGCAGTGTAGATGTAATTATGTTCTCTTCATGTGTCTGTCAGTTTGTATTGCTGCATGTTATCTTATCTGAAGGTCTTCATCACTACATTTATATCTGCTAGCACTCTATGTCAGTTTTCTTTCTTTCCCTTATAACGTGATAGCTAAATCAAGTCCAAAAACCCTTAACCTTGCATTCTTCATCTTATAAATGAAAACAGCTTTTCATTCTCCTTGCCTTATCCATAAGGGGTTAAAAAAAAAGAAACACAAAAACTAAAATCAATTTTTCCTTCACTGTTCCTCTAAGATTTCTGGGAAACCTTCTTGAGGGAATTAAGGCCTCCAGTTCTCCAAGAAATCTTGTGGTCAAAACAAATTTATTGGTAGACGACTTTGTATCTAAGGTCAGAGAATGCTTTGTTCCCTTCTGCTGACATAGAGGGGGAACAAAAAGCAAGGCACTGCCCACCATTTAAAGGCCAAATTGAAAGAGAAAGATATTACAAAGGCCGATATAAGAGACCAGCAGTGAAACCCTTTCATGGTTACAAGAAAAAGAACACCTGTGGACTCACAAATATTGGTACAGAATCTTACAGCCGGCAAGGAGATTACTGCACCATTTTGTTATTGTAGGCACTTAGGTATAACTTTTTTCCCTATAACTAGGATGACTCAGATATTTAGACTGTCCTGAAAAACAACTGATTAATTCATTATATTATTATTTTGTTAAATTTTGATATGCTGTAATCACAAAGAATAAGGTTCCATCTCTTTTAAAATATTCCCTTTGTGGTATACCTTGTCATACAACACGTATATACTATCTATTACTCCTTTATTCAAAATATGCAAGGCAAATTGGGCTGAACTGAGGATGATGGAAATTTTTACCCTTAAGTGAGGGCATCTGCAGCAGCCGGGAATTCACAAGCATTAATGAAATGCAGGAGGAGGGTCAAATTAGTCACAACAAGGGATTTGAGCACTGTGAGTCTGTTGAAGACAGGCACACACCTCCAGATGTCAAAACTTGTTTATTTTATTCTAAGGATGACTTGAAAGATTTTTTTTTCAATTGCTTTGTTTTTCAAATAACACCTTCCAAGATAACCATCATATCATATTACCTCTAGTATATACTTGTACAACTCGAACACTGTAGATTAAGTTTGGTTAGTGATGATCTCAACACATGATCAATGATTTCTTTTCCAGGTGCTATTCCAATATCACATAATGTATGCATTTTAAATCTATCTGTAGCTTGCTTCTTATGGTACATATGCAAAATAAAGGCAGTTTATTTTTTTGAAGAATGACGTAACATTGCATACATTAATCACCCCTCCACTTCACAAAGAACATTTATAGTGAGTGAAAAACTGGCAGTTTTTACAAATTAAGAGCAGATTTCTGATAACCTTATATTTAGGAGCCGCATAATTTGCTTGTCAGTCATAAAACAGCATTCTGTTAGGGTTGCACTCACCCTGATCCCTAGGCAAATGATCCAGCTGGCATGACAGATGAAAGAGTTTGACTCTCTGAACTTTGGCACAATATTTAAAACAGCAAAAACAAGTCAGATCAGATATGAGTATGTATATATATATATATATATATATATATATATATCTACATAATGTATATAACTTTAGTTCACATTATGTGTGATACTTGATCTTCCTTGCCATAGGTGGCATTGTAAAGACTGAGGACTACCTATTTAGAGACCCATTTTTGAATTTATCTGGCTAAGCCCAATACATATAGTGTAAATAAATGTGATCATCTCCAACACTAGAGATGTGAATGACCTTTTTGAAGGCAATGTGTATCTTTTAATATTATAACTTTAAATTATTATCATGTAGCTGTTTAGAATGCAAAAAAGCAAGTTTAACAACTACAGTAGGTGAACGGTAACTAAATCACAAGATAATGGGAATTCTAAGGCTTAGCAAGACACATGTACATCCCAGGTTGCCTGCAACCCCTGCTTAGATAAGGATTTTTAGAAAATAAATGGATAAAATTCTCAAGATTTTTGTTACAGATACCATTTTTGTTATCATCATATCTAAAATACATTGTCATTGGTCAACACATTATCTCAGCTATAAACATTTTCTCATTTAATCATATTTTATAGATCGACAGGTTTTAGCTAAAAAGCAAATTGTTAAAATGATCATTCTATTTCTTATTCAAGTTTCTACCTTTAGTTGAGCAACCAGAAGAAAGCAAAGTTTGTCTCCCCTTGCATCTTTATTTTTATGAATCTGTGAATGCTGAAAATATTTGTGAGGATAATTTATGGGCTTCTAAAACTAGAAGACTAGAACCTAGAGTACAGTATTAACTGCCATAACTCACATCTCACCAATACTGGTGCTTGGGAAAAGGAAGGCAAACCTTTAACATATCCTAGAGAAAGAAAGAAAGAAAGAAAGACCCCACAGCCACCTGTAGTAGTAAATTATATGTTTTTTTGTATTTGGGGGTTTAGACGTATGAGGATTTGTATTCTAAAGTTCATTTTACATGTGGAGTTAAGTTTGCAAAGTGAAAATGTGTTAACATCTTACTTTTCTTAATTTATGTAATATTCTTTTGAGTTCACTTGAAAATGATTATCATGCTGGTGACATCACAGAAGTGACACTATAAATATGACGGCAATCACACTACTTGTTTCCTTTGGTGGATACAACTTTGTGAACTTCAGCAGTAGTCAGCTCCTTATTCCAGAAGGCCCTGGTGATAGGATTTATATTTTGGTTTTGATTTTAGATTTGACTATGAACTTTGCTTTAATTTTCTCCTTTGGATTTGGTCATTCAGTTCTGATTGTCTTCCTGATGTTAGTCTTACAAAGGAAAAGCCACAAAGTGTAAAGGGATGATCAGGAGAGGAAGTGAAAGAAAAGAAGACAACAGAAACAAAACATCAGTCATACCTTTTGTCACAGCCAAATCGCTATCGAAGTAAGAACAAAGAAAGAAAAAGTCAAGAACCAAGAAGTCTAAATAACAATAATAATTGTACACACAAGGGTTGTTTATCTTTGAATTTCCTCAACTCAGATAGTGATGCATCTGGGGAGGCGATTCTTAACCATGTAACTTTCAGTACAGTATATATATGGTGGTGAAACAAAAATCATGGAATCCAAAGAAAAACAAAATGGCAACAAAAATGATGCAAAATATTTTCTAATAAATAAAAAAAAATTCTAATAAAAATAAATAGAAAAATTGGATTCAGTGCCTTAAAAAACATAATGGGAATTAACCATTAATGAAATAGGCTTAAACAAGCACACAAAATTTTGTCAACATTCAGGATTATAACACCTGGTTTTGACCCTTTGCTTCTCCTTCTGAGCTGTAACTCCTGGTCACTTTTTTTTATAATAATCCTCGGGTACAGTTTGTGTCCCTAACAACACCAAATTTAGCATATTGTATACAAGTCTGTGTAGCCTACATGTTTAAAAATATGCTTACAACTACTGCTCCTAATAATAATAATAATAATAATAATAATAATAATAATAATCATAGAAGGGAGTTAGTAAATTGTTATTATATCTTGCTCTAGGTAACATCAAACTAATATTTGAAAATCAATCCAATCAAAATTGGTAATATTGTTTTCACCACTCCTATCGAGCTGATATGTACATCTAATTGAAATTGGGTCAAGAGATATAATGTGGACATCATCATTAAATGCAGCTGAATAATTCAATCAAAACAAGATGAAATTCAGAAGTTTCAGTTGACTTGCTTTCTAATAACAGTAAGGTTTTTTTTTTTTCGTCTTTATCACTTTTCTAAGGTGTTTTTGTATTCCATTCCTGGCTTGCATAAAAACAACTGACCCAAAGTAATATGGAAAACTGAATGAAATCTTTAGTTTTAACAAATGTGTTACTATTCATGCAACAATCAGTTATCAAGAAAAAATGCACATGTTAGAAACAAACCTTTATTCTTATAATTACTTTGATTGAATTCCTGTGATGCAGTATTAAATGAAGAGGGCAAGTTCTTAACCAAGTCAACAATTACAGATTTATGTAAAAGCTGTGATGTGATATTCAGCATATTGAGAAAGGAGCATGTCTCTCACTGATCCCATGCCCGGTTTTTATCTGCATACAGTTTGCACATTATCCTGAAGTCAACAAGTTTTTTTTTCCTTTCTTGAGGTACTATGGTGTTCCTGGCAAATCCTCAACAATGTGCAGAGTGAGTGTGGCTCTCTGTCCAGGGTTAGTTCCTGCTGTGCATGCTAATGGTGCTGTGATAGGCTTCAGCCCATCATGACCTTGAACTGGATTTAAAATATGCGGTGAAACAAAAATTCTGCACACATGACAATAAACCTGAACTCAAAATAGTCGTCAACAATAATGAGAATAAGGAAGGAAACAGAAGGCTGTAAAATTCTTACAACTGAGACACCATCTGATGAGAATTTACCCATAATTTACCAATCTGAACCAGTGAACAAATTAGCAATAAAGACATACACTGTCACACACGTGCGCATGGAAGGCAGCTAAAAGGCTTAAGTGGAGGCAGTTCTGAGGCATGCCGGGATGTGGCAGAGTGCACTGACTCTTTTTCACCCTTTCCTGTAGACCATTCCCAGGAGATTCCACCTGGCTCTCTTGACATCACTTCCGGGACCGAGCCAATGGAATTAGACCTTACCAGCTCCGGCCCCTCTGATGTCACGTCCGGGTTTGATGCAATGATTGATGACCACGTGCCCGATCCTTATGACCTCACTTCCTGTCTTCCCCTTTAAAAGCCTGCCCCCTTTTCCCTTTTCCCTCAGTTCTGTATTGGACTCGGTTTTGAGCACAACAGTGCTACCATTTAAAAAGACGATTTGCAGCCAGGATACCACATTATACGGGTGGCTGCCCCAAACCTCATTGTGTGTTTTGTGACACTGGCGTAGTCGGCAAGATGGAGAAGTCCCGGAGGAGAAGGGGACACGACCTACATTATACCCAGGTGGGATTGTACCAGGGCCGAATTTTCAGGAAGGGAGGGTATCCCGTGGTTCGGCAAGACCCGGTACGGGCTCCTCTCCCGGCACGCTTAACCAGGTAACCTAGACTGGCCAGGGAGTGTGTGGGAGGGGCTCACAGAGGTGGACTGCTTCAGAGGGGGGAGACAAAAGGGGATTACTATGCTCTCTTGGAGGAGAGTGCCCACCTTCCTGTGAAACCAGAGCCCTAAGTACCACCTAGGGGTGCCCCAGACTGGCAGGTGGAAAAAGTAAAGAAATGGAGGTTGGACCCAGAGCGGCCGACCCTCAAAGAAGCCTGGTCCTTTTGGGCACTGGTAGGGCAATGGCTACGGCCATTTGAGAACAAGCCCTACCACATAATAGAGCAGGTAGCCAGTCTGGGGCAAGCAGTTTACGAACATGACAGAGCTCATAGAGCTTCTGGAGACACAGAGGGCGGCCTCACACTCTGAGGGAGCAGAACCGTCCCTTTTGTCAAATTCAGCTGGAGTACATCCCAAGACCCAGCCCCTCCCTGTACAACCCGGAGCTTGTGTCGGCGTCCCCGGATCCGCGGGCACGCAAACCGCTTGGAAGCAAGGAGGAATGCAGGTGGAGGGCGAGGAGGGGTTGGTGTGCTCTGGCTAATCCGTTGGCGGTCCCACATACTGGTGTGGTGATCATCAACGGACACAAGACCACAGCCTTATTTGATACCGGCAGCAACATTTCTATTGTTGCCGGCCGATTTGTGCTACCGCAACAGTGGTTGAAATTTAAGGCCGGTATAACCTGTGTCCACGGGGAAACCCGCTGGCACAGGACCGCCGCTTGTGTCATCAGCTATGGAGGATCAGTTCAGAAAGTAACCGTGGCAATCCTCCCTGATCCTCCACACCCGGTGATACTAGGGCGGAACTGGCCTAATATCAAAAGCGGTGAGACACCTACCACTCCCGGGGTTAACTTGGGCCTAGTCATGGATGGAGATGAGCCGTCTCAAGCTGCCTCCACGCAGTGCACTCTGCCACATCCCGGCATGCCTCAGAATTGCCTCCACTCAAGCCCTTTAGCTGCCTCCCATGCGCACGTGTGTGAAAACACCAAGAGTCAAATGACCCTGATGGCTGAGGTCAGAGCCAAAAACAATGGAAATGTCGACTGACAGACTATAAAACAGTCAACACTCAAATAATAAAGTAATGCAGCATTCATTAAAATACTAAATGCATATTCAGAATGAACTAGGCGTACACAAGAACATGTTCATAAATGGGACCAATATAGAGAAACAGCACAAACAGCTGCTGGTTTATTATGCACCCAATATGGCTGCTACAAACACGCATCTCAACATGAAAAAGACAACTCTGGAAGAGTTAAAGTTACTGATTACAAGTTTGAGTATCTGGATAGATAGATAGATAGATAGATAGATAGATAGATAGATAGATAGATAGATAGATAGATAGATAGATAGATAGATAGATAGATAGATAGATAGATAGATAGATAGATAGATAGATAGATAGATAGATAGATAGATAGATAGATAGATAGATAGATAGATAGATAGAACTTGTCCCCAAGGGGAAATCTGGTTGAAGCTCTTTAAATAAATACATTTATATAAACACACAATATGGTCTGAACACACACCAGAATGACCAGTGAGGCATTATGCAGACATATTGCTGTTGGTATAAAGGAGCCCCAGTAGTTGTTTCTTGACACACTTCTGCTGAATAATTCATTGGCTGCAAGCAATCTGTGTATTAGTGTGTCAGAGAGAGGTTGTGCAGAATTGTTCATAACGGCACTCAGTTTTGTTTTAATTCTCTCCTCCGCTACTACCTCCATGGGATCCAGAGTGCATCTCATAATTAATCGTGCCCTTTTAATTAGTTTGCTGATTTGGTGGTACTTCCTTGAACTGATGTTACCAGCCCAGCACACTACAGCACAGAAAACTGCATTAGCCATCAAAGAATTGTAGGAGATGTGAAGGATGTCACTACTCACATTAAACACGTAGCTTCCAGAGAAAAAACAACCATCTATGCCCTTTCTCATATGTTCCTCTGTGATATGAGACCAGACCACCCTGATGTGGACCCCCCAAGTACTTGTAGGAGTACACTGTCTGTACATCCACTCCCTGAATAATGACTGGACATCAAAACTCTTTGGTGCGGTGAAAGTCAACAACCAGTTTCTTGGTTTTGCTGATATTTAGTTGCAGACAATTCTTTCTACACAAAGAAACAAAGTTCTCCACCTGACTCTCCTCTCCTCTGTCTCACGCCCATTAACAATACACCCCATAAGTGCAGTCATCTGAGAAATTCTGTAAGTGACTTTTATTAGAATAAATATCTAACATCATTGAGAAACTGGAATAGAGTGTTACAGGAAATGTTGGCCTACCTGCCATAAACCAGAGGTTGCCCCAGTCACCTCTAGCTACTTTATGCAATTAAGACAAATAGACAGCAGCTTTTATGTTCACTGCCTTTATTTCAAGAAAATACCACAAAGAACTACAGATACAGGACCTCAGTGTTAAAAGTACCTCCTACCAGGAAGTTTCAGCAAGGAAGAGAAAAAGCTGGTTAAGTGGGTAAAGTGAAAAGTTCTAACTGAAAGAAAAGAACATACAAGTAGGCACACAAGCGATGCTGCTGGTGCTGGTAGGGTTCCAGGAGCCCTATTTTCCAGTCCTGTGCAGTGTTTGTGTGCAATTTAAATGTTTTTGACTGGTAAAGTGGGTGTTCAATTCCTTTTTTCTCAAAATCAGTATTATTTCATATAGCACCTTTCTTTGATTCATTGTCCTAGGTATAAATGCCATATTACTATGTTATGTTTGAATTTCAAACAGCTACATTGTGTGGGTGTGTGTTGGTGTCCTCAGGGTACTCAGGATATGTTAATGTTAATAAATAATATGTTAATAAATAATTTCACAGACAGCTTTAGTTGAACATTGTCATGATATTCCTACATGCCTCCATTTTCTTAACAATTACAGGGTAGTGGAGAGCTGGAGTATCTTCTCGTAGCATGATCTACAAAATGGGAATCAACGGTGAATGGGATGCCAGTATACTGTGAGTTACACACATGCACATACTCACTGATATCAGTTAAAATTAAAATCACTATTTAATGTTACATGTACATCTTTTTGATAATTATAAAACTGATGCAAACATATAGAGATCATAGAGGCTCCACATAGACAGATGCTAACCCAGTGGCTTAGAGCTCTAAGGCAGCAGCACTAATCACTGTGCCACTGTGTTACCCTCTTTCATAATTAATGCATATGCAAAATGGTATAGCACTTATGTGTGCGTGTGTGTGTGCTGATTTATGGAGCTCAGCAGATAATGTTATAAGGCAACTGAATTAGGTGGCAGCCTATATTAAAACTAGAGTTACTACTGATGCTACCCTGCATATAAATTAAAATATACAATGCACTCAAAAGGCAAAACAGAATAAGCATTCCCATTTCTTCATTGTATCTTTTTGATTTTTCTGAGATTTCTTCTCTCCAGAGAGGGAAAAGTAGCATCTTCAGCTGCTTTGACCTCTTTATAAACTGTAATCTTCTAGCCTTGGTTTGCACGGGTTCCCAAGCAAAGCCCATTAATTCTTAATGACTGTTGTTAATTCTTAAATAGGACTAATTTGGAATTTTTAATGATTCTTTAAATATCCAATTAAACTCTGTCAAAAATGGTACAAAACATGCCAGCATCGCCACACTTCATACAAAGGATGGTCACCATATCCCAAACACATTAATTGGATGGATGAAAGAGGAGAAAATGGTCTTTTAATCAAACTCAATCAAAGCAGAGGGGAGTAAATGCAATCTCCCCTACAAAAGACGATAAGCCAGAGGTTATTTACAAAGACTGTAATAATCTGCTATATAAAGGGAATACAACAAATTCACATAAAAAAACACAAGAGAAAAAGGTTCAGCTATTTATTTTTTAATACTTTTCTTTATTCTCCCTAAAGACATGGTTCAGGCAATAATTGTTTTTGATGGTGAAGTAAACTGGCATATATGAATAACTATAATATACCAATTTTGATTGTATAATACTTTGAGTGTCATCACTGAATTTGATTTTTCCTTTTGTTTGGGTATATATTTCCTCTGAGTGGATGGATAAAAATTGGATTATGCTTAGGCTCTAGACACAACTTGCACTTTAACTGCAGAATCAAAATCTGAATGAAAAAGTTATCTTGTCTTAACTTGAAACCCTCCCTACACCCTGTACGTATGTAACAGTAAAATTAACCGTCTCATCCACTTGGTGTGCAAACTTGAATAATGCTTACAGTACAAAAGTGGACATCGGCACATCAACCATTATAAAAGGGCACAAAGGCCCTTGTGTTCCACAATTTTAAAATGTATATATTTATTTTAATCATAGGGTTGGCACAATTGTTAGCTGTGTTACCTCACAGAGTTTGCATCTTTCCTCTGTGCACTGCTTTTTCCCCTCACATCTCAAAGACATGTTGGTCATTTCAAGACATATTAGGATTGGTGTGTGCATACGTGGGTTCTTTGATAAACTGTCCAGCGGTGGCTGCTTCTTGTACCCAAAATTATCAAGACAGGCTTCAACCCCCTCCTTGGGAATACTAAATTGGAATAAGCAGATTTGAGAATGTTATGCTATATTACTATATATTTGCAGTCACTGGATGCATTTATAATTGTCAGATTTAGTTTATATAGAGTGCATCCATTGGGTACCTGGCTACTTTTTACATCAGCTGCCTGATGACATGCTTTCTTTCCATATGCATGTCTAGAGAATGGCTTTGAGTATAAATGAGAATTATTCAGGCTCTGGTGATGGGCAGTAAGGAGAAAAAACACAGTAAATTGTTAATTTTATATTCCTTTATTGTTGCTGTGTACACACACGCAAACCATGATAGTCCAGACATCACCTTATAAACTATCAACATAAATATTTGCAAATGTATTATCAAAACAGGTGAGTTTTACGTAAAATTTGGCCTACTTCTGTACTGTATTACTCTTAAGTGTGCCATAATTGTTCATTGTCATCCAGATTTCTGCAGGTAATGGTAGATTTTCTCCATGCAATTGGGAAGTCAGTGTACCCTGACTGTGATATCTACAATGCCTACATTGGTCTTCTAGGTTAGAGATGAACAAGCAACAACTTTAAAACATTCATGTACAGTAATCCCTCGCTATACCGCGCTTCGACATTCGCGGGTTCACTTCATCGCAGATTTTAAATGTAAGCATATCTAAATAAATATCACGGATTTTTCACTGGTTCGCGGATTTCTGCGGACAATGGGTCTTTTAATTTACGGTACAGGCTTCCTCAGTTGGTTTGCCCAGTTGATTTCATACAAGGGACGCTATTGGCGGATGGCTGAGAAGCTACCCAATCAGAGCACATATTACGTATTAAATAAAACTCCTCAATGATATACGATATGCTTCCCGCGCAGTGCTTTGCATACTTGAAAGCCAGAACAGCCAGATTTTTGATTGTCTGCTTTTCTCTCTCTCTCTCTCTGACATTCTCTGCTCCTGACACACAATCCTTTGAAGAGGAAGATATGTTTGCATTCTTTTAATTGTGAGACGGAACTGTCATCTCTGTCTTGTCATGGAGCACAGTTTAAACTTTTGACTAAAGGGTGTTATTTCATGTCTAGAGGGCTCTAATAATGTTAAGTAATATTAACTTTAACAAGGCTTTAATATGCATTATAATTCTAATTAAAAAGATAATTTTTCTTTCAAAATCTACAAAAATAGTAAAAACATAAACATGAAATGGTAGCAGAACTTATATACTTTTTTTTGCTTTACAATGAAAGTATATATTAATGATTGAAATCATAAAGATTTATGTAAATGGTTCTAATGACCACTTGATATAATTTTATGAAAAAAAAATTCTCTGTGGAGATGTGTTTACTATTTATTCAATGTTTATGGCCTCAAGTTCACAAAACCAAATCCCCGCACATAGTCGGACTTGATTAACAACATAATTGTCATATTGCAGAAAATGAAAAATATAAATTCCAAAAGGCTGATGGTTTAAATATGCCTTAAATATGTTTAATAAGTTAGAAATATGTTTGTTACTTAAGGGTAAAATAAAAAACAAACTTTCTATTTTTGCTCGACTCACTAATCTTACTCTTTTATACCAAAATGTTGCTGTGGGTGCCAACATATACAATATCCATCTTTGTATAAATAAGATACCTGCCCAAAATTAAATATAATAACTTCTCTTTGTCTCATTGCTTCACTTTTGCCACATTTAAACTGCACTATCTTCTTACTGTCATGGCAGAGAAAGTGACAAGACTGCCAGGGGCAAAATTCAAAATTCAGCTAATTCCAACTAAATCTTCACTGGCCAAATTAAAGTATGTTATAATCCAGTCTATTTTGTATACCTTGAAATTATACAAAGACATAAGGAAAATCAAATGTAGGTGATGGTTAAATCGTCTGTTTCAAAAGAACTGACTATGTATAGTGATTAATAGAGGTGAAGAGGGAATCATCACAAAAAATAAAAGAGGACAACGAAGTCCATTATAGTAATCTTGTATCATTTGTATGTGAGAAGCTGCAATATTTACTCCACAGTCTACGGACCTGGTGAGAGAGGACAAGCTTTCTGTATAATTAAGTTTAAATCTCTTTTACAAATGCAAAATACAGCACTCATCTGAAAAAATGATATGAGGATTTACAGCAAAATTTTTGTTCAAACACCTTTGGTATTTTGTGTGTACTGAGCCTGATAGCGTGCTATGTATAATGCATGTATCAGTGCAGTGCAAACAAAACGTAATGGACACTTTAGCTATTGCAGGAAAAAATTAAGTAGCAGCTCTACACTGAATGCTCCTCTGCATACTGATAAGTATTTGAGAATTTGCATCAGCCTTTCTGCTAGCTCTCAAAGATAATTATTCTGTGCTGAAAATGAGATTATCGATACGCTACTATAAATTTCTCCTATAGTGCAAAGGGGCATAAATGACAAGTAATAGAGAAAGTCAGACAGAGACTGGAAAAATATCACTCAGTTGAGCTAAACTCTTACATTAAATACGATGGCACAGACAATCATTCATATGAAGCCAAATGGAAGTCTCTGAATGGACTGACATTATTAAACCTTGGCAACCATGGCTTAAAAGAACAACTTTCTGCCTCACTGCCATGTCACTGACTTCATGCATGGAGGATAGATGAACCATTAAGCCTTATGCCTCCAGAGATTTGTTTTTCCTTTCTTTCTTTATTTCTCTCTGTCATAATGCATTGTAGACCAGGAACAAAGGTATTATTCTGTAAACTACTAGGTGTCAGGTTCAAACATTGCCACTGAACCCTGTGTTTCCCTATGCAGGTCACTTAAACTACCAGAGTCTCAAGGGTAAAAAATGGGTTAAATTAATAAAAGTACACCATTTTGAATTTGCACTGTCTGATTAAAAAAACTCAATAGTAATCCATCCATCCACTGAACCCTTTTAAACCAATTTTAGGGTGGTGGAACATTAGTGGCTAAGTTGACCACATTAAGTGCAAGTCAAAGATCCATCCCTTGGATGCTGCAGCTGTCCATCACAACACCTGAAGGGGGAATGGGGGAATTACAGCAGTCATGATATGGCTTCAAAATAAATTTATTGTCGCCTTTTTAGTATGTTTTGTGTTTTTCCCATATTAGGTTTTGGAACATGGGTTAATTTAATAAAAATGTATCTACTATCTCTTATATATATTTCTCTTCTGGTTCGTCCTGCTTCCTCTTCAATCCCGGTCCCACCCATACGCAGCCCACACGGCACTTCTTGTTTTCTATTCGTCCTCTTCCAAAGCCTTCCCCACGCTGCCTGCGGCCTCCCATACGCCCCCACGCCGCTTTTCTCGAGTCCTATTCCTCCTTCAGACGACCGCGTTCCCCGCTCCTCTCTCATTACCCAATTGGTGTCACGTCACCGCCCGATATCTAGCCTGACCGCGTGAACTTTCACTTCAGCCATGTCTGCGCCTGGGAGTCTTTTCTGTAGCCTGCTACAGGAAGGTACTGTCCCGACCATTGCCATTGGTTTTGCTTCTTGCTATTGGTTTCGCTCCTTGCTATTTTCGTTATACTGCAAAGGTTGTTTCCTAAGCCTTTGTTATAAAATTAACGACAGTATCTTCTATGTCGACGGGTTTTTGTACAACATCATCGGTATTCCGGGATTTGGCAACTGCCTGTTCCTATTAGTGGGTTATTTCTTGACACAAACGAACAAAGGAAGGCAATGCACTCTTACTACGACACAGGACAAGTCGAGTTATCACAACAAGTCACGAGTACTATCAATACATGGCAACATCTGGAGTTAATGGTGGTGAAGCTAAAATTCAAGCTCTATCCAAGATTAGATCTTGCGACTCATTATCTGTCGTCTCCAGCAAAACACCTATTCACAACTACTTTCTTTCTTCTTGATTTCGGAATTCCTTTCTCACCGTTTTCCATTTCTATTCTATAGTATGCTACGGCGGGCGTCCACTAGTAGTAGAATTATTTTTCCACTGTTTCAGGCCCATGTTTGCTTTTCACAGGCGTCGCCATGATGCTTAGCAGATGCTTCCACATTGTGCACATCACCAGTGACATCACCATTCAGATGGTATAAACTTCATGTCATGCAGTTCCTAATCATCCAAGTCTACGGAGATATAATCAATTTCTGTGCAAATGTATTTTGATAGCTTCTCTGTCTTTGATTATCGTGTTTTGTTTTGGGCTTTGTCGAAGATCGGTTTGCGTCCCATTAAGGACCTTGACACAAATCTTGACTTATATCTAATTTCTTGGTCCTTCCTTATAAAAATATTGTGTGTATTCTTTGCGGCAGTAAATAGTGCTTTCAGTAAAATCTAGTGACTATAGCATTAAACATTCAACTCCAAGGTTCCTGGTTCAATCTTCACCTGTAACTAACTGTGACCTGGAGTAAGTCATTTAATCTGCCAGTGCACTATAAATGTTAATCTAAACATCTGTACTATACCGCTCTTCTTGGGATGGTGTTTCATGACAGAAATGGGCTTTGTTTAATAAAGTTGTTGTTTAACACCAGGCTTCCGGAACTTGCAGCATAAACTGTGTTCTGACTAAATACCTGAATTTGAATTTATTTTTAAAGGTCAACCATTTTTTCAAAGAAGATGGTGAGGTTCACAGATTACTGGTCCATACTGAAATCATGAAATCTTAATTCCTTCAAATTATAGGATTTAGTCGCCTCTAATCCTTTTAAATGTATGTCCCATGGTCTCTCGTTACAACTTAAAAAAGTAAGATACAAATGATTCTGCCGTACTGCCCCAGGGTGCTTAGTGGAGTTAGCCTGTTCTCCCAATGTCCATGTTTTTTTCTGCAAATAGTGGGGATACCTCCTACATTCCAAAGAAAGGGGATTTTGATTGAATGGAAACTCTAAATTGGTCCCATTTGAGTGAATATACTCCACACATTGCACCAGTGCTGCCAGGATAGACCTTGGGCCCACTGACCCTTAATTGGACCAAGCAGCTTTAAAAGTGGATAATTAATAATTACTACATAAATATTTAAATCTAATTGGGTGGTAGAAAGTAGCAGCAATTGAAGAACAGACTTAAAGAGACATTACATAATGTAAAGACCAAAGCCTACTGTACATTAAAGAAGGAATATTTTGATTTGTCTTATTAGCATTTTATATCACTTGGGAGGATTTCATCATAAGTAATAAGCTTTGGCTAATTTCCCCATATCTTTACTTTGTTTTGAATAAAAGTTTTCAAAGAAAGAAATGGTATAAACATAATGTCTGAATTACCATCTGAAAATAGGACCCCCATTTACCAATGCTACTATGCTTCCTTGTTGAACAAGCTGCTTTCACTTTTGCCAGTTAAGAATCTCAGATTCAGATTAATATCTAAAACAAGCTAGACACAGCATGGCACATGAAATGCAGAATTGTTAAACAAACGTATAAAAATTGCTTGCTGTCCAATAAAAGTTTCAAAGTCAACAGAACCAAGAAATGTGGAGGTTGAGTTTGGCACAAAACCACTTGGTACAATGGGCTTTAGGAAATCAATTGTGTATCCAATGTAGGGAGCTCAGAAGACAAAGCGCTTATCTCCATGATTTCAAGATCATGAACCGGAGCTCAAGGCCAGTTGCACTCCCACACAAAAGGCCCACTATCTTCTTGTCTCAGTTGTATTAAAATACTGCTTACGGCGGCTGAGATTCAGGCCAGATGTGAGCAGCAAGCCCACAGAAGCCTCCAAACTGACTTTCCAGAAAATATCTTTCACACCTCCACAAAAATTTGATCACGTAACATCTTTGGTTTGCTGACCCTGATGAGTAACTGTGCACATTGATGTCCTCTGAACCTGGGAGCGTCCCACTTGAGTCTTTTTTTTTTTTTTACACTGAAATAACAGATACACATGCACACACAGAATGCAGAACAGTATTTTTTTTTCTCCAGTAGGAAGATTAGATGGTCAGTATTGTGGATCATATATTAGCTGTCTCAATTTTAATTCATCCATTCATTTATTAAGCTTCTTTTTCCTTCACGTGGTTTCAGGGAAATGGAATATAGTCTGGTAGCAGTGGAAGGCTCTTTTAGCCTATGTTTGGTCAGTATGCCACTTTATCATACTAATGCCCAGTCATCAACTCACACAACATACACCCCTATTAGGTATGATAGTAAGCCAGAATACCTGAAGAAATTCTGTGATCACATGTAATCTTTACTCATATATACTGATAGGATTGGGAATGCACCTTGACTCCTTGCAGTTGTGAGGCAATAGTGATACACAAAAAGCTTCACTTTTCCATCTCAGCATTACTGTCATATAAAGAATGCGCACACTCATCTATCGTACTGGAAGTGGCATATCATCATTGGCACAGTGTACAGTATTTACAGTATATACATATATGTATGTGCCTATATCTGGGTTTTCCTCCCATATCCTCAAAGACATGCAAGGTAGTTTCAATTAGAGGTTCCAAATGGGCCCCAGCATGAGTGTAAGTATAGGTGTGTAAATGAGTGGGTCTAGTGATGGACTGGAGCTGTGCCCAGGGCAGTCTCCTACCTTGAGTCCAATGGTTAAGCCCCAAGCCCTGAAATGGATTACCATGGTTTGAGAGTGATGGTCACAATGAGAATGATTGATGTATGTATTATTTATTTATTTATTTGCACAACTGTGCTGATTAGTTTTGCCCCTTCAGCTTTTCACAAACTAATTACACAACACTGTCCACTACACTAGCCAAAACCAGAGAAAATATTTGCTGTTATGAAGCTATGTTAAAAAAGTAGCCCCCTAAAAAGCTCTGCCTTTAAAAGAGACTAAAGAGAATTTAGTCATGAAAACAAGCACTTAACCTTGCATGTACACAGCCTTTATATTGTATCTTGTGGCAACATTTCTGTCCCGAGCTATGTAGGTAAATTTCACATAAATTTAAAATGTGTACCTCATCTTCTTTCACCTGAGTGCACAAATGGTAAAAATCTTTAAAAAAGGTAAATTCTTCACAGCATACAAAATTAGAGAACCTGTCTATCCAATTCAGCCTCTAAAATGCCAATGGAGCCAACTCTGAATGGGAATCCAGCATGTTCAAGAGCACACTTACTTATGAACAAACTCACAATTACTCATAATGATCCCCATTAGGCTCATCAGTGAACCTAACACATATGTCATTGGAGTAGACTGACCAGACTACAAAGAGAAACATTGACACAGACGTAGAGAAAACATGCAAACTCCACACAGGCTGTGACCAGGCCAGGATTACAATGATGTCTCCAGATGTTGTAAAGCAGCAGAGGTAACTGCACCATCTGTCTTCGAACATAATCAATAATTAACCAGAACTTAGTTGTATATTGAAGTCTAATGGCGCTTTTCCACTGCATAGTACGGCACGACACGGTTCAGTTCAGCTCACTTTTGGGGGGTTTTCCACTGGGAACATTACCTGGTACCTGGTTCTTTTTTTAGTACCACCTCAGCCGAGGTTCCAAGCGGCCGAACCGTTACCAAAACGTGACGTGTAAACTCTGCTGGTCACTGATTGGCCGGTGAAAATCGTCATTACTGCGTCACTGGCTATTCTTTTCTTTAAAGGTACACACACGCGGAAGTTTGTGTCTCTCCATCGCTGGACGCAGTTTGTTGAATAAGTGGATGAATGTTTCTTCAGACATTCGAAAGTTCTCCAGCCACAGTGTTTGTAAAACCAGGAACAATCACATCCCACCACTCTGAGGCACGGTTAAATGTCCAAACAGATGGTCTGTTGCGGCGACTTTTTTGCAAAATGTGGAAGATCTGTAATATACAGAATCAGCACTTTAATGTTACACTGGCAGTTAAGTTCATTTTATGCTTTGCAACAGAGATAAAAGTTAGCTAGTGATGTGCTTTTTTTAGATGCTTACCCTTGCGCATCGTCGAGCTAAAGTGTTGTCGTTGTCTGCGTGTTGTTGTAAAGGTTCCACGGTGTCACGGCAGTAGAGGCGGCGCAACTATAACGACACGTGAATAATCCCGCCCACTCTAAAGCGGTACTAAACTGCAGTCGAAACGCAAACTGAGCCGAATCAAGGTGAGCTCTACTGCACCGTGCTGTGCCGTACTATGCAGTGGAAAAGCGCCTTAAGTTAGCCAGCAATACAAACCAATAGGGATTTTGCAATATCCTCATACTTTTGAAAAAGAAATGAACACACACATAAATACAGTTAAAATTTGTGAGAGCTCCTTCAGTTTATAATCTGATAAAAGGACATTCATATTCTATTTGTTTTGTTAACATGATATCAGTCCTGCACTCCTTAAAGATATCCCACCAGTTTACAATACACACAGATCAAAGAAATTATTTGCTCAAGATGGGCAAGACCTTGAATTCAATCAAGTATAAATTTACAGGAAAAAAGGGGCCACATCAATAGGCAGAAAATACTAATTGAAAACTTATGTTATTTAGTATATTATGTAAAAAGCATCATAAATAAAGAAACAGGCAGAGGCAAATGGTACATTAAAAACCATTTATGCGCTGAACTATAAGTGGAAGCTTTCCACAAAGTAAACCATTTTTCAATGAGTCACCTCATTTCATTCAGTTCAAAACACAGTACTATTGTTTCTGAACTACAGATAGGAAGTAAGATCACTCTGTTCAGTGGCTGCCAATTACATTTAGAATCAATTTTTAACACATAAAGCTGAGAAGGTACAGTAAATGCCATGCTTTACCTTACTGCATTTATAAATGCTTATAAACCAACTCATACTCAGTTCACAAGCCTTAGCCTTATTATTTTAAGAAAAAGCAGATTACTTGGCTACATAGAATATACAGCTTGGAATGATCTACAAGTAAGCACAGCATCATGGGATGGGGGAAAAGCAGGCGTCACATTGTCCTGCCCTTTCAGTTTTGAACGAAAGGGTTTGTGAACACTTTTGCCTACATAAAGTGCACCATAAAAAATAGAATTTTGTTAGGGGTCTGATAATTACACTGACAGCTAATTCACACAAAAAACAATGAATCAGGGCTACATAAGTGCCAGTTAATACTAACTCCATTCTGTATTGAAATTCTAAATAACACATGTCCCGCAAAGCTTACCCTTGTCCTTATTAACTAGTTGAAAATTGGGAAACAGGACTTTGCAGATTACTTTCACTATGAATTCTGGTTTAAGTTCTGGGCTGGGTTACACAGTTTTTTGTGATCTTCCAGCTTTTTGTCCTTCACAAATTTAAAAATTCTAATAATTTTTCATCACTTTTACATTATTTCTGTTTTGCTCTTATGATACAATAATCAAGTTAGAATGTTTTCCGTTAATTTAGGTAAAAGAGCTCGGAGCATTGCAAAGGTTATTATGATCATTTTATTTCAAAACCCAATAGTGTTCCATCTGGTATTATGAAAAAAGGTCTATTAATGAGTGAGGATCTGCTGTAATTCTGAAAATGTTCGCTAAATTGATAAAGACAGTTGTTCAGTAGGGTATGATCTGAGGACCAAAAAGTGTGAGCACTTGACAGCATTGTAAAGTGTAATCTTGGGTAGATTTCTGACAGTTTGAATCGAGAGACATGTGTTCAACACTCAAATGAAGTTAACCTATGACTGCACATATAAAAGAAGAATGTATCCTAAAGTTCACTTCCATTCGTTATATGGAAATCTGATTTTGAGATTCTGTTCCCAAAATGGTTGCAAGGTGCATGAAGGTGAATTATGATGGAAGCCTTTTTATAATTATGACAAAGGATCTGTGCTGGTATCCAGAAGGTTGCTGGTTCAAGTCCCCGTCACTGCCAAAAGAGATCCTACTCTGCTGGGCCCTTGAGCAAGGCCCTTAACCTTCAATTGCTCCAGGGGCGCTGTACAATGGCTGACCCTATGCTCTGATCCCAAGGGGTATGCGAAAACTAACACCTTCCTAATACAAGAAATTGTATAAGGCGAAATAAAGAACAAAAGGTTACCTTATTAATGTTGTAGTTTTGCTGTACCTTTTGTGACAGATAAAGGCAGCAGGCTAGGAAACTGAGTTAGGTTGCTTCTGACTTGTGTCTAATGCAATGCTTTTTTCTGAGAAAGATCATTCTAAGAGCAGAATTGTTGTAAAGATTAGAATACATTATCAAAAAGTAAGTCACAGGATGTCATAATGCCATACATTTCATACTGGATATTTTAGGAAGTGAGGAAATATATGGGTGGGTTATAATAGTGTGAATGCCAGTACAACTTCTTTTTTAACCTGACCTAATCTACTGTACATTGGTACTAGTTTGTGTGTTTTGAATTTACAGTGATTATTGTATGTGAGCATAAACAGAAAAGTATACAAAGAAGACTCCAAATTTCCATTCCATGGCAACACATGGTGGTATAGCTTCAAATCTGTTTTGACACTTTCCATAGTACAAGAGTCTAAGCATATGTTTTTGCCTTTTACAATTTGATAATAATCTCTGTGAATGCTTTTTTTTAAAGAAAAAATGTTTTTGTAAATCTTTGCCAAAACGTTTATTTTTGTTTGTAGCTGGCTCATGTTTTTTCTTGTATGACAAACAGTAAAGAACTATTAGCACCAACATCCCTATATTCTCAAATCATGTCCTTCAAGAGCCACTGAAACTGGGAGATACATGCTCTTGTATGTGTCTGTCTGTCTCTCTCTCTCTGTGTATATATATATATATATATATATATATATATATATATATATATATATATATATATATATATATATATATATATATATATATATATATATACTGCTCAAAAGAATTAAAGGAACACTTTTTAATCAGAGTATAGCATAAAGTCAGTGAAACTTATGGGATATTAGGATATTAATCTGGTCAGTTAAGTAGCAGAGGGGGTTGTTAATCAGTTTCAGCTGCTGTGGTGTTAATGAAATTAACAACAGATGCACTAGAGGGGCAACAATGAGATGACCCCAAAACAGGAATGGTTTAACAGGTGGAGGCCACTGACATTTTTCCCTCCTCATCTTTTCTGACTGTTTCTTCACTAGTTTTGCATTTGGCTACAGTCAGTGTCACTACTGGTAGCATGAAGCGATACCTGGACCCTACAGAGGTTGCACAGGTAGTCCAACTTCTCCAGGATGGCACATCAATACGTGTCATTGCCAGAAGGTTTGCTGTGTCTCCCTGCACAGTCTCAAGGGCATGGAGGAGATTCTAGGAGACAAGCAGTTACTCTAGGAGAGCTGGAGAGGGCCATAGAAGGTCCATAACCCATCAGCAGGACCAGTATCTGCTCCTTTGGGCAAGGAGGAACAGGATGAGCACTGCCAGAGCTTTACAAAATGACCTCCAGCAGGCCACTGGTGTGAATGTCTCTGACCAAACAACCAGAAAGACTTCATGAGGGTGACCCAAGGGCCCCATGTCCTCTAATGGGCCCTGAGCTCACTGCCCAGCAGCATGCAGCTCGATTGGCATTCGCCATAGAATACCAGAATTGGCAGATGCACCACTGGTGCCCTGTGCTTTTTACAGATGAGAGCAGGTTCACCCTGAGCACGTGACAGAAGTGAAAGGGTCTGGAGAAGCCATGGAGAACATTATGCTGCCTGTAACATCATTCAGCATGAGCAGTTTGGTGGTGGGTTAATGATTGTCTGAGGAGGCATATCCATGGAGGGTCACACAGACCGCTACAGGCTTGACAAAGGCACCTTGGCTGCCATTAGGTATCAGGATGAAATCCTTGGACCCATTGTCAGACCCTATACTGGTACAGTGGCTCCTGGTGCACGACAATTCCTGGCCTCATGTGGTGAGAGTATGCAGGCAGTTTCTGGAGGATGAAGGAATTGATACCATTGACTGGCCACCACACTTTCCTGACCTAAATCCAATAGAACACCTCTGGGACATTATGTTTTGGTCCATCCAATGCCACCAGGTTGCACCTCAGACTGTCCAGGAGCTCAGTGATGCCCTGGTCCAGATCTGGGAGGAGATCCCCCACAACACCATCTGTCATCTCATTAGAAGCATGCACCGATGTTGTCAGGCATGTATACAAGAACACAGGGGACATACAAAGTGCTGCGCACAATTTTGAGTTGCTGCAATTAAACATTGGCAAAATTTTGGCCTGCCACATAATTTTTTCACTCTGATTTTTTGGGCGTCTTTGAATTCAGGGCTCTGTAGGTTGATCATTTTCATTTCCATCAAGCGATGTGGCATCCTTTCGTTCCTAACACATTACCCAGTCTATATCAGTATAGATATCCAGGAGGATTTCTTTTTCCCATTGAGATCTGATGTGTTTTCAAAGTGTTCCTTTAATTTTTTGAGCAGTTTATATATATATATATATATATATATATATATATATATATATATATATATATATATATATATATATATATATATATATATATATATATATATATATATATATATATATATATATATATATACTAGCAGTCCCCTGCAGCTCCGCCCATGTGGATGTTTAAAAACAGGACAGCAAGAGGGGCCCTGTCTGGCTCCATTCTATTGATGTAACGCTTTGCCCTCACCTTGGTCCATAGACTCTGTCTCGGATTAGTGCGAATATATTGCTCCTGAAAGCGAACTATGATTCTTAGTGCGATGAGAGAAGTCGCAAAATCAACTGGAATGTTCAAACAAATTCTAGAAAAAAGCTTGATCTAAATCCGTCAAGTAGTTCTCTCGTTTAATAGCTTAGTGGATGTAAGATACGTCCTGAGACTGGCAAGTGAGCGAGGAGGGCCCTGCCCCCTCGGCCCACTGCATCTCTCTCGGATTCACGCAAATAAATCAGTACCGCAAGCGAACTATGATAGCGCAATGACAGAGGTCACAAAATCAACTGGAATGTTCAAGCAAATTATAGAAAAAACCCTGATCTAAATCCGTTAAGTAATTCTCTCAGGAAAAGTGGACAGACATACAGATAGAAAGATATGCAGAAAGACAAACATTGGAATTTATATATATATATATATATATATATATATATATATATATATATATATATATATATAGTATGTTATGGCATTCATTGTTCTTTTTGTTTTTTGGGGTGTTATTGTAGTTGATATTGTATTTCTTTTGTTAAATAAGGGATATACGCAGATTAGAATTTCTTTGTTCTAAGTACACTTGAAAATAAACTTAGATTAAAATATTAACTACATCATCCTCTGCTCCTTTTATTACTATTTATATTTGTTTAGTTTACCATCCTTCAGATCAACTGATATTGTTTCCCAGTCATTAAGTGGACCTACTAGTCAAATTCACCCTCTCAGACTTGGCTGAAAACTGTGCGTCTATGGATGGTTATCTGTCCAATAATAAAATAATCATGTATACACAAAGAGGCCCTGGAATACTTGTTATCAAAAAGCTCACTGTATTTAGTTTTTGCAATTTTCAAATCATCAAAAAAGTGTAAGACCCCTGACATTAGGTTTTCAGCACACATTAAGTTGCTCTAATGAAAACTGCGAGGGATGTCAAATGTTATTTTGCCTGAGCTGAACCCTGTACAGTACCCAGTCTTTGAGTAGTTACCCTGTTCAAACCTGAGACCCCGGACATTTGGTCTCAATATTTGTACAGTAACTATGTGCCTGGCATCTCATATTATTTAAAGAATGGATAAGAAGACAAATTGATATTTGCACTGAGTATTTCATAAACATACTTGTGCTTCACTCATAAAAGCCAGCATCCAAATGAGCTACAATATAATTCAGAAGTCATTTTGTTGGCTTATTTCATTACAAAACCCCAAATTGAAACGCCATTAGTAAGCAAATTGGGAATAGGTATATGCAGAAGAGGCATTTCTTTAAAAGGCAAGGGACTTTAAAACAGGCTAACGGTAGGCCACTTGTTCCACAAGTGAGCCTATTATCAGTTACTATTGCTCAAAGAAGACAAAGAAGTCTTTGCATGTGCATGCAGGTGTATGTGAGCAGATGTCGCTTCACAATTAGATGAACTTCTATGATCGATTTGTTAACATGTGTGGCATCTCCAATGCTGTGAAAAAAACTGCCTCTTAAAAAAGAAAAAAAAAACACAAGAAATGTCTATGATATAGGCACTAATGTCATGTTTTAGAAGGTTGCTTAGATGAATTAAAGCTTTGGATGTAAAATGGTAATATTCATGCAGGCACTTCTCTGGGCATGCCAGAATATTTCATTGTGGTTTGATTATATTTTTCTGGGCAGAATTTGGAGTTGTACTTCTATATCGATTGTTCATTCAGAAAGGGGAATGACATTTTCAACATTTTGTCAGCTTTTTCTGCTTCTTAAATAGAATTAGCATTTCTGACTGGACAGTTACGATCTTTCATTTTACAACTGGATGCTCTGGTCCCTAATTATTGCAACATCAAAGTGTTCATTATTTATGTTAAACTTATTCTTTGGAAGGTTGGTTTCAGAGCTTTGTTTGCTCCAGTAATTGAGCTGGATTTTTTTTCAAAAAGTAGGATTAGTGAGTTATCTGCATCTTTGGCCTTACTTATAATTCTACCTTAACCTGTTCCAAGAACGTAGGTTTGGGTAAATCTAATTTTAGGAACAGAATTAGCCCGATTTCCATGAGTCCTTACTTACATTAACTGGATTTTGCACTAATCCTGCTTTCTCGAACAGACCCCCAAGTCCTTTTCATTCCACTTATGTGTTTAAAGCACCGTGAAAACAAAAGTGACGAGGGTTTCTTGGAATTGTATTTAAATTAGTTAACATATTTTTGTGTCTTTTCTGGGACCATTTTGTTTTTTAAGGGCACCACTATTTGTTTATGGTCACCTTAAGGGTAATAAGATGATCTGGAAGTACACAAAGTCATAATCGACATAATCGCTACAACAAGATAAAAGTTTTGCACTGGGGATTTCCTAGCCATCCGAGATTAATGAATAGTACCATACACTTTGTGTATGACTTTGTTTATTGCTTCTCTGCCTATATAAATTTTTGCTTTGAATATTGAGTTGTTGACTGTGCTTTTGGTTTGATAGTAGTTAAGATTGTCTTTTTGGTTATGAATTGGGAACAAACGCTCGATGATATCTCACTTTCGGGTGTCTTTTCATTAAAATACTGCCTCACCTTCTGAGACAGCACACCACTGTGTTGAACACTGTTCAGTGATGCAATGGATATTGTATAGGGTGGTCCAGATCTAATTATGCAATTTTCATTATGCTATACCTTAATAAGTTTATTAGATAGAAAATCACCAGAAAAATCCCGGACCATCGAGAAGTGTGCGAACTGATGACATGAAGAAACGTCTTCACTCCGAACTGGAATCGTCCCCGCATAAATCAAAGTCATCCAGACGATCTGGATTTGCATAATTAGATATGGACCACACTGTAGCTTACATGTTGCGGCAAATGGCTGTCACCTATGCCCGGTCAGGATGCCCCTTTGACACTGGATCCGGGGGAGCAGTCATGGGATGCATACTAATATATATGTATATATATTCATTTTATTTTAATTCTTTTCATTTTTATTACTATTTAATTTAATATTGTTTCTTTGTATCAGTATACTGCTGCTGGATTATGTGAATTTTCCTTGGGATTAATAATCTATCTATCTATCTATCTATCTATCTATCTATCTATCTATCTATCTATCTATCTATCTATCTATCTATCTATCTATCTATCTATCTATCTATCTATCTATCTATCTATCTATCTATCTATCTATCTATCTATCTATCTATCTATCTATCTACTACGTCCCCCAGAACACTTGTTGGCAGCCCCGCTGGGTTGCATCGGGGCCAGTAGTTTGAGACACCACAGCTCATTCCTGTTGGGCTCCGTGGCCACCACCAGGGAGAGCTGCACGGCCTAACGAGCCCGTCTGGGCAGAAATGCAGCCACACCCGGAGGTGCAGCCAGAAGTAGGTCATCGAGCACCTGCAGCACTTCTGGATGGGCTATAAAAGTTGCTGACAGTCACTACTCCAGGCGCCAGAGTCGGGAGGAGGAGGAGGAGGACGACGACAATGATGACACTGCCTGGGAGGAGTAGTGGAGGAAGAAGAGTGTGGTTTGGGATGATTTACTTTGTGTGTTGTTTTGGGACTGTGTTGGCTCTGACGTGCCCCACGGCTGAAGAAAAATAACAAAACCTTTGCCACAATGTATAATATTAACATCTTGATTACATCTTCCTGAAGAAGGGGCCTGTGTTGCCTCGAAAGCTTGCATATTGTAATCTTTTTAGTTAGCCAATAAAAGATGTCATTTTGGTTGACTTCTCACTACATTTATAGTGGCTAACACAGTACAACACCCTAGTACTTCAGATGTATTATTTTATAATGCATCTTTAAAGAATTTAAACAAAGGCAGATTTTGTGATCATCTGAGGAGTTATACTCCTAGTCAGTAAGTGTGATTAAATATGTAGCATTTTTATGCTGTTGCCATACAGCTCCTTAGGTATTAAGTGGCATTCCTTTAGTTTCATTGGAAGTGCTTAAATGAAAACAAACACCACTTCTTTTGTACTAATACAAAAGGCTACACAAAAAGCTAAAATGTGAATAATCCATACATGCCTGTAGACATAGTCTTTTATTAACAAAAAAAAACAAAATACTTAAGTTGCAGCTTTTATTTAGCCTTCAGAAGGTGTGTCACTACAATATATCTAATGATGGCTATAAAATCAAAACATATCTTTCTTTACCTGTAATTAATTTCCTTTTGCAGATTTACACTGGTGCAGTTTTTAATTGATTTGCTTGTTAAACAGTGTGATCTATTACCTAAACATAAGCATTGCATTGTTGTGCATTCAATTTTGAATTATACTGCTTGCAAGGCACTATATGAATGTCAACACTGAATGTAATTGTGAATGAAAAAAATGTGTTATTTGCTTTATCCACATCATAGGCAGGTTGCCAAATGTTTATTACAATTAAATGTTGTCGTCTGAGTAGGAGGGATATTGTTACAAGAGCTAACTTGGTTTCTTCAGCACTTAATGAAACTGAAAAGCCTAGCCATAAGCACAAGCCTTACCTTTGTATAATGTCACTCATGTGGAATCAGCTGCTATGTTCTCTGCTTATTCCCAGATAACATTGTGCTGAAAATTGCTTTTATCTTTCAGTCTTTGGATTAAATACAGTGTTGTGCTCTGGCGGTCTAAGAAGCAGAAAAATAAATCTTTGAAGAAAATGAAGGGGCAATGAAAAAAGGTGAAAAATTTGGGGAGCACTCATTTATAAGCCCACGGAGAGAAATAAAAAAAGGAAATCAACAAATACAACCTTAGGTTTTTACAAATTTTCGTGCTGAAAAACAATTGCTCTATAAAATGATTTTGAGTTAAAAAAGCAAGTGGTTGGTAAAAAAATGACCTCTGAATGACAACAAATGGAGAATGTTGTCCATCAGTAAGAATGGGGAATGTAAAAAGAAAAAACAACCAGAAAAAAGAAACTGTTGAACAGCAGAGATTTATAATGATTAAGTGCAAAATACGACATGGAGTTTATTCACAAGGTTTAGTTAGACTGAGGCAAAATGAGCATCCAGCTCTCCATTATATCCAGGCATATTTTCTATAGCTGTGTGTGTCTTTTTTATGGCTCCATTTATGTCAATGTCCTAGTGTCATCTGTAATAAACTGGCGGCAATTAGAGCCACAATAAACCCCATAATGCAACACAAACAACAGGAAGTCTCCCAGAACCCCAACGCTCTAAATTTACATCTCTTCTCCGAAAGTCTATTTATCACCAGAGTTTGCGAGTCCGTCTGCTAAAGAGCGCTCTAATTAAGATGTATTTGGTGAACAAGTGTCTGCTTTTCACCCAACTCTTTTAACATATCATGCATGCACTGAGCAATCTTCGGCGGGTCTCATAATGAGAAAACTGTGATATGCAAAAAAAAAAAAAAAAAAAAATCTGTGAAATCTTCTATCCTCCCTGGAGACCTCCCTTGATGCCAAGCATTCATCATCTAGCCTCTAATATCAGTTATTTTGTGCCTCCTCTGCTTATACCAGAATTAATTTTTGCTTTAATTACTCTCATCGCTGGAATGCTGATGAAGGAGAGGGACTCAGCATTTGGGGACTCAGGCCTCATTCCACTGCTTTAATTTGAATGAATTCCATCAGGAGACACAGGCAAACAACTGGCAGCAAAGCCTGCAGGGGCGCAGAGGGATGGCAGCAGAGTGCAGTAGCAGATTCCACCAGCCTGCCCAAGTTTCTTTTGGGGGAGTTGGGGAGGGTCTTGGGGAAGTACTGGGGGGGCATTCGTGGATGTGGCTGGGACTTAGGGAAGTGGAGAGCTACTGGAAAATTCTATCCACAGTACTGGCTCACTCAATGAGCAGATAGTTCAGACATTTGGAGCTGGCTGGAAAAAACAGAACGCCTGGCGTGCTGCTCCCCCAGGGCCCCATGACCTGAGCGATTACCAGCCTCCTATTCTCAGCATGTCTGCAGCACAGGCTTCCTGCTGACAAGAGAACAAGCCGTACGCTCTTCATTTCTTGGCACAAAGTGCCACTGGTCAGACATGTAAATAAATCTGTTACTCTACAAAGTGTTTAAAAATCAAAAGGTGGAGAACAATGGTCATCAACGAGGAAGATGCAAAAAACATTAAACCCCTTATAAAGTGTGTATAATTCCACAGAAATCGTAGAAATTTTTCTCTAATGACTAAAGACATACACTGCTAAAAGATTTCACAAGATATATTTACTTTGAGTGAAGGGGAAAATGTGTTTTTAAGTTACAGTATTACGGCCTACTAAATGATTTATTAAAGGAAAAAGCTGCTCTAAAGAGACAATGTTATTGGTATAACCCAGTGCAAGGCCCCACGGCCAAAACTTCCTGTCCTTAATTCCCTTTTTCAGACTTTTCCGAGCAAAATTAACCCATTAACCCTTACATTTTTCTTAGTGCTACCTCTTTAGAATACTATTTGATATAAATCAAAGCCAAAAAAGTTACAGATGTCAGATGACCGCAACAAAGCAGCAAATGGCAAGACTGAAAAGAAAAACAAAAAAAGAAACCAGAAATCAACTTTCAAACCAATCAATTGACACCAAAAGGAGAACAAAATTACATTTTATGTTAATACCATAATTATTTCAAAATTAGTTTTAGGAGAGGAAATGAAAAATACACGATGATAAAAATATTCTTTTATTCTCGACACTCTCATTTGGATTTCGATGCTTATTACCACAAACTCACTACTTATTCAACTCCTCTTCTCTCTCCACAATTTACTCATACTAACTGCCTGCCAATATAGCTTTGTTCTCATTTTCTCTCTCAACCACTAAAAAGAAGGATCCATTTATAAACTGTTCTTGATTTTCTTCATTGGCAGTTTCAATGTCTGGCTGAGTCGAGACCCTGCATGGTCTTGTGGCCACATAGCCACAGAGCCAACATGCAGCCTTTAACTCCACTACGCTGTTATTACCTATATTGTGATTAAATATTCAGATACTCATAACAACTGATGGGCTGCCTGGTCTTGGCTACATACAGAAGGGCTTCATTATTCACTTATAGGCCTTACCAGCTATCATCTAACAACTTATGATATTCTTCAAGATGTTTCCTTTATGCTAGTGTATTTGAGAATCCTCTTCCAAGTTATAAGGGCTTAGCTATCAATTTTACTTTCACAATTGAAGACTCATGGTCCATCTTTCCTTAGAACTTCTGTCCTGTATCCCGTCAATGTCTCTTCCCCAGTCAAGAAGCATAATAATATAATTAATAATTAATATACAAACATGCAGATACAAAAATTAGCACCAATGATCAAGGCTAATTCTAAACCTAATCCTAAAATAAGAGTTCACTTTAGCAGGCTCTTCCAGCTGAGGAAAACCCACACCTGTCTTGGGGTGGCATTCAACAAGCTATTCACCTGGGAGCCACAGACTAAAAACTCATAGCCAGAGCCAAGATACGCCTAGCACTCCTGAAGAAGCTGGCCGGCACAAACTGGGGTGTGGACACTGGAATTATTTAGAAACTACACCAGCAGAGTCAGGCCAGTTTTGGAGTGTGGAGTGACAGCATTGGGGCACAGCACCCAAGCCCATCTTTGAGAAGACAAGGAATGTGCAGAGCCAAGCATCCGGAATCATCACCAGAACCTATATAGAAACTGGAGACCACTACAGGGTTGGAACCTCTTAAGGACTGCTTTCAGGTCATCCCATGTAAGACAGACTGTCTCAATCAACAAAAGGAAGATTGAAAAGGGAGGCTTCATTCACCAGAAAAGGATTGTCAAACACTGGTACAAAAACATTTTGGTCATGACCCCAGAAAAATCCCTTATTACCCTGCATGGAACAACACCAATGCACCCATAACTTACTGCAGCACCCCTGGCATGGGTAAAAAACGCTCTCAGAGCAGTGCTGAGATGAAGACCTTCATCATGTATCCAGAGAAACTGCCATCTAGACAAATGGACACATGTCTAAACTGACCCCTCATCTTAATAAGTACCAAGGAGGCAGATAAGAAAAGGCTCTCCCTCATTACTAGCAGTTATTCCAGTAATTACAAGGCTGAAGCAGTGGATATTCAGAATGGTACATGTCATGTACAAAATAGCTCTGACACCTCTAAAAATGTTTTGGGTTTTAACAGATGCCCTGTCTGTCCTGTCGGCCATGCGGTCTGCTAGGGGCAAAGAGCTGAATGTCCTGTCTGCCATCCTTATTTCTCTACGTGGAGTTTACACAGTCATTCTGCAATGGATTCATTCCCGCTTACAACATACAAGGCAATGAAGTTGCTAACAAAGTGTTAAAGAAAGGATCTATAAAAGAACAGGAACACCGGTCTGCTACTTACCATGAAGCTAAACTACCATCAAGGCCAATCAACACACCTTGTATCAGCACTCACTCTTTAATAGGAATGACCATACCACATGCTTAAAGACCTGAGCAGAATTCAGACAGGCCACAACTAACCAAACCACCATCTCTTCACCAAGTTCTGGACTGGCCTATCGGACCAGTTCCCATGAAAATGAGCAGCAAGACAACACAGCAAGGCTGTCTACTAAACAAGGTCATGAGACGGAAGATCTGAATGGAGGAGTCACCAATGATGTGGAAGCTTGGAGAACCTACAACGTACAGCAAAATTCATCTGGGAGGCTGGACTGTCCTTTTGAGTGAACGAGAAGACGAAGAAGAAGAAGAAGAAGAAATACATGTATTAAGAAAAATGTTGAGGGGAGATAAACTGTACTATAGATGTATTTTGGCTTTTTGTTGTTAGGATTCTGTTTCTCGGTTTATTTTTGGCTTTTTTTGGCAAAGCCTTATTTTGTTCCCATTTTGTTTTTCTTTGTTTACTTGATGAGTCTTGCATGAGGTGACCTTTGTATGCACTTTCCGTCGATGAATGAACAACAAAAAAACAAAAAAAATTTTAGTGTAGTTAGCTTTATTTCTAAGTAAGCACTTGTGTCAGATTTAGATTTTTGGTTTCGACTTTCTTTTTAGGGTGATATGGTGGCACAGTGGTAGCACTGCTGCCTCGCAGTTAGGAGACCCAGGTTCGCTTCCCGTAAGGTGACCAGAATTTTTTGGGCCAATCCGGGGACAGGGGTGAGGGGGTATAGAGGAGCGTAGACTACTCCCCTCATGTTCTGTGATTGAAGTTCTCAGACCACTACCGATGGAAAACTTTGTGTCGCACACGCTGCAGATCACAACAGAAGCATCCGGGGTCGGATGCAAATACGGAAATTCACACTGAAGCCCATCATTGAACTGACACTTCCTTTTAGCACTCATGTTGAATCACAGGGATCACCACGGCAAAATGCAGAAACAGGTAGAAGAAAAGAGCTGCAACGCTGCTCTCGCATCCAGAAGCAAGCCACGTGCAGACACAGCCACAGGCTGAGGTAGAGCACGGCGTGCCTCTCTTAGAATCTACAGATCACGAGTAGGGATTCTAAACACTAAACAGTACAAAGCAAAAGCTTATCACGTGATTTCTCGCCAAAGTTGCACGATGCGGTAAAGCATAACCTCCGTCAAAACACCGCGCACATCGCCGAGTTCAAAATTATCGTGGTGATGAGATACATTCAAAAAAGTGAACCTGCTAAAACTGGTGACGAAATCTTAAACCGGGGACAAAACGGGGACATGTTTCTGAGTGGGGACAGTTGTCCGAAAAAGGGGACTGTCCCCGGAAAACGGGGACGGATGGTCACCTTACTTTCTGGGTCCTCCCTGTGTGGAGTTTGCATGTTCTCCCCGTGTCTGCGTGGGCTTCCTCCCACAGTCAAAAGACATGCAGGTTAGGTGGACTGGTGATCCTAAATTGTCCCTAGTGTATGCTTGGTGTGTGTGTGTGTGTGTGCCCTGCGGTGGGCTCGCACCCTGCCCGGGATTTGTTCCTGCCTTGCGTCCTGTGTTGGCTGGGAATGGCTTCAGAAGACCCCCATGACCCTGTAGTTAGTATATAGCGGGTTGGATGATGGATGGATGGAAGGATGGATGGATGGATGGACTTTCTTTTTGCTCATTATGTTTTGTCTTAGTGCTTCTTGGTTACCTAACATTTATGATCTCCTGGCTTTGACTCTCTTGTATTCTTGGTCCTGAGATACTCACACTATGTGTCTCTTACAAACTGGATTTCAGGATCAATATAACAAATGAAAACATTCAGTTAAAGTTAACAATATTTGTTTTAGTTAGAAAATTAGTATTTGAGCAAAAACAATTCTGCAGGTTCTCAACATAAAATTAAGGACACATAATAATAATAATAATAATAATAATAATAATAATAATAATAATAATAATAATAATAATAATAAATCATTGGATATGCAATGTTGGCTTCTAGCAAATATATAAACTGGCACAACAAGGTTGCAGTGATGAGAGCTGTTCACATTCTTTGTAAAGTGCTGGGTTAAATCTTAGGTCCCTGTTTGGGAAATGGATGCTGCCGCTGATTAATTGCTGTCATAAACAAATAAAATAATAATAATAATAAGTTTAAATTTGGATTGGTTCAAATGAAATTGTTTCAGTCTGAAATATTTGTGCAATGCTGGCATAGGCTATAGTTGATAGAAAATCAATAGATGAATAGATAGATTATGAAAGGCACTATATGATAAATACATAGATGTGAAAGGCACTGTGTGTAGACAGACAGATAGATAGATAGATAGATAGATAGATAGATAGATAGATAGATAGATAGATAGATACTTTATGGATCTGAAGGCTACATTTCAATGTAGTTGCTGACATGCACAAACTACACAAAATATACTCAAGATACACCTAAGGCAAAACAGTTATAAGAAAATAAATAATACATCCATAATCTAATTAAACTCTGCATATTCAAATGTTATTCAAACATTGTCTCATATATAGCTTCTCCTTCTCATTGTGACAAATTAGGTAGGTGCTCAGGGAAAGCCTGGGGAAACAGCATAAGAATATCTAATGCCTCAGAGTGTGCTCTCCTTCTTTTTTAAGATATGGACCAGGAAATAATAGGATCAAAACACACTCAAGGGGTTCACTGGATGAGTAAAGACCTACCCCATTTGGTTCAGTGTGGACGTGACCAATCCACACCATCCGGTCACATGTTCTGTAAGAACAAGATAACACCCTGTATGGAAGCTCAGTGCTTCTGACCCTTACAGAAGAAGGAAATCCATTGTGCAGACTGGCGTAGGCCAGAGCAAAACAACCCTAACTTTTGTAAACAGAAGTTCCTATCCTTTACGTATGAGACTAAGAGATTAGTGCATACAAACTATAATATCAGAGGATGCTGAGAAGTCTAAGTAAATTGAAGAAATAATTGTGATTGAAAACCACTTAAAGAACATTACTAGAGAAATATTCAAAATAAAGATGTTTTCATGGACTTAAATGTAAATACTTCAAGCATAACAATGTTTTTTGAGAGCGGCACAGTAGTCTAGCCACCATGAGATAGCTAAAATGTAATGGCAGCTGGTTAGAAACACCTAGAATTAGCACTCCCTAGAGGACCACTGTAGAACCAGCCTTGAGCTGTAGATGCTTAGATTGACTATGGTGTCGCACAGAAGGTGTGAGGCACTGTCCATGACAGCCAATATCTTTCTCTTCGCAAGTGCTTCTAGAGAGTCCAAGCTATCTCTTTTTTACAGCCCTCTCCACTGTATAAAAGAACACACTTTTGCAACCAAAAATAATTGCAACATACAAAAATATTCCACCTACCCAAATGACCTGTAGTGCTTGCTGCCCAGTCCAGATTTCTGTCCAGGCAATGTTGTGCTCATAATTATTGATCCTGCTCTTGGGGAAGATATATATTGTTTTTCAATAAAAACCTAGCAGCTGACATGTAATGCCTCCCCTGGAACTAGAGGATCTAAGATGTGGCCAAATTGGACTCTCTTGCCAACTATGAAGCTTCTCCCTTGATTGTTTATGGTTTTCAATGTCTTTCCACAGAAGTCAACTGTTAACATGGAACAAGTTTAATGCAGGATACGTCAATGAAATACAGTAATTGCAAAACACAAGAAACTTCATTCATGAAAATATTTTCAGCTTAGTATTTATTGTGACATAAATTGCCAATTAATGGATCTCAATCCATTCCCAACATTTAAACCAAGCATATATATGCCCCTTTAAAACAATGACCATTTGATGAATATCTTTCATTTAGTATTCTAGAGCCATGAAACAACATTATGTGATCATACCACATTTTAGACCTTTGTCTAATTAAGAAAGCAATAAAAAAATCAACATTGATAAAGACACAAAGCAAAGAGCAATCTGATTATAGACTACAGCATTGTCTATTTTCAGGAGGAAATGAGTATCACAACTTAACACTATCCACCAAGGCATCATAATAGTTAAAAAATGCAACATATTGGAATTTTGATTGTAAAAGCCTGCCATACTGAACCATTTGATTAAATTTAACCACAGGAAACTCTTCCAAGTCCTAATGAAGCAGCAATTACCAGCTGAAAAGGGGAGCCGAGCCAAGGAAACGTACAGTTCCAACATTTCTTAACTACTGCTCCATAATAACAGCTCCTATAGAGAAGCACTCTTGTACTTTGGCTTCCCCCTTTTCTTACCATCAAAGCTCCAAAATATTGGATTCTTGAAGGAAAGGCAGCAGAAAACTAGACACTAAAAATGCTGTTTAGCTCATATCTATACACAGCTGTTGCATTAAAAATTAGCGAGAATTTAAAGAATTTTTCTCTATTCATTGACACACAATCTATTCTTCACATTTGCAAGTATTGACTGTAGCTATTTTCACCACTTTCACTGTGCATATGAATGTAAAAAAGGAAAAAACTCACTTTTTTAATCCAGGTAACTCTCTTGCATTAAGATAAATTTACCAAGATGTAAAATACACAAATATTATAGCTGAAAAAATACTAAATCCACTTATGTTTTATACTATCTTCCTGTTTTTTTTAATATAGATGGTTAAATTACAGAGTGAATCTGTTAAAACCAAAGTCTCCCTTATGAAAAGTGGCAAAAGTGTCCACACCCATAGGGACATTCATTTTGCCCAGCAGGATGCTGTTAGTCTCCTGTGTTTCCAAAAACTAGGATGGCTGGGAACTGTAAGGGCAAAGCCTCAGGAAGATGATCATAACACAAAATTGTTATATAACAGAGGAGAAAGTGTTAATAAGAAAACAATGCACAGTATCTTATGTAAGTAGGTGTCCATGTGGTAAGAGATTGCCAAGGAAGAACACCACTAGGTTGGTACATGGAATGACTTATGTTAAGTGGAAAATCTTAAGCGATGACAGGGAAAGCCACACTGGTAGAACAGGAGAGGCTCTGCATATGCCACTGCAGGACCAAAGGGAGTATCAGGTGGTAGCAAACCCTGTATGTGGGCTGTGTGCCCTGAAAGGGCATTATGCAATGGCAAGCACACAATGAAGACAGATGGGCAAGCTGGGCAGAAGCACGTAATGTTTTCTAATGGCTGTGGTGGCAAGTGACCCAGCAGCTGGCAATTCTGTTTCACCCTTTTCTGATAAAAAAAAGACTGTGAGAACACTGGTCGAATCAATAAACCCCTTGGCTGCCAGCGGGCAGACATTCCTGAAAAATTCAGGAGATTCTGCTGTCCCCTTTTAAGAGTAAGAGGTCTGGTTATCAAAGGCTGAGGGGTGAAGAGATAATAAGGAGCTCCTGCAGGAAGGACTGGCTTGGTGTCCTTGAAGCAAATATAGGGCTGTACTTGACTTAAAAGTAATTGGGAGGGGTTTGATGGAAATGACCATGGGAGGCCAGTTGGAGACTATACTCAAATAAAGGGAGGAACAGTAGTCAAGCACTAAAGAAAAAGAGAAATAAAGAAATAGAGAGAAGACAGAAAGATAAATGAGGGTTGGAGTGGTTGTGCAGTGGGTAGTTAAACAAACCAAACACCTCATAGACAGGGTTCAAGAAATGTTGAGTGGGACCAAAGGGAAGCAGGCTTATTGTTTTGGCATCTTTATTTGGTGCTTTGCATTCTTTCTTTTGTGTATCTGTCTCTCAAGCTATTTTAATAGTAGTGGTAGTAGTAATACTAGTAGTAGTAGATGTATTGTCATATGTACAGAGTACAGTGAAATTCTTACTTGCATGTCTAACCAACATGCAACATGTAGCCATGTGGTTTTCTACTTTTCTCATCAGTAAAGTGGGAGGTCATTGTGGTCGCAAATATTTTGTTAGGCCGAAGCCACCACATTGTGTTTACTTTTGTCTAGGTGCAGGGGTGCTTACAAAAGTGTCCCCTTCAAGTATAACTTAACATTCTCAAACCTGCCTAATCCAATTCAAGGCTGAGGCAAGCAGAAGACACTCATTTGTGGGGTGCACAAAATCCCATCCCACAGGGCCAATTTAAAAATGCAAAAAAACACAACCAAGTCTTTGGGTATGTTGGAGGTAAATCGAGATTGGGGAGTGAATTTGCAAACTCTACTTTGACCATGACTGGGGATGCAATTTGATCCCAGACTGCTGAATTTGCAGTGCAGCCACTCAAAATAGTATTAATATGTTGTTCCAAATGAGAGTGGGGGCAATGTAAAGCATACGGAACAGAGTTCAACAGATTATAAACTTTGGAAAGGCAAACATTTTAATTTAAATGCCTAATAAAATAATCAAAAGCAATGACACTTTTATTTTTAAGTTCAGTGCAGCAGGAAAAAGTGGCATATGTCTGCAGCATCAGATGTAAGGCAGGGCACTTAACATTATTATGTGGCAAGACTGCTTATTGTTTTGATGCAATGCAGTGTCGTATACTTTAGACAGGCGGCATTGATCCTGACCGCAGAATAATTCTATGCACTTTTGCTTAAGAGAAACGTTCATTGAAAATAAAACAAATGGACTCCATCAACCAGCAATGTAATATCGGGATAAAGCTGTGACAGATAATAACTTCTAAAAGTATTAGAGCAGGCTTTCATGCCAATTAAAATGAAACTTGAACTACACACTAGACAAGGTATAAACAGTCAGTGGCCACTTTATTAGGTACACCTATCATTTCTTCGTTTGGAACATCCCGAGTTCTTCAAGTCATGGATTTGACAAGGTGCTTGAAACATTCTATAGGGATTTCAGGCTGATTAAAACAAAATTCCTACTGAGTTTGTGGCCACACATTTACACTGAAACCTTCCTGTTCTATCTCATCTCAAAGATGATCTATTAGAATATAAATCTGAGGGCACTGGAGTAAACTGAAGTCACTGTCATGTTCATGAAACCATTGTACAAGCTTTCTAACATGGAGGATTATCGCTGGAAGTTTTAATTTGAAAAAGAGTAAACTGAGGAAATAAAGGGATGCATAGGGTGAGAAGTAATTCTTAGACATGCTATCAATGAACAAATAAGCAGTTGACTGTGGTCAAGAAAAAACAAAAGTACACCAGACCTCTCCATTTTATGGCAAACAAGGAAACAACTCCTTCATGAAAAGGCTCATGAAGACGCCACTCTCTTTAGATCAGATTGCTTCAAGCCATGTGTCTCTCCTTAAGACTGTCAGCATGCTATCCTCATTTTAAAATTGACAATTAAAGGTCACGTTACATCATGCGACTTTTCAAACAATTTTTAGTCATTGCCTTCATTTACATAACCTTAGTGAGTCAAAGGCACTCAGCGACATGTGCCCATGAACTCAGTCCCATAAGCTGACATGACCAGTTACTCATTTTCACTAGTCCACAACTTCCCACACAAAATAAAATAGCTTTGATTTTGTCTTTAGTGGTAGGAGCAGGCTCTGTGTGCAAGAGAGCTGAAAACTAAAGAGAGCTCATCAAGAAGTACCATTAATATAATGCAGCGATTAAGAATAAGGAACGCAGGTGTTTTGGCCCTAACAAACAGAAGAGAGGCTCTTCTGTCTCTTTTTTTGATGCACCAAAACAGAATAGGAAAAACAAGGGCAGAGATTGCGGCTGTACCTGTGATTCCTTCGTGTGGAAGTAGCTCCTTCAATCAGCATGTAGTTGGTTGTCACAAAAAGGGACGAGTACAACTGTGCTGGAAAGTTGGCACAAAGTTGCTAGATGTGACGTTAGTTTACACTCGACTTTCGCTTGTGTAAACTGATTAATGCAGCAACAAGATCAGAAACATCAGTCAGTATGCCTGACATATCCAACAGCAAGAAGTTGCATAATGTGACATCAGCTTAAGTGATCAGTGATCTAATTCCTATGTGCAGTTAACTGTAAAATACGGTAGAATAACAGGAAATTAGATTGTATTACACAGCAAGTCATAGATTAGAAATTAAGGCAATTTTATTTTACTTTTTACTGTCATGAATTGTTGTGGATTTTCAGTTTTTTAGATAACACTCAAATCTTATTCAAAAGATTTGTGGGAACACTAACATATGTAGACCTCAGTTCACTATGACAAATGCCAACTATTAATTGGGAGAGCTGTGTTTATATATACTAGGTACGTTTGCTTGATATTGTTGTATATAAGGAGAAACACAGTGGTAGAGCTGTTGCCTTGCAACAAGGGAACCACAGTTTGTGTCCTGGGTGCTAACTGGAATTTGCATGTTCTTGTCACATCCCCTTGGGTTACCTCCAGATGCAATGGTTTTCTCCCATATTCCAAAGACCTGAAATTTAGGTGAATTGGTATTGATAAATTGGCCCTGAATGTGTGTGTGGGTGTTGACCTTGGAATGGACTGGCTTCCTGTCCAGGTACTGTTCCTGCCTTTTACCTCACGATAACTGTGTTAGGCTCCAGCTGCATTGCGATCCTGCTTAAAATAAGTGGATTTTTTAATTGGGCAGATGGATAGCTGTTTAACTCATATTGCATTATTTTAAAAACTTATGGTGGTATAACAAGAGTTCAGACTGAATTACACAGCAAGCCATAGTTGAGTTTATTACAAACTAGCTGTCCTTTAAAAATCAATAAATAAACAAGTATTGCTAGCTAAGCAGAGGCAAGGTCCGCTCCAACACATTGTGAGAGGTAAACCGACTTGAATGGAGGCTGGCGTGTGAGTGAGGAGGGTCTTGCCCAGCTCCCCACTCCTGACGTCATGCTTCCCCCTCCCCTCGGATTGCAGCCTCTGTCTTGGATTAGCACAAATATATCACTCCAGGAACCGAACTATGATACTTGAAGCAAAAATGATAGAAGTCTCAAAATCAACTGGAATGTTCAAGCAAATTATAGAAAAAAAAAGATCTTACTCCGTTAAGTAGTTCTCTCGTTAAAAGTGGACAGGCAGACAGACGTTGGATTTCATATATATAGAGATGAAGGTAAAAACTACAAAGAAATATATATTTTTTTTACTTTTTACAATACTGAATCAATGTAAGTTTCAACTAAATACAATTTTTTTTTCACAACATGATTACAGCAATAATTTTAAAGCAAATTCAAATTAAGTTTTTTTATATAATGTCTAAATAATAACTGTTTTCCATACAACAGTACTACAAGTGATGACTGACTGCATCTTCCTCAATTCAGATCCTTCTGTGTGAGGAAAGCCTAAAGAGTTATGACACAAAAGCACTTCATACTTAGCTGAAGTTTATCTAACCTTCTTGTGGATACAGAGGGGTTATTAAAACAAAATTTGCTGTGTTTTGTACATGAGACATTAATATTCTTTCTGCTCCCCTTCCTCCTTACTGGTTAGTGAGCATGGACTTGTGCAGATGTAAAACTTTCTTAAGAAACATGTCAGAAGCAGGGCTTTAAAAATATTTCTAAGTAAATTCACAGAAAATTGTAAAAAACAAACAAACATAATCATGTATGAAAATAATACTAGAGCTTGTTAGCATAACAGATTCCAACACAATTATAGTGCTAGTCTAGAAACCACCAGGGTCATATTCATTGTTCATGACTGAATTTAGCAACCTTTTATCTGATTTGGCTATAAATTATGATCACGCAGTACTGATAGGGGATTTTAATGTACACATTGATGTGGAAACTGACACTTTTAGCAAATGTTTTACTTATTTGTTAAATTCAGTAGGATTTTGTCAGATTGTCAAAGGTCCAACTCATAATCATAACCACACATTAGATTTAATTATAACTTACAAAGTTGAAATTCAAAATTTAAATATTACTCCATTAAATGAAGTTATTTCCGATCACTTCTTAATTACATTTGATTTAGTCCTGCCCATGCCAACGCACTCAGATTAAAACAAAGACAGTGTGACATCTAGATTGTAATTCTGCTTCAAAATTTATAGATACCTTGAGTAAGTCGAGTGTAATTGTGGAAAACCATTTAGATCAGTTAACATCAAATGTAAACGTGGAAAACAATTTAGATCAGCTAACATCACATTATAATGTGACCTTGAGAGATGCTCTGGACACAGTGGCTCCCCTAAAACAAAAGTGATCAAAGCACATAGAAACTCTCCCTGGTTTAATGAAAACACTCACGCTCTTAAATTAAAGTGTCGAAAACTGGAGCGCAGATGGAGAACAACAAAGCTACATGTCTTTCAAATTGCATGGATAGAGAGTGTCAATAAATATAAAAAAACCCTCTTTAAAGCTCGCTCAGAATACTATTCTACATTAATAGATAGCAATAATAAAAATCCTCGGGTACTGTTTAGAACAGTGGCTAAATTAACAAATGGGAATTCAGATCAACAGTGCAAAATACCAACAGATATTAGCAGTACAGACTTTATGAACTTCTTCAATGAGAAAATTAAAAATATAAGATCCCAGATCTCAGCATCACAGTACAAACCAAATACTAGCTTAGCAGACCCTGTCTCACATTGCATTCAGCACTTTAATAATTTTAATCCTGTAACTGAGCAGGAAGTCTTAACTTTAATTTCTAAAATGAAGCCCACTACTTGTTCCCTAGATCCAGTGCCAACAAAACTAGTAAAAAGTGCAATGGATGTTCTTGCAGCCTATTCTAACATTATCAATAGTTCATTATTGCATGGCACAGTACCTGATGCACTAAAAGTGTCAGTCATTAAACCTTTACTTAAAAAGTCAGACCTAGACCCACACATACTAAATAAATATAGGCCTATTTCAAATTTACCATTTCTCTCTAAAATACTGGAGAAAAGTAGTCGCCAGTCAGCTTCAGTCAAACCTTACATTACAATTTATTTGAGAAATTCCAGTCTGGTTTGCACTGGTCATAGTACAGAAACGGCACTAACACGGGTTGTAAATGACATTCTGATATCCTCTGATGAAGGAAACTCCACTGTAATTATGTTGTTGGACTTAAGTGCAGCATTTGACACCATTGACCATTCTATTTTACTGCACAGGCTAGAAAGCGATGTTGGGCTTACAGGCCCGTGCTCGCTTGGTTTAGTTCTTATTTATCAAATCGATTCCAATATGTACAGAAATGTGCTGACAGTACTCCATCATTATACACAGAAGTTCAATATGGTGTCCCGCAGGGCTCAGTACTGGGACCTTTACTGTTTTCACTTTACATGCTTCCACTGGGATCTCTCATTAGGAAACATAATGTTAATTTTCACTCGTATGCAGATGACACCCAGTTATACCTTTCATTTAAATCAAATGAAGTTTCTCCGATGTTGTCTTTAATTAGTTGTGTTAGTGAATTAAAGGAATGGATGAATGAGAACTACTTGTCTTTAAATACAGATAAAACAGAGATGTTAATTGTTGGAGGGAATGACGCTGATCACAGCAATATTTTGTCATCATTTAACTCAGTTGGAATCCCAATTAATTTTACTGAATCAGCCCACAATCTAGGAGTTATCTTTGACTCTAGCATGTCATTTAAAGCACATATTACAAAGTTGTCCAAAACATGTTTCTTCCATCTTAAAAATGTTAGGAAATTAAGGCTTTCTAAATAAACAGGATTGCGAGAAATTAATTCATGCATTTATCTCTAGTAGGATTGACTACTGCAATGCGGTGTTCACTGGCTGTTCAAACTGTTCTCTATACAGCCTCCAGTTAATCCAAAATGCGCTGCAAGAATTATTACAAGAACAAGAAAATATGAACACATAACTCCAGTTCTTAAATCTTACACTGGCTCCCAGTTAAGTTTAGGGCAGATTTCAAAATCCTCCTTTTAACATATAAAGCATTAAATGGCCAAGGTCCGCTTACTTGTCTGAACTTATCATGACTTACAAACCTGAGCACATTAAGATCTCAAGATGCCGGTCTGCTTAGGATTCCAAGGATTAATAAAATAACAGTGGGAGGTCGAGCTTTTAGTTACAGGGCCCCTAAACTGTGGAATGGTCTTCCTGCTTCCATAAGAGATGCCCCTTCGGTCTCAGCCTTTAAATCCCGGCTGAAGACTCACTACTTCAGTTTAGCATATCCTGACTAGAGCTGCTGATTAACTGTACATACTGCATCTCTGTTGTTAGTCATTAGCACTAAAACATAAGTAACATGATAGTTATATTTGAATACTAACCCTCACCTATTCTGTTTCTTTCTCGGTACTCAAATGTGGCATTGGTGCCACGCCCACCTGCCAAGTTGTTTGCCTGCCTATGGTAAAGTCATCCCTGATGGAGGATCACAGGAATCATGGGAAAGAGGGTCCTTTCATCGGATTGGCTGGCAGCACTGTTTCAGCCGTGGAATGGCCAAATGGGGAAGGCAGCTTGATGAATGAGGTCTCCAGGACTCTAAAAATATCCAAATCTTATTATGTGATATCATCTACTGGTAAATTCTAAACCGTACTTCTAAAATTTTTATTTTATGCTGTATTAAGGATTTGTTCTGTTCTGTGTATTGTATTGTATTGACCCCTTCTTTTGACACCCACTGCACCCAACCTACCTGGAAAGGGTCTCTCTTTGAACTGCCTTTCCCAAGGTTTCTTCCATTTTTCCCTACAAGGTTTTTTAGTGAGTTTTCCTTGTCTTCTCAGAGCGTCAAGGCTGGGGGGTTGTCAAGAGGCAGGGCCTGTTAAAGCCCATTGCGGAACTTCCTGTGTGATTTTGGGCTATACAAAAATAAACTGTATTGTATTGTATTGTATAACCTGATACCCTCCAAAACAATGTAGACGAGGATACCTACTATATTGCTATGAATATGAATGTTAACTCCACATTGTTTTTTTTTTTTTACAGTAGTAGAAATACATTCTATTCCTTCTTCTTTAAGCCACAATTGTTTGTAACAGCACAACAACTCAACTACAGCTGTCATTAAAACACTGCAGAAAACAGCCAAGTCAGGTCAGCCAGCTGGGACGCCACATATTCAACAACTTCTGCAAAAATGTTTTTCCCCAGCACCCCATGATACTTTTCAAGAATACAAACTCACTCCTGATCAGTTAAACACTTTAAACACATGCGTTACTTTGGTGCCCGCTGCTCCAGCTCTCTGCTCCGCTGTATAATTTTTTGGTTATTGGATGCAAAAGATGCAAAGTCAATACCTAGCATGGCACTGTGAGTCTGTTTGCCTTTCTCAAATGGAGTTACAGAATGTACTAAATGTTGTACAATAATCTTTAAATATTCCTTCCTCATTATATTTTTTATTTGTCAAACATTTTCATTGACAACAACCCAAAACTTCTGCTATTACTGTAAGTAAAAAATATTACACAGCAAAACTTTAAAATAAATCACAAGAACCGTAGGTTATAGTTTATAAAAACAAAGCAGTTTGTGGAAGGTAAATCAAGTGTGTGGATCATCACAATTTGATGTTTGTAGAGCAGGATGGTGGTGATCAATAAAAAAATACCCGGGAAAATTAAACAGAGTTTTGATTTTTGCTTTACAGGTGCAGCAGAAGTATAACAGTTGTAGCTTTAACATTTATTATTTTTTTTTCATTTTGCCTTTGTTTTAGGAATTATGTGTCAAGCCTGCATCACCCAAAAGACATGTTGGTCGAGACAACATTCCTGATACTGAAAATGATCCTTAAAATGTGGATTTTAAAACTGTTATAGTAATAAAAGGAAATTCAGAAATCAATAATATATTTAAAAAATATATAATATATTTACTGAGTTTGAACACATGCTGGAGACAATTTTAAAATCCGTTGTTAATACATCTGTTAACCAAAAAGAAGAGCAGTAGATAAATCAGTTTATTTTATAAATGATGATACAAAGTAACAATTAAAAATTATGAAAATGCTGATCATGGAAGCAATATGCAAAACACATGCAAGAGTAAAGCAGCGTAGCAGTTGTGGAGTAACAATATAACAAAATTAGTGTGAGATAAAATAAAAGACCATTTGTTTTAAATCAAATGTCAGCATTTACCTTCAAATTGTTAATTATGACAGTTCTAATATATACTGACAATTTGTCCAGAAAAAAGCTACTAAATATAAGATTGGCAATCATAACAATAATGCTGATCCTGATTTCATTAGATTTGATCCCTTGCTTCACTGGCTGTTAGTAGTAAGAGCTCAGAGCACAAAGAGACAATAACAGAGGTATATTTTTGTGTTATTGTGTTTGGAGCCTCTTAGGAAATTCTGGGACAGAAAAATTCTAGGCAAATTTTGAAAATCATTTTGCTTCTCTTGAACTTTTAGCAGATCAATGAGTCATCCAGTGCCAAAAATTATAAAGTGGCAGTCTGCTGTGTGACCATTCTATTGTTGAGCGCCATGTGGTTTTTGATACTTTATTATCTACTTTCTGAGCTTTCAGAAACTTCCATGCAGGTTGCACTTCTCTTCTTAGCTTACCTGAGGAATCCTTAGCCTCATTTTTATGTTCCTTTACAGGTCTGGCATTGGTGTTGGTAAGGGAACCGGTGTCAGCTGGGGGTTCTTCAATATGATTGTATATTTCTGTTGGCTGTTTCTTATTTTTCATTTTGATGGCTGCTGGGTGCATTGCATTTGATCGCAAAAAAAGAAAACAATGCAAATTGTTTAAAACTAAATATTTCCAGTAACTCTGAAATATGTAAATCAGACACGAATATATGTAAGTGCCAGAATGATTAAGAGATACAGGTTTCAGTAGTTGGCCTGTTACGTTAAAAACAAATGCAGTACATGCTTTCATGGATGGGAAAAAAACTTGAAACATTTATTCATTTTTCTTAAAGAATTTCATTATTTTTATGTAAGGTAAATTCTTCCTTCCATTTTCTACTCTTGCCTATCAAATATCGAATGATGTCCTAAATAAATATATACTGTATATTTTTTTTAGTAAATAAGAGCCATGCAAAAAACGTTTTTGCAACATAATATATAATATACTTCACATTTTTTACTTAATCTTCTCTAAACTGCACTAGTATCGCAGGAATTCCGTTTTGGAATCAAAGAGTTTTTGTTTTGGAATGGAACTCCTCGCCCGTGTGCCTAAAGCTGACTCCAGCACCCCATGACCCTGAGTTGGATGGGTGTGACTCCAGAAGCCGTAGAGTGGAATACGAACAAAACACAGAGCAGAGAGGAATGAGAAGTACAGAAAGCCTTGAATCTGTGACAATTTGCAACAGTGCTGGGAGGATATACAAGCTAAAGTCAAGATTGAGATTAAAATATACAGTTTTCTCAACAATATTTTAAGGCAGAACACAAACAGACAAATCAGCATGGCTAAGATCAAGCGGCATGTGCCGCAATGGACTGGAAACAGCCATTGATCATAAACATGAGCGTCATTTTTCCATTCTAGTCACTTGCTGTCTCTCTCCTTCTCTCTCTCACTGTGTAATTTCTTGATTGCTTACTTTGATTTGTGGCCTTTTCTAGGGACTGAAGTCATAGTTTATTTGTACGGTTGCATCTATGGTATTTTTTCAAGGGACATTTTTTTCCTTTGGTTATTCAAGTGTAAATCTTTGATTGCAGCCATTTTGCTGGACTTGGAGATCTTCGAAATTAAAAAGTGTTTACCAGTATAAAAATAAATTGATTTCCTTGATGGTTTACGAGCAAACCCTTAAAATTAATTTGTACAGCTGGGTGTACCAAGTTATAAATTTAATTTTTAATTTTAAGAAACATTATCTACACTAAAGTAATGAAAAACTCTAAAACTCTTCGAAAAAATAACTAAACACTATGAATTATTCAAGGTGCCTGCTACTAAATTAGGACTAAATTTTGCAGGGGTAAAAATGAATTTTAGCTTGCAAAAATCCAAACAATATAAACAAGAAAAGCTGGTCTGATATATATAAAATTTTATAATGTACTATTTCAGTGAAGTTTCTGCATGTATACTATGGAATTACAAGTCCGTATAATATTAGTAGCTTGTCATAAATGACACTTAAAATCAAATTACTGTCACATCAAAAAATATACATAAATTAAAGTTCATGAAACAGTGAAACAAAATGAAAATAATATTAATGTCACATACACAAATTGCCCAAGTTATTCACAACCGTTTAAGAACTGACAGATGGAAAGGAAGTTATACATTAATCTATTTGTCTTTTATTACAATTTTCTTTTGTGATATTGGAGTGTGAGAGGAAAAACTGTAAGGCTTCAAGCTTATACTTTATAGCTTAAGCTCACAGTGTACACCATAAAAGGATATGGATATTTCCAATACCAATAATATAATATAATCCAATATTACTAAAAATTAGCTTCATCCAATTTAAAAGCACATGGCAGAAACCTGCCCTGAACAGGGCACCAATCCATCACAGGTTTATAATAATATAATATAATATAATATAATATAATATAATATAATATAATATAATATAATATAATATAATAGACTTTGGGGTGTGGTTAATATTGAATTAATTTAATTGAACATTTAAAGGTAAATTTATTCTTATACTCTGTGACTGCTGAACTTACTATTTGTATTGTCGCAAAAAGTGCTTCTTAAAAATTTCAAAGTCAGGTTAAGGATTGTCAAAATGTTTTATCTTAAATATACTACTTTACCAAAAATCTTTTTTGTTGTTTTTTATTTTTATGACATATTACACTATGTCACATCTTAAAGAGGCACATAACAGAAGTAAATTCAATTTAGATAAAAGTGAGTGACACGTGGGGTTGTCCTAGATTAAGCAATAAGGCCTGTGTAGCTTGTATGCTTTTGCTGTATTTGTATGAATTTTCTTCATGCGCTCTGGATGTTCTTTAACATTGTAAAGATACACACATTAGGTGAACTGATGACTTTATTATACTGTAAATTGGCCTGATATGACCAAGTGGGTACAGTACATTTGCATGAGTGTTCCATACAATAGACAGATGTCTGTCACAGGTAGAATGCTATTGGTAAAGGTTTGGACTCTGAACGATTTTGCAAAGAAATAGGCAGGTTCAGAACTCAGATGTATAAAATAAAAAAAGAATCCACACCTGAAATATCATAAGACCCTATTGTTATTGTCCCAAATGCTATAGCTTCCATTGACAGTGACCGGGATAAGTAACTTATGAATATGGATGGATGGATAACTGTATTGATTATTTTTCCATTTCTGATTTTCCAATATTACATTTCGTTAATCCTTGCAACCCTGAGTTGTATAACCAGGTCAGGCATTTTTTTTTAATCCAATAACAGCCAGCCAGATGAAGTGCCCCTTGACAGTAATAAAAATAAATCCACTTACTGCCCCTATCCAACCTTTGTACAAGTCAGCTCCTATATTGTAGCTTAGATAAGCCCAGGAGTAAAAATTTCTATAAATAAAAATTTCAATATGAAATATTATTAGAATTGCAACTGCTACTAAAATGATACTCACAGAGAGGCAGGGACATCTGCAAGAAAATCTACTGTAAGGATTGGGTGAGTTACTGTCGCCAGCAAATGTGTGATCTGCTCCATCAAAGTTAAGCTATTTGATGGTTACCTTGTACAAAGTTTGGCCAAAAACAATAGTGTCAAACAACATGTGGGACACAAACAAATTCTTCATTTTGTAATACTGCCAGCATTTTTGTATTCTGGAGAATCGATTCATTATTGAAGACAACAACACTATATCTGCTTTCATTTTTTTGTTATAATTTTTACTTGTTTCTTTCTCTATATCTGACACTTTACTTAAATTTCCTGGCCTACTAAAAGGGTTTTCTTGTTAAGCTATTTTTCACTCATTTGTTAAGACATTCGGAAACATGAAATGTCTCATTTGCTTGAGATGATAAAAAACATGCATTACATTTTTAAACAAAATATGTCAGACAAATTTCCTAAGCAGGAGTTTGTGGGATTAGATGGCTGCTTTGTTTTTTTCACACACACTGGCCTGAGCAGTGGCTTTTCCACATGACTTACACTACTGGAAAGAGAATACTGAAATGAAAAACAATGCTTGATAACCTAACAAAACACAATCCGAAATACATATACACACATAATAATACTAATTATCCATCATTACATCCTCAAACCTGCTGGTCAAGAGCAGGACTAGAGAACATACCAGCAGTACTGGAATTAACCATCCTTGAGTAAGATGGAAGTCCAAGGGTGCACTCCTGCATGTTCCCATAGAGCCTATTATGTCACTAACTTCCTCACAAACAAAATGAGTACAGGCAAATTCTGCCTGGACACTCCCTAGGCCGGCATTTAAACCCAGGACTCAAGTGCTGTGAAGTAGCAGTAACAGTTTACAAAATCCAATGGTTGAGTAGAGAAATGAAAATGTATGAATATATATATATATATATATATATATATATATACAGTATATATACTGTATATATATGTGTGTGTGTGTGTGCGTATAGTGCTATTTGTAGAACAATGCCTCTTGTGGCCTGTGCAAAGCAGATGGCAGTGAACTATCCCCACCCACCTCACCATGCTAAAACAGCTAAATCTGCTGCAGAGGTACTGAGGAGGATTGGACAAAGGGCTTTCTGAAAAAACATTAGAGGATGTTTCTACTAGTTTTAACACTTAACAGAGTGCTTTTCTTCCATTAACCGTTAATGTTAATGCTAATGTTTAACCTAAATAAGGAAAGTGCCTTGGAGTGGTGTTCTCAGTGGAAAGGCACTATACTATACACAATAAAATAAATTTGTTGAAGAGTTTACATCAGGGGTCTCCAACTCAGGTCCTGTAGTGCCCCAGTGGCTGCAGGTTTTCATTCTAACCCTTTTCTTAATTAGTGCACTGTTTTTGCTGCTAATTAAATTCTTTTGAATTAATTTTAAAGGACATGTTTTTTTAAGATTTGTTCCCCAGAAGACCAACTAAGTCAGGACCTCAAACTCCAACCAATTTTACTCCAACCAGTTACTTAACTAGCCCCTGATTATTGTTGTTAATTAAAGCTGTTCTTTAATTCCATGGTTTGTTGCTGCTCTAACTGTGCAATGGCATACATTTCTGAAATTGTTTATTTTCTCTTTCTAAGAGCACTGTTAAAGTGTTTTGGAGATCTGAGCAGATCAACAATCCTGAGACCTTCACCTTCCTTTATTTTCAGTTATTGTATGACCGACACAGTTTACTGGTCATGTTTTGTATCTCATTATTGTTTGGCTGCTAATTAAGGAAAAAGAAACAATTAAGGGGTCTGAGTCTTCAAGAGCAAGTCAAATAAAATTAATTCAAAAGAAGTTAATTAGTTGCAAAACAGGTCACTAATTACGAAAAGGGTTAGAATGAAAACATGCAGCCACTGGGGCCCTCCAGGACTGGAGATGGAGACCCCTGGTCTACGTACACTAACTTTAGAGGAAAATATTCTATGTTGCATATGAGCACCATCATTCCAAATAAACCATTGTAAAAAAATGTCAAGAAACCCCTATATTTTAACATTACACTTTTAAAACTACAGTCGAAAACCTCTCCTACTAAAAGTTACTACACTGGTGCAGCTTACAAACAGAAGACCCAATGAGTAAGAGTATACTGTAAGTAGGTCATTTAGAAGCTTGCAGAAATAAAACAAATGGCCAAAAACCACACTACATCCGTTTGAAAAATAAGATTTTAGGATTCTATATCTATGAATTTCTATTTGGTTTCATGAAATACCCTAGTGCTGAATGTACTTCTAACTTTAAAAAGAAGAAAATATTATGTTTCAAATATCACAATATGTCCAGCATCTGGTGTAAAGAAAGAATCCCACATGGCATGCCAGTCCACACTAATGTAATAAATTGTGAAATCTGCTTAATCCAATTCATGGTCATAGGGGATCGTGGTATCCCAGAATGCAAGGCAGGAATCAACTCTGAATATGTTATTCCATTGCTCAGCACAATATTGCACACACCCATACCAAATTTAGAAACACCAGATTAGCAGACTTGTACATTTTTGAGATATGGGTGGAAAAAACCTGCACGGGCAGTGACTGGGTGCAGGATTAGAACCCAGAATTTACAGCCCTGTACCGCTTAACTATCCAAACTAACATTAAAAAAGAGCAACTAAAACAAAATCCAATAATCTTGATAGATTAAATATATTTTACTGTACAAAACAATATAATGTACCATTCAATAATTCAAAACTACTTGGAAGCAGATGTTCAACACATAATAAACAGAATCACACATGTCTTCTCATCTGATGTCTTTCCAGCACCAATTTTTGGCTTCATTATTACCTGCTCAAGGTGATAAGAAAAAATGGCAGAGGATTTAGTCACTTTTATTTTGCTCTTATAATTTGTTCTGTATGGAAGTGGACTTCTGTTTTTAGTTTACTGTGTATGCATTAGGTAAATAATATCACATTTTTAAATCCATTAAGTCAATTCAGGGTTACAGGGTTTGGAGCTCACCCTGGCAGTACTGGATAGAAGACAGAAACTATACCTAGACAGGGTACCAGTTCATAATAGGGCCCACTAATGCAGACATACACACCCACATAGGGCCAATATAGAATCACCAGTTAACCTAACTCCCATATTAGTTAGGGCTTTGGGAGAGAAACTGGACTGTGCAGAGGAAAAAATACACAGACACCGAAGGAACACACAAACTTTGCAGATACAGTGACCTGCACAGGATTCAAAACTATGAAACTTGATCCATGAGGCAACAGTGCTAAACAGTCTGCTACCGTGTTGTCCTTGACTGAAAACAGCTAGGTTCAATAATTAAATAATAATTGAGATAAATGGATATAAAATTCACAATCAAATTGAAATAAAATATTCATTTGGTCCTAATATTCAGGTTCACTTGATTTATGAAATGTGGTTTTCCCAATTATAACATGCAATGCAATTTGGATCTTTTACCATTGACATTACTAATGTCTAATCTGACAATATTTCTAATGAACACTTTTTAATCTTGAAATTTTCTTTGCAAAGCACCATGTGATGTATGTCATTACTAAAATACTCAGTCAATTTTAGAATAATGGACTATTCATAATATACTAATTATATTGGCAATTTAAGAGAAATCAGTAATTTCTCTAGAAGACCTTAATTTTTAGACAGAATATATGAGCTCAGAAAACAAATACCTTTCAAAGTCTGCCACCTTGACATAATGTTAAAAATATTTCGTTTTTATTTTTATTTTGTTTCTATGCTCCACCTTGATCAGATTAAAAAGAGCACTTCATTGTCTTTGTGGTGTATGTAGCACAATTCTGCATGCAGCTCATCCATAACTTATTAAATCTGGAATGGAAGGACATTAAATGAAAAACAGGACTCGGTCAAGCTAGAAATACATTATCTTGCGGAATAAGAGAGAAATGCCCCATGTGCATACTGGCAAGTGTCGTCTTATTATATGGTATTTCTTTGCAAAGCAGGGATATTGGAAAGGCTCCCTGTGATCAGATCCAAGCTGTGATTTTTCTTGTTGAGATAAAGCTCTGTTGTAATCAGCAATCTGACCCAGATTTCCCTGAGTACTAAATCACCTGTTAAATTATCAGCGAGAGACATTAGTCCATCACATACCCTGCAGCATGTAAACATCTGCAGTCAAAGAAAAATCATAAAGAATACCTCTTTTTCCCACATTGGCCAGAAACAATGACCATGATCTGCTGACAATGATAACACCGTGGAAAAGTATTATCACCATTATAATTATTTATAATACAAAAACTGGTTTAAGCATGAAACGATGATTCAGAGATAGGCTCATTAATCTCCTTTTCTCCCTATCACACCTACGCCCCTCTCTGGGAGAACATAACTTTGACCTCTAGGAATGACGACTTTCTTGGCCTAATCAACTCACTCTTCTTTAAAACAATCTTCTATTGTAAATGGTGGAAAGGATTCAAAGGTTACACTTCCTCTTCCTTTCTGGGGCTGCTTTCCTTGAAAGTGAACTAGAAATACTGCTTTCTCCATTTTCCTTCGATTTATATATAAAAAAAAAGCAAGTGAAAAAGCCATTTATTTGTTGCCATGTTTAACTTCCTCAGTCCATCTAGCACTTTCACTCAACTTCTACTGCTAGCTATTCCAGTTCATTTGAGACACAATGGTGGGCTTTTAGCTGCGGGGCTGTGGGCAAAGAAAACAGAAGGCAGCAATTTATATACACTCACACCCAAGCACATGAACACACACACACAAAAACCCTTCACCGTGTAAACTTTCAAAAATAGCCTGAGTGACCTGCTGCAGTCCTCTGGCCCCTCCGGCGCAAGCAGGAGGCAACCCCTGCGAAGAGCCAATTCTGGCAAAGTCTTCTCCCTGCAGATGATACACAGCTTAGGCTATAATGAGTTTTTGGGTTACAAATGCTGAACACATTAATATTCTTTGATGATAATTATTACAGTATAAGCACCTTTCCCAATGTGTACAGACGGGTGGATAACTGAGGCAGCAGTTTTAGAAGTAATTTAAAAAAAAAAGAACACACTGGAAAAAGATATTGGCTAAAATCACAAAACAATACATGTTGAGCCTTTTGTGATCAATATTACTATCTGAGGTAACCCCAATCAAGCGACCAAAGTGCGATTTCTGGCGGGTGACTGTAAAAGCAAAACTAAATGCATAACTGCAGCTCTCAGATCTGTTACGAGAGCACTCATTCAGCACGTTGAATAAGCTCCTGCCTCATTTAATGTCGGTATCTGTCATAAGAAGGATACCACTACCCATTATTTTCTGTTCTTGTGTGATCTGCAGTGCATTATTCAAGCTAATGATCAACAGCCCCCTTCGCTCTCAATTGAAAGGGGACTACATTAAAAATCTCTTACTAAGTGGGGCTGATTTTAATTAGTAATTATGAACATTAAAGATTCATTAATAAAAGAGTGGCTTAAGGTTTAAATTTCAAAGCTTAAGTATACAACGTTAATGACAGTGGAGAATTATTTCACTTGTGCTTAGGATAATGTAGGGTGAGTAGAGCAGAGCTCGTGGTGGTGGTGGGGGGAGCTTAAAAGCATTTTATTAATCTTGCGATGAAATACTTTGGTAATGTGATGCTAGGTTCAGTGTAAATATATGAATCCTGTAGATTTTAATCCAACAAATCAATTTCGAGTTTGCAACAGTACAGATTCACTTAGCCAAAAAGTTACTGTACATACACACACTTTCCATTATGTATTTAAACATCTACATGCTTTCCAACCCCATTTACTGTGCTCGATACAAGGTGACAGTCTGCCTGAGACTTGGCCTGCAGCATCAATTACAAAACGGGAAGCAATTCTGCAAGGGACTCCTGTCCATCCCAGACACACACTCGCTTGAACGGGTAAATTTCACATCGCCTATTAACCAAACATGCAACAACTTAGAGAACGAGTAACCAGCGAAAATGTACCCAGAAACCCTAAACCATGTAAACGTTTGTATGCATTATTCTATAAACCTAGAAACCTATGTGACACGCATAGCTGGAGATTTATAGTATAAGAATCTCCCTGGGCAAAATCATCACAGCTGGATATCCCAGCATGAAAAACCAGTTTACCCACCTTCCATTTTAAAAGCAAGTAGTTTCCTACTTATCCATCTAAGCCTCAAGCTTTCTGAAATCCCTGAGGTAATTTGTAATCCGACAGGACAAATTTGATTAGACCTACAATATCTTTCCTGGGTCTGCAACATTGAGAATTTAGGAAATTCCCAACAATAAAGAAAGCAAGGGCAGCAGGAGAAAATTAAGTAAGCCAGAATTTTAAAAAGTTTATATATAAAACCAAAATAATTATAGTCCTGCTATTTGATTCTGTTTTGACAATGCTACTTGCAGAAAACTTTACTGCTTGGCATTTTAAATGAGTTTACCATTAGGGGGAAGCCTTTTACTGTACGCTGCTTTACTGCTCTTTCAGTTTTAAATCAGGCATTTCTACCCGAACTGCAAAATGAATCAACTGATAGGACAAAGACTGATACAAAACAAACAAAAAAAACAATGACTAGGGCAGATTAAATGTTTCAGATCATTTTTTGATCACTCTATTGAGGCGTAAAGTGACAAATAATAAACCAGAAACTCTGACACTGATGGAGACAATGTCCATTATTAACTTAAAAGATTATTACTACCATAAAACACTTTAATAATATATCATTGCAAAAATAAACCAGCTGTTGCTCCACAGTGTTTCCTTTCTACGTGGAGTTGGATAGTGTAGTGGGGCTCAGATAGAACAAGCCACCTGTGAAGAAGAAACATGCTTGAAGCCAGAAGCCTGATTGATCACTTGTGCCGGAGGGGTTCTCTGTTGGCTTGACCAGCTAAGATCATTGCTGTTTGCACACCATGTGAGATGTGGATCTGAATTTGCATCCCCGGAGCTCGGTAGTAATGACTTGTGTGGGTGCTGCTGCCAAAGCAAAGAGATTCCTGTTACAATAGGAAATCTAACCATCACAACTATTTACAGAAGTCTAGTATACAAGTCACAGTGGATGAAGTTAACATCACTTCTCCAAGAAAAAAAACGTGAGCTTGCATGACCTCTTCCAACACAACTAAGTAGTAAATTGTGCACAATCCTAAGCAAAAGAGAAATCTGGAGGGAAGCCCACAGCACATGTATTTTATTAGAGCTTTATAGCATTCAAGCAGGTTTCTTCTGCTGTGCCAGAGGCCACAATAAAAAGTCCAGAAACTATTTTCTCACAAAAGACATTGTCAGGAATATGGAATGAATAACATTCATTTCAGCTAACTTCTAAACTTTGGGAAAGACAGTCATGGGGGTGTGAGTTAGTTTCCTCATGGGTGACAAAGGTCAGGAAAGTAACAGTATACTTTGTCCTCCTGCAGGGAATTTAACAAAAGGAGCATGAAAAAAGAAGAACCAGAACTCTGTGAGAAATATTGTAAAAAGGCAGGGTATGGTATTTTTTGGGAAGACAAAAACACAGCCTCTAATTGGCTTTGTGCAAGAAGCAATTTTTGAACATTATAACTTAACGATATTATGAGCACAACTTGCCACTCTAAGTGTCGAGGCAAGTGATACAACATCATTTAGAATGCAAATCATCAAGTAGATCTTTCTACACGTACTGTATGCTCTATTAAATGAGAACAGTGATGCATACTGTATGTACCTTGGTGTCTTGAATAATTCACAGTAGAAATGAAAATGTCGGGATGCATGCAGTGGGATTAACAACATATTAATTCCAAAGATGTTTTTGGGTTATAAATGAAAAGACATGAGGGTGTACTACATTTTCTAACATAAAGAGAAAATAAACGAAAGGCAAATCAAACTATACAGGCATTATAGGAGAACTTTGTAACTCAAAAGAGCAGTTTAAAGACAGAATGGAATGTTATAACCTTTTCTTTTTGGGCTTCTTATCAAGTCTATAATGATAAATAAAAAAGTTGTACATTCCTGTAGTGAATACCATCACAATGTGTTTTATAAGTATAGTATTATATGGAAACCTTCTGTATATATTCATTATTACTGCATTATTACTGGAGCACCTGTCACATGGAGAGAGTCTGTGGCTTAGGTCTAATGCCTCATTCAGCAGGTCACCATGTCAATATACAAGCAAAATACATGTGGATAATGAAACAACTACACAATGAGAATAATGGATAGAAAAGCAGGCAGGCTGCAGTTAGTGGGGCTAAGACATTGAACTTTATACCCTGAGGATGCCAGCCCGATTTCTGCCTTTAACTCACTGAGAGTCAAACTGTCTGGGCTCCAACTGTAAAAAAGGGGCTGTTAATACTGTAAGGTATTCTGAGCTTATAAGACACACTGGATAAAGGTGTCAGCCAAACATGCAATAACAATGAAATAAATACCGATCCACAGAAATACTTAAATTAGAAACAAGAAACAAAAATCAAACCCTGCACCTTCAAGGAGGAACCATTCATTTGTGTGGGGGAATATTTCATTTGTGAACCTCCATGAACGAACCTTTAATTTGTGTGGTGGGAGATTTCTGTAAATTTTAACTTTCCTTTACATCTGATTCTTGATATTTTCAAATAGCTCAGAGGTGACAGTAACTTTACACATGCACATACAGTACATCTATGAAAACATATAAATGTGAGATTTTTGAGGCCCTGAAACACCCCCAACTGCGCTCTGCACTGAACTTTGTTAACGCAGGCAGGGACTAATTGTCCACCACAAAGGTGCAACTGCAAGTTCACAGGCGCCCAACCCCACGTAACACATCTGTCGTGCAATGGTGGGGAATATTTAAAACCAGCCACTGACCTGGCCATATACTCACTTTTGGTCTCCTCTCTTGTGCAGAAAGGCTATCTGTTCTTTTGATCTGAGGAGGGAGCAGGATGACGTCATCACTGCTTGCATGCTGCGTGTTTTTGAGTGACAGCATCTGTTTGAATAAATGCTTGATTCACAACAATAAAACTGGACACATCTCCTCCTCTCTTGTGCATGTCTGTGACACAGACACCGCTAGATAGATAGATAGATAGATAGATAGATAGATAGATAGATAGATAGATAGATAGATATTGATTTCATAAAAAATACTGTATAATGCTCTGCACAATCTGCCACCTTCCCATATTTTTAGAATGTCTCTTGTATTACATTCTGAATTTTAATCACAGATCTTCTAACATGTGTTTACTCAGTATTCCAAAAGTGATGAGGGGGCCTTTTGTTTTCATCTATTATAAACCTGGAATACACGGTGAAACTTGTTTTACATTTATTTTTTTCCCTTACATTTATGGAGTGGGTGATTGGCTCTTATAATAAACTAGCTGTGTAAGTCCGTGCTGTAAAAAGCCCGGGGTCCTAGAAACTATTGAAATCATAAGAAAAAAACCCTGAAATGTAGAGTTGTCAGTTAATTGAAAGGAACTACTTTGGGCATCTCTCTCCTAGGATAATTTGTTTTGCTGACGTGCTCGCATCACTTGTGCATCAGCAGCAGGAGGAAAAGTAAAAATGATACTGTTTTGCCGATGTTAGTGTTTAAGCAACTTTGTCTTTCTTCTGAGGTTTTGTTTTGCTGATGTGCTCGCCTCGCTTGTATCATTAGCAGCTAAGTGAGTTTTCTGTTTCCTTGGAGGTAGAGCCCTTACCCCGACTCCACCTCTCACTTCTGAGCCGGATAGACTCACACACTTCCACGCATAGACGTTTATATATAAGATGCACATTTTATTTGTTGTTTTATAGACTATTTATCCATCCATCCATTATCCAACCCATTATATCTTAACTACAGGGTCACAGGGTCTGCTGGAGCCAATCCCAGCCAACACAGGGCGCAAGGCTGGAAACATGCTTTGATTCACAACAATAAAACTGGGCGCATCTCCTCCTCTCTTGTGCATGTCTGTGACACAGACACCACTAGATAGATAGATAGATAGATAGATAGATAGATAGATAGATAGATAGATAGATAGATAGATAGATAGATAGATAGATAGATAGATAGATAGATAGATAGATAGATAGATAGATATTGGTTTCATAAAATATACTGTATAATGGGCACCAGCCCACCGCATAGACTATTCATGTTGATGTAATCACAAATTCTTGATACATTTATGTACTGTATATTTGAATGCCTTGAAGGGGCTTGGTGGCCATGGAGGTTTATTTCATTTGGAATTCTCACTGCCTGGAGCTTTTCTTTCCCTGGCCAACTGACCCCAGCATCTGTTTATTAAACTAGACATTTGCTTTCTTATTTTTACCATTTTAAAATACCTTTTACAAATAACTGCTTTTTCACATTTTTGGTAACAATCTCGAGGAGAATAAGCTCAAAACCATACCCTTGGTGGTATACTCCTTACTTTCCCTACTGGACACAAACTTCAAGAAAGCAGAAAATGCACTGTCATCTGTTCTCTACATTCTTTATCTGTCTGGATGGGTTTCAAAATTCTCTGCAAGCCCTATTGCAGTCCCTTGTCAGTAGGGCAACTATCCGTTATTCTACCCACTTATTCCAGTGTGCCAGTCCATTACAGGACACACTTACTCTTGCACACACCAAACCAATTTATGGTCACCAAAGCAAGTCAAATGAATATAATTTTTTTTTTGTTCACTTCATTTTGAGTTACTTCTGAGCAGTGCAAGATTTAAAGTTGTTTAAAAGAAAAATACCATCACAACATTTGAGTCTCAGGATTGACTTTATGTTCTTTTAACTCTGACACTCAAATCTGACCAGCATCTCTGGGAGTCGCAGCAAGTAAAATTGGATGTCAGTGAGGGCACATGATTTAAACACTCGTGCCTGAGTGAGACCAAAGTAATCAAGTAGTCAGCATTGCATCAAGAAGACAATGTTATTTTACAAGAAAAAAGTAAAGAATGGACAAAAAGAAACCCTTACAATAAATTAAGCCTCTTGTGTGCCAGAACGTCTAATATTTATTAAGGTGACATCAACCAGAACAGACTGATGGAACTCTTACAACAAGCAGCTGACATTCTGACTTTTGCGTCTCTTAAGTGAATGACTATCAAGTCGCCTCTTGCCCTCTATTGACTTGAAATTACACACCCTGTCTTTGCACATATCTTTATTTGTAATGATTATGGGGCAGGCTTGACAGATGGTCCAGCCTCTAACTGCGCAAAGTAACTTGTTTTATTTTGCTCTTAACCTTGCCATGCCCAGCAAGTCAAGTCTGGCTGAATGCCTACAGCACAGGAGGAGAGTAAAGGGCACAAGGCAACAAATTTGGATAAGAGAGCTTAATTACAATAATTCAGCACAGTTTAATGGCTTCAAAATAAAAAAAAAAAACAACTTTATTAAAATGTTAAAATGAATTATTAAAGTAATAGTCAACTGTGCTTCTCAAAGAAAGATGTAAAAAAGCAGTGTGTTTTTTGTTAATAATTTAATTGTAATGCTGAAGGCGTCACAATGTTAGAAAATTATATGCATTTTGAGTTGGAACATGCATTTGTGACAAAAGCACTGCAAGTGTTTTTAAAGCTGTGTTTAAGTAATTGTTTACATACTACCAGCCATTTAATTACTGTGAAAAGCATAGCATACTCTATGACAATGAGTGAAAAGTAAAGACTTCAGGGTATAATCATAGGGATAAGAAGACTGCCATGTTCCATTAAGCGAACAATAATTTATAGGGGACATTAAATTCCTACAATAAAAATGTAACATTCTTTTTAATTTTTTGTCTGCACATAGAATCATTACACAATAACATTTCAGACTAACACAGAGGGCAGTAGTTAGTTCTGCTCTCCGTGTTCAAAATCCAGGCCTCCTTCACTGTCCAAGGAGAGTTTAGTAATTCCCTCTGCACTTTAAGCAAATTGTTGGCACTGAATTGATCTGCTATGACTGAATATGGCTGCAGGTGTGATTGTGCTTTGCAATGGAATGTTCCGATAAGCTAGTTTTTGCCTCAAATCTGTTCCTACTCATGTGGGCTAGAAGCCACATTCATCTAAAACTGGACAAACGGGACACATATGGCTCTCAGTTGGAGAATTCATGTGGACACCCTTCAAAGTGGGAGCTACCAGTGGGATACCTTAGAGAAAACAATTCTATTTGAATTCTTCTAATTGTCACATAATGCTGACCTTTCACCTCACTCAGTGATATAGGTTTAAAAAGAGTAATCTGGTTGGCCGGAAATGGCATTTTTGTAAACAAATTGTATCTCAAGGGATATAATACATCCATCCATCCATTTCAGTTTCCATATAATACATGGTTAATGCATTTAATGTGACTATAATTTTCACAAAAACAAAAAAACTTTTCCCTAATTGCCTTTTTGTGGACCAAGTATCAAATTATGGGCAATCTTGTGTTTCTCTGATCCAGAATTCATATGAACATAACAGAGTGGAAGGGTGAAATATCACAATAGCACTTCTACTTCTGAACTTTCTTTTTATATTATAATTTAGTCAAGAATAATGTATGTTTTACGTTATTTGGGGAAGGTGTGTTGCTGTCTCACAGAACTTAAAACATTGATTGATGCATTTGTGTTTAATGAAATATATATTCACACTTTAGTTAAATAGATGGAATAGTTGTGGCTTTATAAATTTAATGCATATACTGTATAAAAACTCTGCACAAATGAAGGATCCGGTGGGGCACAAAATAAAAACAGAATTTGTTCATAAAAAATCATGAATTGATTTTTACACTTCTAAACCTTAGAAACCTTCAAAGTACTCTCCGTTTGATGCAATACAATTATCGAGATGTTTTTCCACTGCTCAAAACAGTTTTGGAACTCTTCGATTTTGATCCCTTTTAGGGATTTTGCCGCTTTATGTTTCACCTCTTCTACATCGGCAAAACATTTCCCTTTGGTCAAAAACTGCTGAACACTCAGTGCAGTTGCAGCAACTGTGTTGTCATGATGGAAGAACCAGTCACCTGTTTGCCACAACTGGGAATATTTCCTCTGCAAATTCTGACGCAACCTTTTAAAAGCTTCCAATTAAAATTGCTCTGGTTGACCATTTGACTGTCTGTAGCATAACAGGAAACAAAATTTCAGTGCCACACTTTATTTGTGTAGATCAGCCATCACAAAATAGGTAAATGTGTTGAAAGAGTCTACGAAAAAAATTAACTGAAGCCAAACGCAGTACCTCACAACAACACCAGTTGGCACACTGATGCAGAAGTGTTTCTAGAATATTCACCTAGCGGGGGAAGCATGTATTGAAATGGGACCCCCCTCCAGAAGATAATTCCATTTTGTTTGGGTCCACCCTCGTATATATTGTATGTGTTAGGCAATGACAATAAAGGAAGCTTATCCTATCTTATCTTATCATATATATATTGTGGCACGTGGCTGGGGGTGGTACCCAGCCGGGACGCCCAAGAGGACCAGAGGAGGGCTTACGAGATCATGAGGGGGCGACCGCCCTGGTTGCATTGGGGACATCCGGAAGTGTTGGGGGGAAGAGGTTCGGGGACACTCGGAGTGGTTCTAGGTACACAGCCGGTGCTTCCGCCACACAGGGATTACTGGAGGACACCTGGAGCACATCCAGATGGATATAAAAGGGGCCGCCTTCCTCCATTCGAGGGCTGGAGTCGGGTGGAAGAGGACAGAAGTCGAAGGAGAGAAATGGAGGTGGATATGAGAGAGAAGGCATTTTATTGAGGGCCTGGACTGGGGTGATTGGTGCTGCAGCACTGAATTGTGTGCTTCATATTACTTGTAAATATTGTAAATAAACGTGTGTCGGGTGACTTTAAACGATGTCCATCTGTCTGTGTCCGGGCCAGGTTCCACAATATATATATATATATATATATATATATATATATAAAACAGTTCCATGACTGACTGACAGACAACACACAGATTAAACCGCTGGACCTAAAAGGCTGAAATTTTGACAGTGCATTCCAATAATAACATGGATAACCGCTAAGAAATGATTTTTTGAAATTCCATCCCTAAGGGGGTGAATTGGGACAGTCCAATATGTTTCTTGCCACTGAGAAGAGGGGCAAACGACATGGCGCGCATGCGTGGAAGCAGGAAGGTAATCTCAAATACAGAATAAGCCTATAGAATGGTTTTGTGAACGGTCCATTTTGACTCCAAGAAACGATCAAGTTGCGTTCATTAATGACATGTTGCTGAAGTCCTTTGATGGAGAAGAAATGGTCTACAAGTCGATAGACACTGTCTGTAATGCAGATGAAGCCGTTAACTATACGGTAGAGTCTTTAAATTCCCTTAAACCACCGGGTCTTCCATACCATAGGCTTACTCTGCAGAAGGGCACAACTGTAATGCTCCTTCGGAATTTAAAACCACCAAAACTGTGTAATGGCACTAGACTGCAAGTCAAAGCCCTGCATAAAAATTTAATCGAAGCCATTATTTTGACCGGGTGTGCTCAAGGAGAAAAAGTGTTGGTGCCGCTCATTCCTCTAATATCCAATGACCTCCCCTTTGACTTTAAGAGACTGCAATTTCTCCTCAAAGCATGCTTCGCCATGATGATAAATAAGTCTCAGGGCCAAACTTTGAAATACACTGGCATAGACTGAAGGGAAGATTGTTTCTCCCACGGTCAGTTTTACGTAGCTCGCTCACGCGTAAGTTCGCCCACAAGCCTGGTAATATTAGTGCCGCCCAATAAAGAAACAAAAAATATTGTGTATAAGGAAATCCTCTAAAAAGCAATTAAATATTTACATTCCCACGGCGTCAGAAGTTCCACGCGAAGAAAGTCACGGGCAATGACTATAATCTCATATATATATTTCTGAAACAAAAGTATATTAAAACAGAGTCCCACGCGGACGAAGTATGTATATATATATATATATATTATATTGTATATATATGTACAGTATATATACATATATATATATATATGTGTGTGTGTGTTAGGGATAGCCTTGAATCTTTTGTATCTTTTGCTGGTACTGTATTATTGTTACTTCTCTGAGGAGACATGTAGTACTATTTTCTTTGTGCTATGAATGCTATGCACTCTACACAAGAGAATAATCTTTAACTTGAACTTGAAACTTAATTAGTTAGTTCTGGAATGTTCAAGCCCAGCCTTTCTAACACACATTCAGGCCCCCAAAATAAAAAAATGAGTAGACTGAGGGGAGCAGTAGCAATGTAGACAACCACTTCCAAGGAAACATTAAATAACACTTGAAACCTAAAAGGAAGTGTGAGTAGAAGCCAGGCAGTTTAAGATGAATCATTAATGTTTATGAAAATATAATTGCTGTAGTGGGAATACATTTTATTGAAACATATAGTACATGTTATGATAAATATAAAAAGGAAAGGATGTCTCTCAATATTCAAAGTGCCATATGTAAGCTCCTTTGAGTAATGGTGTCTGCTAATAATAAAAAAAAAGTAATAATAATAATAATCATCCAAAAAAGCAGGTGCCTTTCTTCATTCTGTTTCTAATGTATATAAAATATCCAAACATAAATAAACACATATACAAGCCAGCATGTAGTGTTTTCAGGTGGCTACATGTAGTGTGCAATAAGTGAAATAACATATGTTGTTGACAATGCACGAGCAAATAACAATAGAAAATGAATTAACGTAAGATCTTCATTGCAGTACACTTAAAAAATAAAAATGGAATTGCTATACATTGCTGCAACCATGACATCTTGTTTGCAACACATTTTGATTGTTAAATGAATGGCTTTTGTTTTTTATTCTCACATAGTTGTGGTGGCTTAGTTGTTTCTAGTGCATTGTGTATAGTTTATTTTTTTACTGAGGGACATTTTATTCTTCACTACATTTTTCTTTGATAATTTTATAAATAGCATACTTATTCTCTTTCGGTGGATTATAGTGCCGTGATGTTTTGCAATTAAATTTATTTTGAGTGCTAGAATACGACAACCGAAAGAACTTGCTCTTAAGGCAATAAACAAGCTCCATTCAAGTTGAAAAGTTCCTGTGTTTCTTTCATCAGCTGCCACAATATTGTTAACTAAAGAATATATGAAAACTCTGTAATCATTTTTTCAAGAGGATGCTCCACATGTCAACAAAGTTAAAAAGCCATGTCTCACCCATAACCGTGAAAAAAGACAGCATATAATCTTTAATTAGTACTTACCTTACCGACTGAACAAAATTAATTCACATTGCAGCTCTGATTATATAAATAAAAAATGCTCTATATCAGATCTCAAATATTTTATTTAACCTGTATCCCACAATTGCAGCACTTAAGAAAAAGTTTATTATGAAAACAATAGTGCAATCATTCTTTCATGCTGATTCAGCTCTCAATGTTAAAAATCCACACTTTTAATTACACATTGAGGTTTAAAAAGCTGTAGCATACAAGGTCAAATAAGCACATAATGAGAAATGCCATAAAAATTTAACTGCCAAGTGCACTCTCGAAATAAAAACGTCAGAAGTTTAATATATTAAAACAAACACAAATCTGATCATATTACTAGAATTCAAATTATGGATGTGTATTCCTCAAGCACAAAGTTTAAATAAACTATTAAACACAGAAAGGACATCCTTTAAACAGCAGAACAATCTGAGACTATGACAGTACAAAACTGAATTGTTGCTTATGTTTTCTTGATAAAGCCGGCAGTATGCCTCTGGACACACAACACCAATTCAAATAGTAAGAGGAATATACAAAATAACAATGAAAACTTTTTGTTTTATTTTAATTAATGAGGACTATCTTCATGCCTAGTCATGCTGTGTAACCAGATCTCTGTTTGGACTGGCACACTATGTGTTAACAACCGTTTTTTTCATGTCCAGTGTGACCATAATGCGGAAACGCTGAATGCAGATGAAGTGAATTGTGGAACTGCTGGGTGGGAATTTGTGCAACGCTGTAGAAATCCACAGTGCTTGCTAGTAGGGAACAGAGGTACACCATGACTAACAAAACAGGGTTATGGAAGTAAACTGAAAAACAGATCCAACAGTTTTTGGTAACACTTTAATTTAGTTACTCCAAAAGTACATCTACTACTCGCTTACTAATATGCGACAAGACCTTAGCAAACTCTTCTTTGGGCCTTCATAACACTTACAAAGCATCAGTAAAGTGTTTATTCATTCTCTTCAATATGACCTACTAACAAAACTTCACTTTGGAGTGATCTGAGGTGGCTTAGCGGAGACACATTTCTCTTGATATTGCATATTTAGTATAAGACCTGAAAATCTTTCATATTAACATGTAATTTTACTATCATGTCAATATGCCACAGTGCACAGAGATGAATAACCTATCTACTGTTATTTTGTAGGTGTTATGAAGATCAAAAAAGCCTGTGTTGAGGTCTTGTTACATAAGAGTAAATAAGTAATAGATGCATTTTTGCAGCACCTGAAGCGTTACCCATATTTTTTATTTTAAGTAGAGTGACATTGACTTTAAGTGATGTTTTGGAAGGAACCTCATCATTGGAAGGATTAGTATGAAATTAAAATGATTAAGAAAAAAAAGAAACTCATATTAAAGCAATAGATGTCATATTGTTTGTATAATGGCCTTCCTAACAAACAATGGAGAATGGATTTGTATAAATCATTTAATGTTAGATATGGTGGTAGGACTTCAGTTTGGCCCCATCCTGTTTTCACTTTCTACTGGTTTTGTTATTTTTCACTGCCCCATTGCTTGAGTTTTATTTTCAATATTTTCTTCATTTTTAATTTGTCCTCAATCCATCATACAGTACTTTCTTGTGTTGAATTAAATTACCCTCAGGTTCTGTGGTCATTAGTGCCGCTGTTATCTGGGGACTATCTGAAGACACCTGTCACCTCAGCCACATCGTCATGACATTGGTTGAATGCAACTGTGTTCTTTGGTTATCTTTGATGCTTTCTCCATTTTTTTTGAAAGTCGTGCAGTTTTTGACTAAGTTATGGATTGATCTGGTTTATAATTTTATGGACTTTTTGGCTTTGTTAATTCATTTCAGTTCTTTAATTGTTTCCTTTTCTCTGATTTAGAAATTTTAAATTGAACATTTCGTCCACGTTTAACTAACAAATTCATGTAAACATTAAAGTTTTCATGTGGGCTAGGCCGATGTGACCTCCTCATGTGGCTCTGTTGGCTCTTTATATTCTTCACCAGCAGCAAAAAAAAGTAGAAAAATACACAACGCCTTTCAGTCACTCACATCTTTAAGCCAGACAGGCAATAAAAAAATCAAAGCTCTTGTAAAAATTGAATGAGTGAGTAAAGAAAAATGAATGAATGTATGGATGTTTTATTTCTGTACAATATTTGACTATAACACATATAATTTTTTTTTAAAAAATGATGACTTATTGGATAGCTGTACTTTCAGGATGATCACTACTGGACAGCACACTGGAGATAATATCCAATGCTAACAAAACACCTAATAAACTTTAAAAAGCAACCAACACTCTGCTTATTTTAACATTAATTACAGGGGACCTATGTTTGCTAATTTAAGCAAGTTTTGTATATATATATATATGATAGGGAAATGTTGACTAAAGAAAAAAGAGAGTGTTTCAGACTCTTGCACGTGTCAGGATGGATTGTTGTTTCTGTAAATTCCAATTAATTGCAGCTGGCAAAGGGGCAATGGTATGCAAACAAGTAGACTCGTCAAAAAAAAAAAATTTAGGCAAATATTTCAATGGCCCTTCATTAGCAAACAAATCAACAAGTGATATATTAATGCATGACTTTAATCGTGTTCTGTAGGGACAGCATTCAAGAGTGTGATGTGCAATAGAGAAAAAGAAATCGTCAACCTCAACATCCCCGGGCATGATCCGCTGAGAAATCTACAGCCACTGCTTAAGAAGTACATTTAATTGACTGATAGACAGTGCCTTCTTTGTTCACAGAAGACAGCGGAGTAATGGCAACTTGAAAACCGTACCATCCACAGCGTCTCCAGAGACTAACAACATGGGGATATGTGTCAGGAATAAATAAATAATCTAATTATTAAGCCACTTCCTGTCACGTTAACTCCAATTTGTCGGCTTTTGAAGGCAACAAAACAAGGCATTTTTCCTCATTATGTTTCCCTTTTTACACCACTGGTAATCGCCGGCAGATTAAAGGTTGCTTGATTGGGGTTTTTGTCATAAAACTGAGAGGCAGCCAGCAGTACAGGAATTAAAAAAGGGGCGGTGGGGGGAGAGAGGGAACTGGTGGAGAGAAGAGGTTTCATGCTTGTCTCCTTTCCAGCTCCATAACAACCCACACTGCTGCCTCATACAGTGCTGCCAGCTGTACAGCAAATGTGTGTCTCTCCAACTGAGGCCTACTAGGCCACAGGCTCCATTCTGAGATCTGTAAGGTACCTTGCAATTTTGGCAGGTAGCTACTGCTGTCACAGGACCAAGCTGTAGAGGTGACTCTAGAAGGCTTTTATTTTCAACTTCTAGTTTGAAGGTTGCCACCTTTTTATATTTTATTTGTCAATAGTTAACAGGACAACTATTGACGCAATTATTTTTATGTCTATATTTACCCAACACTATATTATTCCATGTTTAAATACACACACACACAATGTGTACATTTGTATATGTAAGAATTTAACTCCTAAATTTACAGATGACAAAACATTCTGCTACATTTTTTAGAAAACTGTCACATACAAAAAATATAGGACGTCTCCACAGCTGTAGTGCTTTTAGAAAAATGCCACAACTCCCAGTACCATTCAAGAAATACATCCTCTTCAGTTTGTTATATGCTTTCAAATATTTGCTGTGAAAACAATGCAAGCATGAATAAAAAAAGCATTTTAAGAATATACCATATAAATAATAGATTTATGCAATGGGTGCAAATATTTGTCATTTGTTTACGATACTACGAGAAGCTGCGACTTGAAGAATTCTGTTGAGAATACTTACATGCACATACACGTTTGTAGTGCTGCCTTTGTATGGAGACAGTGCTCACTTATTATAACTTACAAATGCTAACTTCAAGGGAATTTAATTCCACCGAGGCTGCCTGATTAGAGGAAATGGGGAAAAAAAATGGGTGTCCCATTTATAGATACCCCACTAATGCCTTATGGCAAAACAACATGTTTATTTAAAAGCATTTTCTTTTATTCTTTTACATTCATTATTAATTGCTTTACTTAATAATTCTCTATTAATTAGAAGACATCAACAAATAAAGTGGAGGAAAAAACAAATTTTTTCTGCATAAAGAAGAAATGGAATAACCAAAGTAAAATATTTATTTTGATAGACTTTTGCTGGTGTTTTACACTTGTCACTGTATAAAGGACAGAACAATACTGGTGTTATTTAGACATGCTGTTAATTACAAGAATTATACATAGTCAAATTACTTTGAAAGATCTGCCTCTTTTTAAATTTTATAATAAAGCATAGCAGTTGACAAGTGTCGGTACACAGTTCCTTTATGTAACAACGAAGGGGCTGACTAAGACATGCTCTGTGACATTTTAGTTTGTTCTCTGGCTGGCAAACTGTCTTCTGTGTCTTCACCTCAAGTACTGTTGCTATTCCCTCAATTCAATATGAATGACACACAGAAAACTGTTCATATTGGCTCATATTATATATTCTGATCAAATGTATTTCCTTAAATTCCTTTAAATAAGGAAGCTTGAAGAACTACCTACAAGATTAACTAAAATAAAACTGTAACATTAAATTAAATTATGGCAGAAATGAAACCCATTGGAATTCCCTATGCTGTTTCATTTGGCAAACAAAACATATATGTACATACTGTATATATTGTACAAATAGATAGATAGATAGATAGATAGATAGATAGATAGATAGATAGATAGATAGATAGATAGATAGATAGATAGATAGATAGATAGATAGATAGATCATTTTTGTTATAAATTCAGAATTAAAGACAAAGGTCAAAGGGGTTAAGGTTTTGATAAGTGTTTAAATATATCATAAAGCAGATAGGAAGATAATTTAAAAAAACAGTTAAAACAAGTACAAAATAAATAAAAGTAAAAAGTACCATTTCACTGGGCCTTACTACACAGGTCCATCACCCTGACTAGTAGAAGAGGCGGTTGATCGACTTCCCACATTTATACTAAGCCATACACTCCTCTCTTTTTCTCTTCCACCTCCCATATCTTTGCTCATAATCCTCTGACCTTGTTTCCTCCCACCAGTTGAGCTCTTGCCAACCTTGTGTTCCCAACTCCAATTTCACTGAAGTAAAAGCTGAAGAAGTTTTTTTTTATTTTTTTATTTTTACATTTTAGCCAGGGGTAAACCCTCCAATCAATTCAGGGATTAGGATTGGCCTCTGGAACTCCTGGAGCAATGCTCTTAAAACTCCCTCTACCTGCCTCAGGTATCCCTGCAGCCATATGTCCCAGTGAATACATAAAGGAACAGGCTAACCCCAAGAAGACCAGCTATCATAACATGTAGAAGACAGGGTACTGTGATGGGCATACTTACTGACACTTAACAGACTTGGAAAATGATTTTTTAATTTAGTAAAAATCATCGAAGAGCCCCATTTTAATCTTTTTTTTCATGGACAGTTCTAGCTTCATAGCTTTGACAACAATGTGAATGAGCCTCTTGGAACTTTCTGATAAGATTCACAGATATATCCAAATATTAAACAAGTCAATTTGATCTATCTTCTCAAATTCAAATCTTCCCTTGTATGATTTTTCTGACATTTTTTTGCTAAAATCTGAATATTTGGGATGACAATGAAACTTTATAAATTTGAGCACTTGAAAATTTAGTTTTCATTTCTTTGCAAATCAAATTAAATATAATAATATTACTAAAAATATGAACAAACCAAAAACACCTAGTAGATGTCACCAAATCTCAAGGAAATTACAAAAAAGATAATGCAAATAAAATAATATCTATAATACTATTTAGTCATTGATATTTTCCTCATAAAAATTTCATAGCATGGGCATCTTTGAACTAATTGACACATTTTTTACACAAACTTATAATAATATAATAATATACTGGACATGAGAACTTACTTATGGTTTCTAAACAGCTGACTGTAAAAGGACAGAGGAAAGGGTGAATAGTATCTTCAAATGCTCTTTTCTTGATATTAGAAATAAATAGAATTCTGCTGCTAGGTACCTTTGAACTTCAGTATACTTATTTCTGTGAAAGCACTGTCAAAATAAATTAATAACTTACCAAAAGGAGAAAAGGAGAACTTCCTTTCTCTACAAAGGAATCTTCACATCTGTATTCAGCAGTAGGCTTATTCAGACAGTTTGAGAGTACTCCTTTAATTTGTGCCAAGCTAAAAATAGTGATTATACTGATAGTTATTTGCCACTTCCACTTATTTTTGTGTAAAAAAAAAGGTTTTATTAGTATATGCTGAGCTATAATCTATCTATCTATCTATCTATCTATCTATCTATCTATCTATCTATCTATCTATCTATCTATCTATCTATCTATCTATCTAGCTATCTATCTATCTATCTATCTAGCTATCTATCTATCTATCTTTGTATATACAGATATACAAATATAGTGTCATGTTTCTGACAGACTTCCTGACAACATAAAGTGAAATGTATAGTGATGGGATAAAGAATACTAGATGTCTCACAGCCTTCTTGGTAAAGAAACAGAAACCACAAAATGCCAAGGAAGGACTATTGAAAAATTAAAATGCATCACTCAACTCAGCAGTTACCAGAGGGGCTACAAAGGACCACCCCTTATAGTGCTATCCCTTGTAAGGCTATAAGAGGAGTTACAATTGTATTATGCATGGGCCACAGTCTCTTTGAAGAACTTAAACCTAATTTTACTTCTTAAAACAAATAGCTACTAAGTCACAGCAAGGCAACCCATCATCACAACAAGGATCTTTGATATAGTAGGCACCTAAGCAAGGTCCCTACCTGTGGCTGAGGTTGTGGCTCACCAGTTGTCTCCGGGTGGCTTAGTTTGAAGAAAAGGGCAAAGGATGATTGGCTTGATGAACTCCAAAAAGACACCACTCAGATGTTAACCAATGTGACAGACATTTTGGCAGCGAACAGCAGAGTGTGGTAGCTGCTCTTTTGATCATGTTATTCAAATATTTTCTAATTTCTCATTGTCTCAAAGAAGCCATTAAATTCCTGAAAGTTCTTGGTTATATACAGTAAAATGACTGACCTTTGCACTTTTACTTTGTCTCTAAATATTTATGTTTAAAAATGACCCTTTCTTATAGATCATATAGTGCCTTAAAGAGAACCTAAAGTACTTTTATAATTGTTTCTAAGTAAAAGCTCAATCTATGTGTGAATATATAAATATTGCAAAAAGTCAGATGTATGTTTTCAGATCAATTAAGGAAAAATCATAGTCACATGATAATTATTGGTTATATCTGCTGTGTATTATAAAAGACAAAAAGAGAAACAGATTGCTTGTAGACAAGAATTCCTTCAGAGTGAAAGAATCATAACTAGCATTAAACTAGTATTAAACCAAAACCTTTATAAAATCAACATTTGAGATTTATTTTTCTGTTATCTAAAGTGTACTGCCCATTGCTATGCCAGTCAATCTCTAGCAGGCCTACCAGTCACTCCACATACACACACACACACACATATATATAAACAAAAAAAAAAAAATATATATATACACAAAATTAATGCTGAACATTTATATGAAAACACCCTATCATTTCAGTTTTCATTGGCTATGTAGTTCATTTCCTTGAAACTCATCCTGCAGGTCTTCTTATGTAAGTCTAAATATACATTGGGATAATGCATACCTGCGATTTTATATTCTACTTATAAAACCCTAAGAATTTTTCCGGTGTCATCAATTCTTCAATGTAAACAGAAAACCCTCAAGTACAGCTTTAATTTAACCAATAAATAAATTATACTTTACTAGGTGTTTAAAAATGCCAAGGAAATCCATCCAGATCATAAAGAAAAATATGAGATCCCATTCGCCAAATTTCCCTTTGCCAGTATACTCAAAACAAAGAGTGACCAGCTGTCTTTGAGCCGGCTTCTAAATTGCTCCTTGGTTAGTAGCTGCATTGGTCTTTTTTTTTTTTTCTTTCTTCATATGAGATTCATACTAAGTCCCCATACAGAGCCACCAGCTGTACAGCAAATGTGTGCTTTTCCAGCTGGGCCCTAGTAGGCTGTCGCCTCCATCTTGAGGTCTGTGCGACACCTTGCAGGCTTGGCAGTCTGTTCTCTGATCTCGCAGCACTGTAGAAAATCAACACATTTTATTTAAGTCATTCGATTATCATGTATTTAACACCTACGTGCTGCATATTATTGTTTTGCCTTCAGTTGCCTTTCATCTCCACAAAGTGTCAATATATTAAAATATCTTGGCAGGAGGACAAATCAAGCTGCGTCCAGCTGCATGTCACACAAAAAAATGAAATAGACAAAAAAATAGAGCTGTATTTAAATGAAATAATTTTCCTGTTGAAATTATATTGCGATCAGCTGAGATAAAGCTGATGCTGAACACACTGGTGTTTGTTATTCTGCACGCTTTGTTTGGACTGAGTCATCTCTGTATAAATAGAATTATCAGTGTGAATCAATACTGCAAGCAGGGCATCAATGAAAAACAACACCCATAAGAATGGAACACTTGCTCCATTACCTACGTTAATATCATGACAGCTGAGGAGAGATGACCTGGACCGCATCTCATCTCTCCTGTACAGATGGCCATTAAAAGAGAAAGTGTCCCTTTTAATGAAGAAAGTATTTAGAGCTTTTCCAAATGAGAACAGTTTTATCCAAATTGATTTTGCAGTAATTAGAGTTTAGTCCTAATTTAACCCTCTGCTGCTCAAAAGGGCAATGAAATTTAACATGCTACAACTACCAAATTTTAAGAAAAACATAAACATGTATTATATATATATATATATAAATATTTACACATATACATATCTACACATGATAATGTATCTGTTAACCAGAGAGTGGCACTGCAGACACAACACCATAGCCAATACTAAACACTCGACTGTTGATTATGTTTCTAGCATATGTTCATTTCTTACATGTTGTACTTTATAATTTTTAATAAATTGGGTTTATTATTATATTGTAATTTTAAGTTTCATAGAATTTTAAAAGTTAGGAAAATACAACTCTACAGCTAATTCTGTTCAATGTAACCTGATTCAGCTATAGCTGCAGAAACATTAGACATAGGTTTTATTGAAGAAATGGTTTATTTGTAATCATTTAATGAAACTAATCCATTTTAATTTAAGGTTTAAAAAACATTAAAGAGAATGTGCTTTATGTTAACCACATATAATAAATTAACACTTGTACAAATCACAATAAAGGAAACCTTTGAAAGATAAAGGAGTTTTGATGAAAACAAGCCATTCATAAGGTGTTAGTCAAACAAGAGAAAGCAATAGTCAGTTAGATTATAGTTGTTCTTATACCTTATTAAGTTCATCATATATGCAGGACACTACAGGAATAAAAAATATTGCATCATATAAATTCTGGTTCCTGATAATTCAGTTTAATAGAAGAAGCACAATAAGGTAAAAATCCACAATTTCACAAATCCATCCCATTAGGTGTGAACATTATAGACTAACGGTGGTGGTAAAGTGGTCATGTGCTTTCTCATATTAAATTTCCCACCTATAATACTAGGTATGTAAATATTAATAACAATAGCACAGAATATCTGAAAAAAACATTTCTAATCAGGTGTATTTATTCAAATCAGAAGAAGATCTGTCTGTAAATGGGCTTTCTCAGGAGGACAGTACTCCATGCCACAATGGCCAAGGAATCTTGTAATCATTCCTTGAACCTGACAGTAAATACAGCTCAATGTAGTGACCTCAGAAATCACTTGATCTAAATCCAATTGAGCATCTGTGGGATGACATGGAAAATACTACTCAGAGTACAGATTCACTCCCTGCTAATCTGAACTATGGGATACAGATATGGGACCATCATTCCTGCATTGGAGTTTTGAGCCTTTGTCAAGTCCTCACCCTGGCAAAATTCTGAAGGCAGATGACTGACCAGCTTGTTATTTGATACACATACTTAGACTATGTTTACACATTTCAACCTAAATTGACATATTGACCCATGACTGACCAACAATTTAAAGAAAGCAGGAAGAGAAAAATCAGATCTCCTACAAATGCATAAAATAATTACAATACTTGACAATACTGCAATGGATTTGTCCAAGTTAAAAGAATATTTCAATTTCAATTAACTTTTCTCTTTTCAAAAAGAACAATTTACTTAAAACTGTGTCTCTGTGGCTTTCATGGATCCTAGAACTTTTATTTTTCCCTTTGTGATAGTTCTTGACCAGTGATCACCATCTTTTAATTACCTACTTTAGTCAGATAGACATTTCTATCACCACAGAGTTGGCAGTGCAACCTGCAACCAAATCCCAATAGGAGCAAATGTGCTTCAAACTGCCACAAACAACTGTCTCACAAAACACGGCTGGCTAATTGAGAGATGCAGCCAGCAAGCAGAAGAAGAAAGTACATTCGTCATTTCAAGACAGATCGCCTACAATTAGAAATAATTATGCATTTTCATTCTACTTATAAGGTACAAAAAACGAGCCAAAGATACCCTGACGGCAGTCACACTGTAAGTGTCTTTGTGGCTCCCAAATCAAAATAGGACCTTTACCAATTAGCTGGCCATTGGGGCTAGGATAATAACTCCAGAAACAGGAAAAAAATTGTGAAGAAAATTTACTGGAATTGAGTTAATCATTTATAACCAACATGAACTAACCAGCAAAACAAGCTTAGTACATTCAAGAGTCAGTGTTTGTGGAATGAGAGGTCTGCTGCTTTCAGCCTCCAGCTGCTTTAGATGCATATCTAAAAGGTAAGTAATTCCTACTTGATTAAAAAATGTAATTGCAACTGGGATTAGACTTTACCATGGAGTCCCACGCTGGCACAGAGGAGACGGGTGCGGCAAACACTATAATCCCATGCAATCACAGCATGAAAGGGGATGCAGAGTCGAGCAAAATGAAAAAGACACTTTCTCATCACAGATGAGGATGTAATAGTATTAGAATTAAAAAAAAAAACTTTCTCCTTCTGCAACATTTAAACATACTAGAAAAGAAAGAAAGAAAGAAAGAAAGAAAGAAAGAAAGTTTTCAAGTAAAGAAAAAGTAAAATTGTTGATTTACAGTACTACTTCTCAGCTCTGGTCCTTAAGGGCCACAGCATCCACAAATATTCCGCACAGCCAAGGAGTACTCAACTTCTTTGTAAACTTAATAGCTGAATTAATGAAACATTTTCAACTTCACAACCCAACGAAAAAGTTTCATTCTTTATGCCAAATGATTTAAAAGAATTTTTAAATTACTAACAACGGGCAACACTAGAAGACTGTTCCACATAGCGAATTGACTACTTTTCATTATACTCATTGTTCATCAAAGCAGTGCTCTGTTTAAACTTTAAATTAAAACAAGAACCCAAACCACCTTTCATCTGTGGAAGAACAGAAATAAAAACTAACAGATTAATACATATTTTGGAATACAGTCTACCACTCATGATTTCACTTAAACTATTGATTACCACTGGCCGAAATCTATACATCTACAGCAGCAAGCATCCGTGACATTCTTGCTTTAAGATTAAAAGTTTTGAACAGATGCTGCCAACATGCTCAGTCCACCATTAAAAAGTTGCTAAGAAGAAATCAATATTTTAAAGTAGCATTAGAAGTGAACTGTACTTTTCTCTCAGAGATGAGACCCCTTTAAAATATTATTTATGTATAAGTATGTATTTCCCAAAGTGAGACTATGAAAAATTAAAAATAAAGATGGTGTGCCTTGATTAATTCAATATGTTACAATGAACATTCAGTAATGATACACATAAAAACACAATTTATTCCAGTCCTATGTTTTACATTTAATTTAATGTGTGGTAAAAATCTTTTAAAAATCAGGCAAAATTTCACAACTGTTCCTTGGAGACATTATTATGTATTGCTTTAGCATAATTAGTGGTACCAAACTGTGTCTCAACTAAAATAATTTTACAAACCACACTCTGTAGGGATACTTTAGCTACACCTAGCAACATCCTTGGACATGGTAAAGAAGTTGCAGTTGTGAAAGAACAGTACTCTTAATTTTGGTATCATGTTGCTCATGATAGATAGCATCCCAGTACTACATATTTCTTTCGTTTGTTTCAATTGAAACAAGAAGAGCGCACAGATGCTGTAAAAGACATGACAGGGTTACATTGATTGCTCGGCTGGTGGAATCTGAACTCACAACCTTCATACTTACAACTAACCTTCTCCAGAAGCTTCAAACTTAGCACTTGCACTAAGCGTTCTGAAGGGATCTAATCCATCATGTGACTGGAACTCAGTGTATCGTGTTAGATGGAAGAGCATATTTCATTATTTTACAGTGTTTTACAGTCTCAAATCTTGGTTTTAGTAAAAGAATATACATTTTAAAGTTACGTCTCTTGTTTCCCCTCCAGTTCTATGCATATTCAAGGATAATGTTTTAACTTGTCAGATGGTGTCCTCTGAAATGTGAATGACACATCATTTATTATTTGCTGTAGCTCAGTTCACATTTTATAACAGAGGGAAACAGCCTGGCTAGTATTCTTATTGCCTTCAGAGTCCTAAGTTTGAACCCTGGTTCTAGCACTGCCTTGATGGAGTTTACCGCCATTAGTTTTACTACAGGTACTCTGTTGTTTGTCTCCCACATACTAAAAATATATAGGTTAGGTAACTTGATGCCTCTAAATAGGCTAAATTCACAGGTAGCATTTTTGTGTTTAACCAATACATTTACCCCTAGACAAACTCTGGGGATGATGGGAAAAGAATCTTTCTATTAGAATTTCAGAAAGAAAACGTTATTTTCTTAAATTGATGCAAAGCTTATTATACCTCAGCTAAAAAATACACAAGGAGCACACATATCTTGTTTAAAACCATCTAAAATGTACTCAAGATCTAAATTATGGATACTGTCAACAGATGCCTGCCTCCCTAGGTCATATGTTTTGGGAGTATTCAACACTTGGAGCATTATGGTTTAATTTTATTTTTTTTTTTACTTTTTTCTGATTACCTTAGATTACCTAAAATCATTTGCACATCTTTAACTGCAATATTTAGAGCAGCACTAGATGGAAAAACATTGTCTAACAAAAAATCATTTGTTTATGCTATACTACATAGCTTGCACAGAGATTCCTCTTCAATAACTGGAAGAATCTAATCGATCTCACATAACTCAGTGGGAGCATAATGTCTTAAAGTGGGAAAAATTAATTTCTTTCCCTGAGGAATGGTTCAAGAGTCTTTTTTGGAATTTGTCCAAAATTCTTTAATGGTATTGCAAAACAGTTTAGCAGGACTTTGCTAGACCTTTCCCACCTTTTTAATATATATGAGGAATTGCATTGGATTTTTTTGTCATATAGCTGTCTGAAGTGAGTAGGGAAAGGAGGTTGTGTGTGTGTGTGTGTGTGTGTGTTTTGAGTTTGAAAGATCACTTTTTTATTTATTTGAAGGAAATGGCTGTACCACTGTATCACTTACAAGAGTATATCTCTGATTGAACTCTGTGTTGCTGTATATATTTTGATGTCTTAAAAAAATTAAAAATAAATAAACATTTATAAAAACTGGCTGTATTATGAGTGAAAGTGATTGCATGCATGAATGTGCCCTGTCATGCACTGGTGCCCCATCAAGAGTTGGTTCGTACCTTGTGACTGCCCACTGCTGTTATGATAGACACTGTTCACTGCAACGCTGAACTGGACCAGTGGTTCTGAAAAAGGATGGAGATAAGTTTAATCCAGCTGAACTGAGCAGCTTTTAATGTTCAGTGCTGGATGGCAGAGCAGTACAAGCACCAATAAGCCAATTAGAATAGTGTCACATGCAGTCTGCATATTCTTATCACTCCCCTTGAATTCTATTCAATGTAAACTACTTCAGAAACACTGGACTCCTTAATCCATTGGCTGGGATGTGTTTCTCCACCAGGTAACACATTTTCCCCACTGTAGGCATTCTGATCCCCTCAGCCCAAACCAAAAGACAAGCTAAGTTAACAGGCAACTTTTTCAAAATGTGGGACGGAAGTGTGGCATTCTTTTTGGTGGTGAGCACTAGAGCTGCACCTCCACTAACAGACAGACAGAGTGCTGGGCTATTTTATTGCTGGCTCCTAAATTTGAAATCTACTGAAACTTAACTTGCAAATAAGTTTAATTCAGTCATTCCATCTGTGCAGCTACAAAGTGGCAAAAATTAAAGTACATTCTAAAGAGACCATTAAGTAAAAGAGGTAAGCTGGTGTTAGCTGTGTGCAGCGATTGCTGGAATAACGCATTTTACCCAAGGAACATGATGTTGGATTTTTAATAGGAGAGAATTTTTATATTTCATATATGCAGCGAGGCACCAGTGGGATGACAGATTAAAAAGAATTTTGTTGCACATTTTCCAGTTTGATGCTGGTATAAATGCAGCAATTAGAAATAGGAAACTGAGTTTGGATTTAAAAAAAAAAAAGCCTTACTGCTTACGCATGCTCAGAGTTAAAATTATAGCCATTTCCAGTAATCCTCAATATGGATTAATATATACAGTACGTGTTAGACATTTCTACTCATGGCAGCTAATAAGACCACGTTACACTGCTTTTGGTTACATATATTTTTAAATGAGTGGAGAACAGGTGGTACAAGTGACTTGTTCAAGGTCATACATTGTATCAGTGTGGGGACTGGACCATCAGCCTAATGTAGCATCCTACCCACTACACTACACTGCCTTCTTAAATAAATAATGTATAAACTTATTCATCATACCATCCTTAAATTTAAAGATAATGAGTTGTGATCAAAACTGCAAACAAACAATTTCGTAAACATAGATAACTTAGAAGATGTTCCATGGAATATGAAATTTGGAGCAGATTTTAAACACCCTTATAAATACAACTAAGAATGGCTTCTACTACCTTTGAATTATGATGGAAACTGATAGAAACAATCTATTAAGAAATGTCAGCCACAGTCAATTTTCTTCAGCCTGCCAATCCATTCAGATCTTAGTTATTTCATTTGTATAGAGAGAATGAAGAATAACAGTGAATAACAAACTGAATCAGGAGAGAACGCTAGTCATTAATGTCTCTGAAAATATTTTCACTCATTATTTTCGATTGAACAGTGTCACTTATGAAAAGCCTGTCTGCCTTCTTGGTTCGCAGAGAAGAGAACAAATAAGTTATTGGTGCATGACAGTGTCAGCAATTTATCAATCACTTAGTGTAAGTGAATAGAGAAAGAAGCAAACATTAGACCTTTAGAAACTACCAACTGATGGTGTCAATGAAAAAAGAAAAATGTTGCAGTTTGGTCTAATGGCTAGGAAAAATGGGACAAAATGTAATCCATTTAATTAGTCACTGTTCAAAGCACAAGTTATTTATCACTAACTACATGTAATATGATGTTTTCAAATAATTTAGTCAGGAGCTAATTTTAAAATTTTCTCATTTCTGAAATTCAAATTGAAGTACCACATCCTGTCATTTTCCTTGACCTACACACAAACCAGCTGTGGCATCTGGAGTCCAGGTACTGATGATGACTTTCATCCCCAATCTGCAGCAGAGCCATTTTTGTTTTTCACATGTGACTACAGCTGGAGTCTGTGCACGGAGCCATGGCCAGCTGTAGGGGTCACTGTTGGATGGATGGTGAGCAGCAACAGACCACATCTCTGAGCCTCCCTCTGGACTGCTGCAGACCAATTTGGCACTGCATCTGAGGACTCCCCAATGACAGCCGGCTGGAGCTCAGCATGGGATTCAAACCTCTGATGGCATGACTTACTTTCATATTGCTGGCACAGCGCTTTTATTGTACAAACGATTGAAGAGCCTGATTTTTCACACCTTTGCACAAAAGGAGTATGAAGCAAGAAACTAAAGTTGTGGATTTGTGCATTCAATAGTCCTACAAGGGCCTTTCCCAGGGTCACGGTGAGATGCAGCCTAACCCAGCCCCACAGCCCGTCCTTAACTATGACAGTGCACAGTGGTCACGATGTGCAGCTAAAGTATCTCTGAACTGCCAACTGGAAAAAGTGGAAAATAAAACTAAAGGAATATGCACAAAACAGCAAACAACCAAATAAACATTTAACAAACCTCCTTCCAGCTCAGAGACTGGAGAGCTAACTATAGTGCTCTGCTCACTGTATTAACTAAAATAAACAAGAAATCTCTAAACACCTTTTTATTAGAGCTTCATTTCCTTTAGACTTTACATAGTGCCTCTAACCCCAAGTGTGATAAAAATGTTTCCCTGTGTAGTCATTTTCAAGGAAATAAAATTAAGAAGATCAAGAAACAGGAGACCTGTAAAGGTTTCAGTGGAGCCCAATGAGGTAAACTACTCATTTACTACGGCAATGTCAGGTACATACACTGTCCTTCAGAGTGAAAACAACATCTGCTGTCATTAATTTGACAATTAGTCCAATCTTAGCTCATAAATTCCATCCATTAGCCCATATCCCTGACATATATGCTTCTTAATCTGTACTATTCCATAATATATGCACACAGTTCTCTTTTACAAAAATATTAATAATAGTGCAATGTCACTAGCTCTACTTTGAATGTTTAACAAAAACGGAAAATGTGAACAAAATTCTAATTGAGCAACCAGGATTTATATGAAAAGAGTGTTGATGATTAATTTCTACATAGGCAGTTAGAGCTTAAAATGGACTAATGCACGCAAATGACTATAGATTGGCCTGAGGCTGGGTAAAAGAAGGGAATGCAGCAGCACCAGAAAGAGTCATGCTTGTTTTCCATAAGAAACAGAATGAAACCCAAGAGCCATGAGAATGACAGTTAGGGACACAAGTAACCTAACACACTCAGTGACGGTCTAGAAGAAGCTTTTGTTTTCATAATGGACAATCTAACATGTGAGTACAGGAGTCTACAAATACAGAGCCACGCAGAAAACATACTTTTGTTTCACATTTACTCTTTATCATTCAAACCATTGGTTTAAATAATTTTCCAGGAGTTGGAAACCACTAAATTGGCCCTCCAACGGCAACAAAATAGTAAGTATGATCTCTGTCAGGCAGAACTGCCTGCGAACAAAAGGAAAGGAAAGGAGGTGTTGCGTTATGAAGAAGAAAGTAAAAGCATAATTTAGAGAAATATAATATCAAAAGACATTCCTATTGCAAATTGTATACTGTAAAACTGACAGAATAGCCAGAGCTTTTAACAACTACTTGTGACATTAAACAATACACTATAACAAATGTGGTTGTGTACATTTATAGTTCTAGCAGGACTAACCAGACAGTTACATTGTAAATTTGCCCTGACAATTGTTCTATTGTACTATCAGAATGACTACTCCACTAATTTTCTGAATCTGTTTTTTACATCACAATGTCTCAAGCATCTGAAGCACAAAGTGACAGCAAAGAAGGCATCTAGCCAGAATGCCATGCAGACCCAATGCAGGGCATGTTGACACAAACATGACCAATTTCCAGTTGCCAGTTAACCTAACCACCGTGTCTCTAATACAAAAGCCCCCATGGACACAGGGAGAATGGGCAAACTCTGTATAAGAATTTTGGTCGAGGTTGTTGGAATCTGGTAGCCACAGCAAACACAGTACCTTCTTTCCACCCACTAGTAAGCATTCTTCTAGCATAATCTTAGTGAAATTTCTTAAATCTATCCTTCAAGCCACACATTTTCAAAAACCAGTTAGCCCAGTTCAGGGTTATAAAGTAAAAACAGTATTTTTAAAATTTTTGTAACACTTTTACTTTCATTCTTTATAAGTAGTTTAAATTTGAAGACACATTTTGTGATTTACAGTAGGTACAATTCTTTTTTTTAAAGGATTTAATCAAGGATTAGGATAAACCAAAAGGGACCACATGGTCACATATTCATTTTGTCCCAGTGTGGAGATTCAAGCTCTTGGCTCTGACTGAAGTTTTTTGTTCACTTTGAAATCTGAGAAAATTGTCCAAGTTGGCAGGTCTGCAAAAACACGACATTGGCTGAAACTCAGAATTACTTAATAATGCAATGATTTCAAAGTGATTTTCCATCACAAATGGAGACATTACATTAGGAACTGTTAGGCAATGTTTACTACATAGTGTATTATAATGTATATTTACACAAATACAGTAATGATATCCACTGGTATGGTTTTAACTAAAGTAACACTTTATGCTAACATCATTTTGATAGTGTATTTGAAGTTAGGAAGAATAGTCGAGAGAAACATTTACAAATTAATTATCTGGTTAAATGTAAAAACAAAAAACGCTGTAAATATATCTAAAAAAATAGTACCAATTCTACTAAATATGAAATCAAATAAGTATTTAAACAAATGATGTTACTAGGAATGGGAAAGGACAGGACTGAAGGAAATTGATGTGACTGAGCAAATGTTTTGACTGCTAAAGATGATCACCAATTTTTACTGAAGCCACCTCAACCGCATTAATCCAATTTTCAGCAATTCTTAGATTACAACAAATGCAAACCTAACTTTAACATATTCTCTCAGAAAATGCTGTGATGTTTGGAATCAGCACAATGACACCATGAAAAAACAAACGCCAACAATGATAACCAAGTGTTCATCTACTGCAGGAGATGTACATACAATAATTCACATTGAAGGATAATTAAAAAGCTCATCTGCTTTGTAAATGAAAGGTACAAGTAGCAGGCATCTACAAATCAGTTACTCTGTTTAATTTGTTGCTGTCACATGATAAACAAAATATATCACACTGATTTTATAAACCATCTTACCATTTTGGCAGGGAGTTCTTCTGTTAGAACCTACAGGTAAAGTGCAGGAATTGAAGCGGATTGCAAGACTGATACCACAAGCAGTAAAAAATATTGCCGGAGAAAAATGTAAGGCTATAAAACATCACAACACTTAAAAGTCTTCTTACCTAGCATATGATTAGCGACATGAACTTGGATGTCCCATTCGCTGTAGAAAATCATTTGACACTTTATGCACTGGTATGTCTTCTTCTAAAACAGAGAAAAGAAACAGAAACCAGGATTTATTATTATTACCTGTAAAGAGAGAAAAACAAATCACTAGTACATGTGATTAATTTCGCTAACATTTATGTCCTTTACTATGTAAATACAGTAAATTTTATTAAACTGCAATGAATATTTTGAATGTGTTGAGAGGAATTAATAACATTTTGGCAAAAAATATTAGGGAATACAAAGAAATTAAAAATCTGTGTCTTATAATTGAGCAAAACAATAAACAACACTTAAGAATGATCGATCTCAGCTCATTTCTTGGGTTAGTATCTATTCCATAAAACTTCAGAAAACAGAACAATTGTTTTCAAGGTGTGAGTGGTACAAACTCAGCCACTACTGTATATCTGAGGAATTTGCATGTCTTTCTTATGTCTTTGTGACTTTTGTTTGGGTATTGCAGGTTTGCTTCCACATTCTAAAAAATGCACATTTTCGGCTATCTAGGGACACTGAATTGTCTTGTAGTGAGTTTCCCTCATCAAACTGGTGTCCATCAAGGACTGGCTCCTGTCTCTCAATTGAAGCTTCTGAGATAGACTCTAGTTCTCTGTGAGTGTGCGCTAGTTAGAAAAACATTTTTACTAAGTTGTATAATCATTCAATTATTATACATCTTTGGAAGAATCTGAAGCCAATCTTGGCAGCACTGGGTGCAAAGAAGGTGCCAACCCTGGATAGAATGCCATTTCCACACACTAAGAGACACAGTCCATTTGCTTAATATAGCAAACTCTTGAATTAACCAAAATGCTTTTGTGCTACCCCTTTGATTTATTATTTATTGGCAACATTTTTAAATAAAAAGCAATAAAGACCAACAAACTGCCTCACACAAACAAAAGAATCAGTCCCAGTCTATGATAAACAAGTGCTGTTACAATTGTGTCCCGAGATTCTTGTACTGCCTGTTATTCTTTTTTTTTTTTTTGTTGGAAATTTGCATTTTCTCATGAAGGTATTTCTTGTTACCAGATGTGCTACAAGGACAAACTATGATGCTAATTCGCCACTTAAGATTCATATCAGACTACAGGGTATGTGTGGGCACCCTATCCATGGGGTAATATTGCCCTTCTGGTTGGTCAAAAGAGACGATTTTCCCATACAGTGAAAAAAAAGTACACCGACAGACAACTGAAACAATTTGTGAGAATGCACAAAATGATGATATGCTCATTTAGTAATCTGAAGAAATGTAAGTCTTATGCTTAAAAGATATTTTAAAAATGAATAACACTGTTATCTAATGCATGTTTGGTTTATTTATTGAATGAATTCAAATTCGTCATTCCCATGTGACCTTCTCTAGTCTCAGCAGATAGGATTGCTATAGGCACCTGAGCACAGAATTTCAACAAAGCTGGTAATAACTAATTCCCTCGAAACTCAGCATTTCTGTGATTCTTCTTTCTGCACAAGCAGCATAATTTCTGGAGAGCATTAAGCATGAGAGAATTGTTTGTTTTCGTTACTTGCGGCTATTTTCAAGTTAACATTTTCATGCTGGTCTGCAGTCTCTTCAGCTGCCTTTATTTGTTTCCCCTATCCTAAGCCTAAGCAATGCTCTTGGGTGAAATGCATGGCATTTGGGAACAGGTGTCACGCCAACACCGCTAGGCCACCATAGATCAACATTTGCTGCACTCACACTGTAAACACCACATGTGCATAGGCAGCTTGTGCCTCAAGAGGACTTGATGCATAATATTACTGTCTCTGGCACATCTTTTTGCCTGACATTTGTTCATGGGTGTTTTTTATTTGGTTCATGTACAGTCCTTTAGATGGTGATATTTTGGATGCTTTTCTATTAAAGCAATGGAACTGGCCTTTTATATTAATGATGATAATATTAAAAATCTCAATTGCTATCTACACTTTGGGTCTGGTTAACAATAAACTAAGTGACCCATTGATATTTTTATAAAGGTTTTTACTACTTAAGAAAATTTAAGCTATATAAGCTGAGTGATCACTTTACTATGTACAATCAGTGGTGTGTATGTCACGTTGATTGATGACTATAAACTGGCCCATTTTAGTATGAGCACTTTCCCACCACAGGAACATTTTCAGGAACCAGGGACTTTTTGGAAACTTCGGAACATTTGCTAAATTCCAACTGCAGGAACACAGGCCATTTGCAGGTCCTGATACTTTTTTAGCTTCTACTAAAAGGTATGTATTTTTTGTTCAACCAGGAACTATAGTGGATGGGGCTCAGAAGATGAAGTGTGTTGATTGGTTAACCACAAGCACTAATGCTAGTTTAAAAATCTATTAGTAGTTTGGACTTTGAAAAGTTATCAGTGAAGATGGAATGCTGCACTTCGCACCGCATGACCCTTCATAGCCAGCTCCTGGTACATCGTGCCATGCACCTCATCGAATCAATCACCTCCCCCATGAGTTTGTGATCGCTTTGAAGCAATAAGATGCGGGAGATTCCCTGTAAACTCCAAATCGTGCTGTATTTCACACCACATCACTCTACGTAGCTGGCTCCCTGGTACGCTGTGTGATGAACGACATTGAAGCAATCATCTGCCCCATGAACTCATGATCGCTTTGAAGTAATATGATGCAGGGGTCCTCCATGAACTCCCAAATATACTTCACTTTGCACTGCATCGCTCTTTTTTGCATGACTTATATTTTGCATAAAGGTTACAGTTACTGTTATGCAGTGGGAATGCAACACACAAAAGTAACCAAGGACCATAAGTGGCACAGGGACTACTTTGTACAGAAACTGTTTGTTTCCTGAAAACTAAGTTCCTATAGTGGGAAAACGCCTTATGGGTGGGTGAATGGGTGGTTGATGAAATGGTGCAAATCTGCAAGATAGTCAAAAAAGCGGAATGATTTATGGTAAGTCTGTGTCTTTAATATCACAAAAGAAGAGCAATTCTATTATTCGGCTACAGAGAGAAACACAATATGCTCAAATTTAAATCTAAAGAGATATAAAGTGTGTTCTTTTGATTGTGCACACTATTTTGGGGCTATATTTTATATAGTGAGCTATCTTTAGCAGTAACATTATTATACTATCCAAGACATCCTATGTCAAAGTAAGTAATATAGGCTACTAAATAAAACACAAACAACAGTTCATCCACGTGTTTCAGATAGAACTGATTACTAAATGATTTTATTCAAAGGCTATTCCGTTTCTAAATATAATTTAGCTCAACAGCTGGCGGATCTATAATTTAAATGCTCATTCATATCTGATCTTATTTAATTTTTTTTCACAAGAATGTTTTCTGGTGGTGGCTAATTTAACAATATTTTAGTAAATTTACATGCACTTCAGACATAATCCCTTAAATTGCATGGTTTAATAATGATGTAATACAATTTAGTTTGACACGAGATTATGCGACATAAGTCACATGAGATTTTTCGTTGACTTTTTCATATTGTTTGCTGTTGTCCAGCATTGGTCATAACAGACACCTGTTATATCAGAATTTTTGTTATCTCCGATCTGCATGAAAACATGAGATTAAAAATTCTTTTCTGACATCTTTAGAAATTGCAAGGGGGAAGTACATTTTTTTAAAAAAAAAATCATTTTTAGGAGAAGTATTCCTTTATAGATCCCCACAATTCTACACAATTCTCACTGAATCTTGGAAACTGCCAATATAACCCAATTGTTTTATTACTACTGGGTTACTTTGTGATTTTCAGCCATCAATGCACCCATTATCTGACATTGCCTCATACAATGCATAGCTGTGGATGTTGAAGTCTGTATATGCAGAAATATTTCAAGGCAGGCAATTCTAGCTTGAACGGTAGTACAACGTAAGACTCACTCACATACATCTACACTCAAACATACATTTCTAATTTGAGTTATCACTTAACCTAACATTTAATTTTAAGATGAAGAAAAATCACATGACCAGTAGAAATGTGAAACCTTTACATAAACGGGGACTGGACCTGGAAACATGGGAAAAGGTTCTATATATAATAAATATTGATTGATTTTACTCTGCAGTTTGCAATGAATTCATTTTGTTCGACCTAAATATGTCAAGACATGATGACAACTTTCTTGCAGTAAACTTGCAGTCTGAAACATAAAATAAATAAAATTTAAATAAAATGCAATTGTGATTCAGTACCTTAAAGTGAAACTAGCAACACAGAGAATAAATAGCACAAGTCTAGCCTGCCTGGGCACTGCAGTTAGGATATTTTAAGTTCATTTGCCAGAGGCAGTCTTTCACAATCCAGCCTGTCTTTTCAGTGAAATGACCATAAGATTTAAATTAAATGAATGCGAAATTGAAATGAATTAGAATACTGTATTTTTTGAGGCAAATGCATTACATATCTGAGATTAGTAATGAATAAAGAATAGACAGACACAGGATTAGAGAGAAGCAAGCAGGCACTGCCATCAATCAGTTCTACTCACACACTCTTCTAAAGGCCTTGTTGGCCAACACTGAAAGAAACTTTAGCCACACTGGTGTTGGTATACAAAATGCAGAACTGAAAACATAGATTCTGTGCCCCCAGTCTCTCTCTATATATAAAATCTAAAGTCTGTCTGTCAAAGTATGTCTGTCCACTTTCACGAGAGAACTACTTAACAGATTTAGATCGAGATTTTTTCTATAATTTGGTTGAACATTCCTGTTGATTTTGCGACCTCTCTCATCATGCTAAGTATCATAGTTCGCTTGCAGGAGCAATTTATTTGCACTAATCCGAGTGAGTCTGTGGACCGAGGGGAGGGGGAAGCATGATATCAGGAGTGGGGACCTCCTCACTCACGCACCAGCCTCTGTTCAAGTCAGTCTAGTTGTCGCCATGTTTTGGAGTGTAACTTGTCTCCACTTAGCTAGCGATACCTATTTGTTTATTGATTTTAAAAGTTTGTCCTTTTTCATTACTACGCGTTAGACGGCTAGCTATGAATAAATAGACCTTGCCTTTTGATTTCACTATCAACTTTCTACTTGCAGGATGTTATATTTATTTATACAAGTCACTCTGAACTTTCTACTTGCAGTATGTTATATTTATCTATACAATAAATAAAAATTAAGCTGAATTTTACTTTGCCAACAGCAAAAAAGCAGAAGTAGCTTTAAGATGAACTGAGCAACACAAGGGCGATCCAATACAATTCAAAAAAGGGAAGCTGAATCTAACAAAGACACAGATGCAAGCCTAGAATTTAAAAATAGGATCCCAAAACTTAAGTTGAGCTACAATCAAATACTGACATAAGGTAGCCCTACCTTTCTAAGTAGGAGGTATGGCTATAAGGAAATGCAAACTCTGATGCACTGGTTCTGTTGTAAATAGAGGATATCAAACTCTGGTAAACCATTAGTTTGCATTTTCTTTATGTCTTCCAATCACACAAAATCCCACAAACTTCTGACCCTTGAAGTCTCATCTCATTCTCAATGGACAGTTTAAGCCATAATACACAAACAACAAAACCCATGAATTTGATGTTTAGCCTATGGCAGCCCCGAACTTGGCCTAAAATTGGAGACATGGCAGCGCATGACAGGAAACACACGGCTACCTGCCCGGCTGTGTAATTTAGCTAACATGAAAATAAGAGCCATGAAATCATGCACATTTCTGGGGTTGAAAAAAAAATGAAGCCATGAGCAGACAGCATGACTGCGGCATTGCTGACGGGAACCACGATAAACTCACTGAAGTATATTATACAGGCCACAACAAGCATATCAACCGAAGTGTTACAGAATGCATGAGGGGCAAACACTGACATCTTCCAACGCAAACTTACACTCCAATCGCTAAACTAAATCATATGTTTACAATACATACACATTATCAACAGCTCCTTATCTTTTGCATCCATCTATTAATAATCCCAAAGGACACTGTGCATATGTGTTCATATGAGTTGATGATGAAATTCATGTCTGTTCAGATGACATGCTTAAGCAAACACTTTCATGGCATGAAAATACAGACATATCAACCTCATTTGCTTAGAAAAGTATAGTTTCATTAATACAAGCAGCCATTATGTCCAAGCCTTTACAGATAGAATGCAAGTTGAACAAGAAGAAAAACTACCAGTGTAGACAGTAGTCAGTCAGGTTCTAAAAGTGAAAAAGTACTTGCTCACAGCCTTTACACGAGACCAACACTGTTATAATGCACACTACCTGGTAAATTTGATAACCACGACTTAACTATTAAAACACATTATGACTTCCACTATTTACAATGCATTGCAGTATCAACAGCTCCTTCTCCTTTGCGCATGTTCAAAATTCATAATCAATTTTATCATAATATTCGTGGACTACACCCCTACAAACATCAACCTTCTGCCTAAGGCAATCTTTACATTAAATATCCTGAAGAAGCGTTTAGACAAAGGCTTTCAAGACCTGAAAAAAAAGACATCTATCCTCATTTGTTTTGAAAACTGCACCATTTCATTGATCCTAAGAAGCCTTACACTCGAGCGCTTAAATATTTTCTACTCTTAAAGTTTCTTTTCTATTATTCTCTCGGATTGGGGGTTGAATTGAATTTAGTGTTGTTAAGTTTGACTTGTTTGTATGGAATGTTACTTGCGTTTAATAAATTCAATAAAAACAATTTTAAAAAATCTGAGAAAAGTTGAAGAAGAACAAAAACAAAAAGCACAGACAAAGGGCAGACAGGCTCAAGAAGTAAAAATGTAGTTGAAAAACTGATTTTAGACAAGACTGTTGACATTATAATATTCCGACCTCAAATGCTATTGCTGCCATGTTCAATACATACAACAGGCAAACATTATCACAAACAAAATAAGTCATTTACTCCAAATAAGACACAACCTCACACCTTTCCATTTTAAGACTTCAAGTTGATCTGATTGTTTTCCGTTACAGTTTATATGAGGACTGGAGGCCATGTGCTCCACTAGTGCTTAAGCAAGAATGGAATCTCAAGATATTCGTATAATGAGAACAAAGTAAGGGCTTCAGGAAGTTAACCAAATAATAAAGCTCTAGAACTAAACCGAGGTCAACAATTTCCACGCCGTAAAGCTTCTGCATCTCCAAATGTTTCTCTTTTTCAAAACAGAAATCATGAAGAACACTAAATACGCCAAAGAATGGAATTCTGAAAGCAACACCTTCAAGAAGTGTTCCAGTGATTGAAATTTAATGAATATGAGGTGCCCCAAGCAGATACCTCATTTGGATATAAGTCATTGATTGTCTGATTTCTTCATTCAGTTCCTGAATTATGCATAGTGTCGAATGAAAAATTAACATTGAAGCAGCCAGATGCTAATATGAACTTTTAAGGAGTGGCTTGAAGAAGATTTGTCTGACAGAATAAATCTTTTCTGAATAGAACATTAATAGGTCCCTAATGAGACAGGAAAAGAAAAAGCAAAAGCTCCTTGGCTAACAAAAAAAAAAAGAGTAATGAATATTAATACAGCTGGATCTTGATCTGTTTAAGGCACTACGGATATTATCTTGTCATGATCATGTTGTTCCTTCAAAGAACATCTTAGTATGAGGGAAACTGAAAGAAACACAATACTGCTGAAAAAGCCTTTTGTTTTCATCCATGAAGCTTGAATTGGTAACTTAAGACTGCAGAACACAATTTTTGTTTAAATTTCAATGACTCAATACTGTATAGTTGTTTCTCTCATTTTTTTTAATATGCTCCATTCAAGCACGTGCAGTCTGCCAAGGGATCTGTGGTGTTGATTGTGTTTAGCACTCATCAAAATGATTGTTCATTTATACATTAGAATTTTTCACTTGTTTAATATTTTTAATATTACCTTAAACTGCTACATTAAGAAATATGCCATCATATCTGTCAGACAAACGGGGCTTGTCTCCAGATACTGTACCTTTCTTGTACACCAATTATATTGGAAGGTTAGGAATTCAAGGATGAAAGGATTTAATTTTATTATTAGGCATACTGTAATTTAAAATTGAAGGGGTGGGTGGCCAGTTGGACTAGGTCATCAAAACTGTGACTTTGTCTGTTTAAGGCAAACTTATGCACCCTTGATTAGGTTTATTTTCTCCAGGAATACTGTTTACTGGAGTTTTTGTTTCCCTATACTCTGTTGCCAACTGGTCACATCTCAATCACAGACTTACATTATCATGATTTCTTTATGTTAATTACATTTGACTTGCTCTGGGTTACTGTGTGCTCAGCGTAATGTGTATTCACACATGCAAATGATGTTGCATTTAACTATTTCCTTTGTTTCATTATAGCTGGAAACTTGCACAAGAGGTCTAAGTCTGTACTCAGTGAATAGTGTTCTACAAAAATAAACTGAATTGAACTTTTGATCTAGTAAAATGATCTTGAAGAGGTCTCTACACAACTCCGTAATACCATCACCAATATACTACTTACAAAGAATCACTTGATCAGCCCTGCATCTACTTTATAATCAAATTTGTTAAGAGACATGTACGCATCTAAGGATTGCTGTGAGAGGAATAGAAATGAACACAGGCTTAAACATAGTCAGTAGAGGTAAGGGGTCAGAACTGAGAAAATTATATGTCCAGGCAACCAGGAATCAAAGGGGCAAAATGATAATCATAAGCCAAAGGTAAAAGGAGGATCAAAATCAAAAACAAAACATCAGCCTCCTTTAAATAAAGCAAATCACGTTACCGATTTTCTAAGACACTGTTTACCAACCGAGACACAATTTACTGTATAATACCCACCATATTTATAGCATCATTGGCGGGATGATCAATGTTGTGTGACATAACCAAAATGCATCATTTATACAAAAATAACAAATGGGAACAAAATCAAACTGAAAAATAAGACTCAGAAACTGAAACCTGATAGCAAACAAAACCCAGGTAGACCAAATGAAACATATAAAATGTGTTATATCACATATAACACATCCAATCTAGGGATCATGAGAGCCAGAGCCCATACCAAAGCTGGAATGAACCTGGACAGGACATACTCAAGCAACTAGCAACACTCATACCAATTTACCAATTAATGTTACATGGCATGTCTATAGATGTTGAGAGAATGCTGAAGTACTCAGAGAAATACTAAAGAAAAAATGTGAAGAATACCCAAACTCTATTCAGATATTGCCTGGGCTAATATTCAAACCCAATCTTTTAGGGATATGGGGCAGAGATGTTAACTGCTGTACCATCACGTAGTCTGAAGAAGATCATCTGGAGAATATAAACATGCATTTTATTCCTTTAATCCAAAAGACCTTCTCACATGTAAAATTTCATTAGCAGAAAGCCACAACTTTAAAGGTTTTACTCATCTTTCTAAGTACATAAACAAATGACAGTGCTTCTGTCAGCTTTATCTCGATCATTTCAGATTTTCTTAACAGGTTAACAAGACCAATTGATGATGCAACAATGATGTGATTATGCAAAGCATGGTCAAAGTGCAAGTTACTGATGGTCACCTTCTCAAAGTTTTACAATTGGACAAGAAGAATATTTAAATACACGTGCAATGTTGTTTAAAAGAAATTAGAAATTAGGGATAAGTGCTTCAGAAAGTGGCAAAATGGAGTTTCAGTGCTTGGAGATCAGTAAACAAAGAAGAGTATGCATGTGTATAAACATATAATGAACAGCATAGATTGTTTAAGAGTATGGATGACTAAGCAAAGCTATTATACATGTCAGAACATAAGCCAATAATAAAAAGGTAAAAAAAAACAGGGAAGGAGACAAGACAGATAAGATAAAAAAGGAGCAAGAGACTAGAAATGATAAAACTGTAAAATCAAGTGTTCAATAGTATCCACTGAAAGCTTTACAATTCTATGCTCAAGGGCTTCCATGCCACACATTAAAAGAATAATCTCAGTGAGAAGGGTAGTGTGGCCAAGCATAAGAACAGTTTTACATTTTAGCATAACCCCATACACAAAATACACTATCTGTTCTCCAGTTTCCTTTGCCATTACCACAGCTATGTCTTTTCTTTACATAAGTGTTGTTCAGCCCTGTTCCTAAGGGACCATAGGTCCATCTGTAATGAGATGGAAACACTTTACATGATTTTGTGTAATCACATGGAATGTCCAATGTCTTTAAAGTTGGGAAAAAAATGTGTGATTATTACGCCGCAAAAAAAAAAAGCATCCCAGAAAGTTCATTTTCAAATACTTTAACCATGTTCATGGAATTCCACAGCTTCAGGAGATAATTAGTAGTTATTTTCTGTGTGATATTTCCAAATTATGCCCATCTCTTTATGAGTTTTCCATCATGTCTTTCTCCCTTATTCTAGAAGGTTGCAGGTTGCCTTGACTGTTGACGTGGCCTGATGTACATATATGTGCGGATGCATTTAGTGTTCCTTCTGATGGACTAGTGTTGTTCATAGGGTTGGTTCCACCTATCTGTAATTAAATCTGTACTATTGTATCTTATTTGTTCGTAGTGACAAAAATAGCCAAACATCACACTGTTTAGCCCTACAATAACAACAACATTTATTTATATAGCACATTTTTATACACACAGTAGCTGAAAGTGCTTTACATAATAAAGAATAGAAAAATAAAAGACACAATAAGAAAACAAAATAGTAGCCCTAGTAAACCTTAATGCTATTCAAAGTGCTGTGCAAAGCCTTAGTTGTTCATGCAGCTCTATAAAGCTAAAGTTGTCTATAACCTGTTCGAAACAGTAAACATACACCAAATATTAAAAAAAAATCAGAACACAAAATGAAAGACGAAGGAAAAAAGTGAGGTACGAACAAAGAAAACAGGAAAATCATAACAAAAAAAAATGACAACAAGCAGATTCAAGAAAAGAACTTCAAAAATCTGACATCTCACCAGTCAAACATCAAGTTCTGCTACATGATATGTTACACTTAGCACATGTATCTTCATGGAGTGCACACACTTGTGGCAACTGTAATAATAGAAGCAAATATGGGTGGCAGTGGGCAAGCACCAGAACCACCCATTTACACATTTATCATGATAAATAACATACATATGAAATTAATACATAAATACAAACTGAATAAAGCACTCGGCTAACGCCACCAACAACAAAACCTCACACTATGTGTCTGATATTACTGGAGCTCCTGGAATGGACTTAGCCAGCTCAGTAAAAAACAGCTGCATTGGTGTATACATGAATTTTACAACTACCTTCTTTCTGTTTATCACACACAGGTAGAACTAACACATTATCTGCTGCTCCTTGGTAAATCTTAATGTTTAAATAATATTTGGTTGACCTACAACAGAATTAGAGTAAAGATAACATCTAAATGAAGAAATGTATATTGTATTAAGATATGATAAAATCCTTCAGACAGTGAAATCTATTTTTGTCTTAACAGATCAGCATCAATAATTTAAATTAAACAAGAAAGTCAATTAAAATCAAGAATTGGATATCTTACTAAATGCTGGTTAACATGAAAAACTTAAAGCCTCCATGCCCTTTCAGAACAAGGATTGTGGATTACTGCTGTGCATCATCATTCAACATAATTAAGACCCGAAAGCACCCAGATATGCCGGCAATAAATGTCAAGGTCAGGAATACCCCAGACACATTCTCTTTGGGCGCAGAGAACTCAGGCATACTCTCAATTCTTTTATCTTTAATAGCTGTTTCTTATTCCCCAGAGCAGTAGAGAAGGGTACTATGGTCACTAAGATGAAACCTAGGTCTGCTCAAGGCTTACTTACAGTATACTTGACTTTTTTACTGCATTTACAATATTATGAGAAGAAACAAGGAACAAACTGTGTATTACATATGTCATGTAATAGTAGTGGAAATCTTTACATTTTTAAAAATTATATGGCTAAGATAAATATTCAAGTTAGCTATAAGCTAACTAAATGATCTTGATGGACTGAATAGTCTCCTCTCATCTGTAAAAACTTACATTCTGACCATATTAGTGCTGACTGCTGATCTATAAGGCACTTGAAGAACTTATTGCACAAATGTATTGTCTGTATCAACTGTGTTATATCATCCTACAGTATATCCTTTGTCTCTATGTATGGCTCATGGATGACACTTTAAATTTCACAAATCTGAACTTCATGAGTGAATTCCACAGCAGCATATGGCATATAGCTGCACAACAGAAATGAATGCATATGATTATGTAGATAATAATAAACACAAACCAGAAACTCCAGTTTGGAATTTGAATACAGAACACAGATTTTAAGACTAATGCAGATGTGTGTGTTTATAACTGTATTACTGCATTTATTTTCATACTACATTTAGACACTCAAGCATGTGTGCCATTTCCACTATTTCCAATTCTTAGCAAACTTTATATATTTTTTGTATTTATTTATTTTTTTTATCACTGTTAGGCTTTACACATTGCTAAGCATGTGTTACTTGGTCTAGTGCAACCTCAAGAGTAAAAGCTAAAGTAAAAATTCTTGAAAACAGAAAAGCTAAAAACACCAGCTCCCAAAGAAGACAGACTGTTTACTCAAAATATTGTGTATAAGGAATTATTTTCTGTATAAATATATTATTTAATTCAATAAGGAGTTTCATAACCATACAAGTATATATATGGCAAGCCTTTAAGCATACAAGTTCCACATATACATAGAACTATGTAAGTGTACAAGGTTCATTTTCTCATCTTTCCTTTGCACTTATAACCTTAAATGCTCCGCACGTGTCCAGTTTTAGTCTTTTTTCTATAGAAGACAGGATGCACTGTTATGGCTAGTTTTATTAAGGTGATTTTATGACAATCTTTTTTGAAAACTTTAGTCTGTTATAAAATGCATGATTTTGAACAATTTTCTTCATCTATGGTTCTCTCCATCCTTGTAAAGCAAAGAACTTTTGAAACGCACTGTGGCAACTGTCACATCTTTTGATGCTAACCTGATTTCTACACATTTGAGTCTTTTTAAATCCGTTTAAAGATATTAATCAAATGAAAACACTACAGTCAAAGGCATTTCATTCTCAGCTTGCTTTTTACATTCATCTAGCATTTATCTAGCATTCATTGTTCAATTAATCTTTTAATCTGTCCTTATATGTTTTTAAACATCAATTGTGTCTATTCTGGCCTTAAGTAATTTTCCTTCCACCACTTCCAAATCTTTCAATTTCTACATTTTCTTAATACTCTGCACATTGTACTAATCTATGAAGCCTTAAAAGGTGAAACAATGCTTTGCCCAAATAGGATGGCCAACTCTTGATCAGCCAACTTTGGGATACTGAAATTAAAAAAATCGTGACACAACCAGAAAAAAAATAATCTGGCATATTGATTCTCTGATCCAGCACAATGCTTTTAAATATTATTTAATCTGCCAAGAGGGATGCTAAATAATTTTCTACAAATATTGCAATAACGTTTGTAACATGAGGAATTATCTTTCTTTATACAATCATATTTTTGCTGCCACTCTCATCTATAAACACTCATTTGTTTCAGTTTGTTTGTCCTTTTATTTTCATCACTGTCAGACATGTTCTTTCATCTCAAACAAATAAATAATTTATTACAACAAAATATTATCTTTTCAAATTTTACAATAACAATAAAGCAATTTCCAAAATATTACACACAATCACTGTATTCAGAAATGGTGTTTCATTCCTACCTTTTGCCAGCTACGAATACAACGAAACTGGCTGATAGGAAACTCTGCTGTACCACCAGACAGGGGTGTGGTGATGAACGGAGGGAAGTGACATCAAGGTCAAAGGGCCCGCCTCTCCCCACGTCTGACCCCTCCTCACCTCTTCATTCGTCTCAAGCTTCTTTCAGTGGGACAATGGTGTTTGTGATAAATCAGGACAAATGGCACCCTGTCTAAGGTTGGTCTTGGACCTCTCTCTAGAGAGGCAAAAATCAGGGTGTCCTGAAAAATTTGGGATGGTTGATCACACTAGTTCTCAATGTTCCTTTTGGATTAATTAATTGTAGGTTAATGAAAATAATAAATCTATCTATCTATCTATCTATCTATCTATCTATCTATCTATCTATCTAACTATCTATCTAACTATCTATCTATCTATCTTATAACATAAAACATGAAAGAAGGCTTGGGAGTACATGCAACCACTACTACAAAACAAAATTCACTTAAATCAGAACACCGTTCTTGAGTGGGATGAACAGGAAATATATGTTGCAGACTTTATGTAATTTTTTTAGCATTTGTAAAATATAATAATAATACATAAAATTGTTTAACCAAGACACTTCAAACTCTTTTTGAGAAAAAGAATTAAATAAAATTAAGATTTGCAATCAAGGAATCAGAACTGGATATGAGTGACACTAATTCGTTAAATATTTCTGATCAGTCAAACATTTAATTTTACTTTTTCAGTTTTGTCTGTACAAGTGGTCAATTAGTGAAGTATGCATTCATGTAAAAACGGACGATTTTTAGTCATATTAAGTGAGGACCACAAAAGCGAAACAAAAGTTAACATCTAAACTGTTTTCAAGGTACACATATCTCACATAAAAAGGTTAATTCTATAAAGTTATTTGATTCCTGTTTATGTAGTAGTATGGAGGTTTACAGAATACTATATATATTTGAGCAATGGTTATCCTGTTAGTAAGATGAGCATTTGCAAAATAAGTCAAAAAATAATTATAACATTCATTTTCAAACATACTATGAGCATTTATATATTTAATACGCTGGAATTTAAATACACTTTTTAAAGTGAAAAATTCAGTTAAGTTAAAATGGATGTTTGATTATTACATATGTGAATATTTAATAAGAATATCTTCAAGAACACTGTAGAAACAAATTACTAACAATCAAATTTAAATTTACACTTTTTTGTTTAGAAAGAAACCCATACAAAGTTGGGAATGTTTTATGTGAAGCATCCATAATCACAGGGTAGCCATAATACAGTGACTATCAGTGCCCCATTCAAGATTGGTTACTCTGAGAGACTGGAGAATTGGATTAAAGGGTCTGATTTGAAGGAATGGGAAGATGTCTGGTAATTACCTCCCTAAGAGCATTGGAATTAGGCATAGTTATTAATAGTTAATGGGATACCTGTGTAATAAGTACGCAGTAATAAAGATAAGTTACACCTGCAATTTTTCATGCAATTACTGTGTAAGTACAATGTTATCGAGGACAATAAGTCAAGTGCTACATTTTTACTGAAATATGCATTTTCTACATTCTACATTCATAATCAGATCAGAAAAATAAATAGAGTACTTTAAAGTCAGAAGTCTACAAAGACACATGCAGTTTTTTTTTTCTTTTCTTGCTTTTTTCTTAATTATAACATAACACAATACTCCAACTTATATAATTCAAGTGGAGTTTTTCCAGCAGCTTCAGGTAGGAGCAAACCCAAGACTAGGCAAAAGTCCACTGCAGGGCCTATTCATGCACTCTCCCACAGAAGGGGTCAATTTAGAGTCACCATGTAATCTAACCAGCACATCTTTGGGAATGTAAGAGAAGTAGGAAGGCCGGAGGAAGCCCCAGATAAACATGGGGGAAAGTGCAAACCCAAATGGACAGGACACAGAATCTGTGAAACTGTAGCACTACTGTGCCACCGGTCTTGTGTATATGACAAAATGATTATTTTTTTTAAAAAGTTTTACCATATTCATTTAACTCTAGAATAACAGAGTAACATTAATGTGTTTTGCTTTGCACAGTAATAAAATGAAAAGTTTTACAAAATGAGATAACGAAAATGAGAGTCCCAGATCTCATCTATGATGGAAGCAGTTACTTAAGTGTAGTTATTTTGAGAGTCAAAGTTGTTATGGTAAAGGAAACTCATAATGCAGGAAATGGATATTGATTCATAAATATATTCAAAAAGAAAAGAGAGGACAGGTGACCTGTAAGATTACAGAAAGAACCTCTTCACACACACATCATTATACTGCACTGAGCACTGACTGTCAATTTTTTAGCTACTCACTGTGGTATTAATACATTGTGATAATAAATCCATTAAAAAAATTACAGCTAATTAATACAAATTACCATTAGATATTCCCTTTTTAAAGCAAATCACTGTTATGAAATACAAATATGGCAAACCAGAAGCTAGTAACTTTGAACTGGGCCATGCAACACAAGAAAATAAGTAACGCGTGATATTTTAAGGACAGGGTAGCAGAGTGGCACAGTGGTTTGCACTGATGCTTCATGGATCTTGTATCCTGGGCTAAATTCCCACATTGTCATTGTTTGTGTGAAGCCTGCATGCTCTTACTGTGATTGCACATTGGTGGTACACCACTTTTGTCTCCAATATAATCAAAAATGTTGTCAGGGATGCCAGGGGCCATGACCCGGCCGGGACGCCGTGAGGGACCGGATGTGGGTCTGCGCCCACCCTGGATCACATGGGGGCCGCCTTCCTGGTTGCTTTGGGGGCCATGGGTTAAGGGCATGGAAGCCCCACCCTGCAGGGGCCCATGGTCACCGCCAGGAGGCACCCCAATGACTTGGGGACCTGTTCCCTCAGCACTTCCGCCACAACAGGCACCCGGAGAGCTGCCGGGAGAACAGCCGGCACTTCCACTACGCTGGGGCGTGGCCAACGAGGGAATGCCTGGAGCCACCTGGAGCTCGTTTGGGAGAGGATAAAAGGGGCCGTCTCCCTTCGTTCGAAGCTAGAGTCGGGTGGAAGAGGACGAGGCAAGAGAGGAGAGTGGAGGCGGCCCGAAGAAAGGCATTGAGTGGCCAGGACTGAATATTGGGGTTTGTGCACATGGGACTGGGTCTGAGTGACCATTATTTGTAAATATTATTGTACATAATAAACGTGTGGTGGTGAGTAACAACATGTACGCCTGTCTGTGTCTGGGTCGGGTCCACAATGTGTAGATTAAGTTTATTTGATGTTCTAAATTTTTCATATAAAGGTGTGAGAATGTATGTGTGTGGGCCCTGCTATAGGGTTGGCTTCTGTCTTGGGGCTGATGCTGCTGTGACAGGCTTTCTGGAAGCCTGTAAGGTGAGTTTTATAATGAATGCACGCTGCATCCTCTATTTCATCAAATGGCTACATGTAATGTTGTCTTTAGAAGCCACTCAACATAAGGTAACATTTTATAAAATTCTTCAAACACAAGTTCTAGAAAGTTGATTCTGTTCATCTAGACATAGTTTTTTTCCGATTTGTCACTTGTATGATTGATGAAACGTATCAGGAAAAAAAACTATGTCCAGATGAACAGAATCAACTTTCTAGAATTTCCTTACCTGGATTATTGAGCATTTATCAAGACACTTCAAACACAAGATTGAGGTGAGTGTCTTACAGGGAAAATTTAACATGGAAAAATGAGTAAGGTTCCACAGTCTTGGGCTTTTTTGGTTTCAGGGTTTATGATGGAAGAGGAATGCCTGGAAGAAAGCCAGTAGTCTTACTTCTGCTCCAATGTAGGCTCCACTATGTCTAGCGCATATTACATAAAAATGGAACCCAGAGAGGAAGCTGGCATTATTTCATAAGACAGTACTCTGAAGGACACAGATAAACACACTTTGCTAACTTGCCTTATTGCCAACAGTGATTAAACCTGATTTCCCTCATCTGGGACTCTAACACGTCTGACATTTTCTTTACTACTATGCTTAATCTAATTCATGCTTGTGGATGGAAGAGCCTTTCCTAGCATTACAGAAAAGGTAACAAGGTACACCAGTACATCACAGAGTCACTATTTGTGTGGAGAGGTGATTTAGTCACACAACTTGGCATCATTATTTTTGGAATGGGAGCAAACTCATTCAGATGGTACTGAATCAATACAGAAAACAGTGAGGTTAGGCCTAAATTACCACAGCACCACAATTCAATAAATATAAAGTGTGCAGTAAATATTACATTGAACCAGATGTGTAAGAATCATCTGTATTCCAGCAATATTTGAAAACCTTTGAATGTTCAGAAGGCATTTCATAAAGTTCTGTATTCGTGTATATTTGTATTTGTAAATAGTTTAGGATTTTGCTATTTCACTCTAGGTTGCTTTGTGTTTAACCTACTTGTCATTAACCCTGAGCATCTCTCTGCTTGGAATTCTATGTAAAAATGTTTAACCCCAAGTATCTCTTGGGCTAAGCAATTACGGTCTGATGTACAGAGTTGAGTCTGAATACCACTCCAGACAGTATGTCATCTATTGAATAAAATAACATCAAGCTGCAAAAAAAGCATGAATATTTCTATGTGTTTTGCCATCCAAATGATAACATATCAATATTCATGAGTTGGACAGAGCCTTCAGCCATAACTCACAATGGCATGTAAATGAAAAGCTGTAAAGTCAGTTTTAGAATAAACTGAAATTGAATCATTAGTTGAACTGAGAACTAGTAATGCCTATGCAAATTGGTGATCAGATGTTGACCCAGATAGTGAAACTGATGCACATAGCACTGCATGACTGAACCGCCATGATATATTTGGTGAATCTGGTTGTGTGGAGCCTCAGCATGACAAAAAGGCAAAACGACTGCGATCAAATTGAAGGAGAAGCACTATTGACAATGCAGCAACTGTCAATGTTCATTCCAGGGGAATGTGGACATCACTAAACATTGTATTGTGGCAGCCTACAATAACACAATGGGCAGTGTTGATCGATCAGGCACTGATATTCTACCTTCTCACGTGCAAGCAACAGAAAAAAAAATTATAAGAAAACTGCACAAAGAAACACACTTCTACTGTCCCGACTGTAACATCAAACTGTGAGTTGGTGACTGTTTCAAAACATGTCACACGAATGATGTGTACTTAATGTGTACTAGTACAGCAGTGCACACCAGACATACCTCTCCTTCTGCATTTATGTTGACTCTTTTGTATTAGTTTTTTTTTTACACATAATACATTTTTTCTTAATGAAAAAAATCTATTTTTTGGCGTGTTTTTCCAGGAGTAAACATAACACTAAGAAGGCTACTAAAATATCACCTCTAACATTTTAGATAGATACTTTATTAATCCCAAGGGGAAATTCACAAAGGGGAAATTTAATGCACTTTATTATAACTGTACGATTAAAAATGACAAAGGGAGATCTGGATAATTATTTTCTTACTTCTGTGCTTCTTGAATTCCAAGTAATTCTCAATAAAAACATCAGTTTCCAAATGCAAAATATAAATACACTGAGAAGTAGCCTAAAACTAAGTTCTTATAACAAATACCCCGATCAACAATATGATTATGTATCAGTTTGCTGCGGTCTTAACTGATGTGCCTTGAATTAAATTTACCAGAGAGCTTTAGTAATATGTAGCTTGGCAATTCTAAGGTTGACATGTACTCTATAAATTTCACAGGTAGATGTATTAAATCAAAACTTTTCCAGATGAAACAGGACAATTACTTGATATTCAGACACTTTCCATTCATGAAGCAAGCAGGAATGCAAGGTGAGCAAAAACCAGCATGCGATTTATGCTCTGTTTGTGAATATGCTTATAAAAAACTATGCAAAAAATGACCTGTTTAAAAACTATGTTGCTTTTAATTAAAAGTATTGAAAAAGACTGATTAGCTCCTTCATAATGTTACATATAGACCGAAGAATGAATTATTAGATAAGCAAAAGAAAAAAGGAAAGAATATACAGTAGTAGAGGTGATTCTCCTAAATGGTTAAAATGGCAGAAAGGACATTGCCATAGACACATTATATTCAGAAGAATTTCAAATTTATGACTATGCCCATTTCAACAAAATTCACTAACACCACAGAGGCATGGTTCTGCACACAGTTATGTTTTAACCATATTAGCCTTTAACCACCCAGTGTAACTGTTAATTCTGCAGATACTGGCTCAACTGAAAAGCTTCGACAATGTGTCTTTTTGGCTTACCCCAATAAAGAGATATGAAATATCCATGTTCAAAACACGTTCTGAATGACTATTCTATTTTTTATTTTGTGGACAATGCTGTTTACAACTGGCAGGTGGGTAACAATGGATGGTGGTGTGTGTGTACAGTTTGGAGAAAAAAAATGACAAAGACTAAGGAATAACGTTTTCAATGCATCATGGCAGTGGACACTACATGTGAGAGCATGAACGTGCTTGGATTTTTAAGGGCAATATCATCATTAGTGTAATTAGAATAGATCTTCAAAAACCATCCAACTAAAAGTGGTACTATACTTGGAAACAGAATTTTGAATGTGGCTCAGAGAGGCTGATACTACAAAGAGAAGAGTAACTGATAGGTTTACAGACAGTTAGCTAACAGGTTGGTACAACAGCATTTATGAAAGAGGCTTGTCAGAATGCCCAGCTACTTGGATCTTCCACTAGTTGGTATGTGGAATTTGTTGACTTTAGTAATTTTTACATTTGTTCAAAAAAACATGTAATGGACTGTAGAACACAAAAATTACAGAAGTCAAAAAACAATTCCCTTGCCTGAGAAATCCTATTTTTTGTGTCATGTTGATGGAAAAACCCTGATGTGGCATAATAAATTAATAATAAATAATAATAATACATTTTATATATATAGTGCCTTTACCGTGCTCATTCCATGGCATTATCTTGCTGTATATTAAGAATACAGCCTGATATTTCAACCGTAATTACAGTATATCTTCACTATATGCAGATTCTGTTCCAGGAAATTTGTTTATCCGCTATTATAGAAATGTAACCCATCTCGCAACACGTAGGGATAAGGTCCAGGCCACAGGATGGGGTGGACACAGGTATCAGAAGTTTGTATTGGTGGCCATGTGCAGCAGAAAAAATGAGATTGACCAATAACAGTTATATGGTACCCTTAGATGTTTCAAACTGCACACACATTAAAGGGATAGGATCGTGTGTCTACCCCATGTCAAAAGGAATAAGTAAGCCATTGAACCCACTTTGTGATGGGAACCAGGGCTTCCATGTGTTCCCCATCAGCCAGGAATTCCCAATAAATGTGGGTCATAAGCTCTCACTACTTATATGTCTGCCCTTAGTACACACCGCACATTGCAACTACCGATTTGATCAGCCCTATTGTATTCGCTTGCAGCCTCTAGCGGAGCAACTATAAGATGACCGAACTTGAGTATAGAGGAAGCAAAAGTCATAACAAGATTTCCATAGGTCAATCTGTGGAAGGATCATTACCAAGCATTGAAAGGTGCCTCCACCCAACCCATTCTCCTTCCACCAGTCCGCCCCACAATCCAGCTGGAAACTAACCCCATTTTTCCAATTGAATCAATGCTTCAGAATCAGAGCTTTCAGTATTTGTAGTGTTTTTCAGGAACAAGGAGAACTGACTATATATGACTTGAGCTTTTGTAGCAACGACTGTTTTCCTTTGTGTAAGGTAGATCAAACTCTTGGTGCCAAAGAATAGCTAAATATGGTTACAGATTAGATACAACACTTAGCCTTCACTTTCTAGTCTTGTTTATTAGATCTTGAAGTGTAATTCAATTTTATTCAGTATGAAAGGAGATATATAAACTAAAGAATTATTTATTGAGAAATTAGTTTTCCCTTCAGGTAAGCACAACAGTTAATAAAGGACAATCAAGTTAATGTTTGTAGTAACTACAATGCCATGACAGCAGTAAAAACTTAATCAGCTGTTGGTTCTGCAGTAATTCTTGAGTGAGCTTGTTTGATCTAAACATACATGCATATCGAATAGCACAGTCAAGTAAGACTATGAATAAAGCTATTATTTTTCCAAGTCATATTCTCACAACTTTTTCATTATTGTCACAAAAAGATTTTGAAAATAAAGCTACCTCTTCGGTTTGAGAAGGGCTGACCTTGGGCATTGGTGAAACCTGGGGTGTTTTCATCTGAGCGCTGTTACTGTCATTCATGAGATCTCTGTGGACCGAAAGGATGTGGTTCTGGAGTTCCACCTCCGATTCAAACTTAACATTGCAGCTGGAGCACCTGGTCTTGGAGGAAGGGGTCTTGCTTTTGCTTTCACTGGGGCTCAGTGTTTCACCCTGACAACCCCCCATTGCTCCTTGCTGTTTGCCACCATTCACTGTGGGACTAGTGCTCTTACTGCCACTCACGCAGGTAGCACAAAGTCCATATGGAAGGCCATTAATGTCAAGCTTGACAAGGTCCTGCTTAGAACGAAATTCCTTTAGACAGGAAGCACATTTATAGAGTTTTTGGAGATGCTGAGACCGTGCCACGGGTTGATTACTTGTCATGGTGCCTGTCTTCTGCATATGGAAGGTGCCATGGATCTTTAGCTCCAATGTAGACGTAACTGTTTGCATGCAAACCACACAACGAAAACCAGTCAAAGAGTTTCTTAGATCTGGATGCATCTGGCAATGCTCAAGGAACTCTTCCTCACTCTGAAGGGGCATCTTGCAGATGCGACAAGTGCCAGTGTCCAAGCTCTTGCTGTGCGTAACTTTGTGCTCGGTGAGTGTCAGTAGGGAAGGAAAACGTTCACCACAGATCGGACACATGTAATGCTTGACAGGTCCCAGATGGGTCTGCATGTGTTCTCGTAGCCCACCTTCGGAGAAGAAGGTCCGGGAGCAGACATTACACTTGTAGTTTCCTTTAATTAGCTCAGCTTTTTTCTTGACAATGGCACTTTCACCAGGCCTGATGTTATGATCACGCAATTGGTGATTCTGAAGCAAAGAATCCATTGTATATGCTGCTCCACATATATCACAGCCATACATAGGTTCAGATGTATCCACATCTTCTTCACTGCCGTCGTGACTATTATGAGACCCATGGCTGTTGGCCAGAAGATTCTGTAGCTCAACTTCATCTTTTGGAACTTGCTCAGTAACTGGCGCAGAGCCATTAGTGCCGCAGTTCTGAGGTTTGGCTTCAAAAACACAATGCTTCTCACGCAAGTGCTTTTCTAGCAGGATGATGGCATGAAAGGCCTTGCTGCAGAACTTGCAGTTGTATTTTTTGCTGTGGGTTGTAATGTGACATTGTAGCTCTACTTCAGTGCCATAAGACTCTCCGCAAAAGATGCACTTATGGATCTTGCCTTGATTCTCCAAGTGATTGTGCTTCACGTGGAGCTGCAGGTCAGATTCATGCCTGAAGTCCCAGTTGCAAGACGTACAGCGGTAAACTTTCTTCTCGTTGCTGTGCTTTACAGCAAGGTGAAGCTGAATGGACACTTTGGAGTCAAACACTTCTTGGCAGAGTGTACAACGGAAAAATACAAAAGTGTGCATGTCAAGGAGATGCTTCTGAAGGTCATCAACTGAAGTGAACTGCTTGTCACAGCTCTCACAGATGTAATATGTAGATGTAATCATGAAATGAATGGTCACATGCTTCAGTAAGGACTCCTGGTTTGGAAACTCTTTGTTGCACTGAGGGCACGTCAACTTTGGCAAGACACTGTCAAGGTGTGTCTTGAGGTGAGTCTGAAACATATCTAAGGAAGAATACTTGGCACCGCATTGATTGCAAATGAACTCTCCAGCAGAGCGGGAGGACGTACCACTCATTGCCTGAGCAACTTTAAGTGAAGCTTGATCCATAGCCACGGGAGATGAGGGGCTTAGGGCACGGCTGGACTTTTTCCCATTATTAATGTAGTTCAGGGCAAGTGGAATGTTCTTGTGGTTTTCCTTGATATGCTTGTTGAGTTTTAGAATACTGTTGAAAATGGGGGAATTGGTGCAATAGGAGCAAGAGTAGACCTCCACAATTGGATCTTTAGGAGCTCCAGTCAATGGGGAATCAAATCGTGCATTTCCGCCTTCGCAATGTGTCTGCCGTATATGTTCCTCCAAGGTGGTCTCAGTAAGGAAGCCCATGAAGCACTGAGGGCAGAAGAAGGCATTGCTCTCTTTGGATACTGGACTGGCAAAGCCATGTGAGCAGCGAATGTGCTCCTGAAGAGCATTGAGGTCAGTTAGTGCTTCAGGACAAAAATTGCACTGGAAGATCATAGCAGGCATAGTGCCCATCAATGGAGTATGCTCTTGAGTCTCATGAACTTGCTTCAAATGCTCGTTCAAGTTATAAAGTGAAGGAAGCACCTCTAAGCAATACTGGCAGGTATGAGCCTGTTCTGGTTTATCAAGATGCATAGTCTTAAGATGGATCTGCAGAACGGCAAGGCTAGAAAATACTTGCTTGTTACAGTATATGCAGCTGTATGTGATTTTTGCTTGCTTAGAGGATAGGACAGCCATATCAGACCCTTGTTGGGCAGCTCTTTTCCTTCCACGACTTTTTGGCAATGTAGGGCCAACTTCAACCATAGTAGAGCTGTCAACTGAAAGATTTGAATCAGGGGTAGTGCTAGATACCGAGGTGTAGCCTACTGTTAGCAAAGATGGACTGTTGCTATGGTTGCTGGATTCTGGCTGCTGATGAATGTCCATGTGGCTGTAGAGCTCCTCGACAGAATGGAAGTGCTCAGAACAGATGGTGCATGTGTGGCCCTTTTTTTCTCGGTTGTGCACTTGGTCAATGTGACTTAAGAGGGTACTCTCTTCTGTAAACAGTTCGTGGCAGTAAATGCACTGAATGGCTGCTCTCTCCAGTGGTGGGGAACACTCTGGATGGCACTCAGCTATATGCTTCTGCAGTTCTTCTGGAATATCAAAGCCTTCTTCGCACTGGCTGCACTTCTGTGTCTCTTTCAGTTTCCATTCATCCATCCTGGAAAGGGACTGGGATCCATCTTTATTTCGCTCATGAACTTGCATATGGCCGTGTAACGAGCTCGATGAAAGAAAACCTCTGCGACATATGGCACATTTATATGGCTTGTTGGAAGTGTGAGTCTTAAGGTGAATCTTCAGGTGATCACTGCGGGAGAAGGCAGCATCACATTCACTACAATGATACTTTTTATCCCCAGTGTGGAGTTTAATATGCCTGTCACGACTGCGTTTGTGCTTGAAGAGTCGACTGCAGTAAGTACACTTGAATGGTAGCTTATCACTGTGACTTTGTTCGTGATGTTTTAAAAAGCTGAGACGACTGAATGATTTATCGCAAAACTGACAAGGGTAGGGTAGCCCAGGTCCACCTTCTTCTTCACCAAAGTCATAACTGTCTCCATGCCCAGGTGATGTCTGATCCTTGCTGGAAGGAGAGGATGCTGGCCAAGAACATGAAGGATCATCTTCAACATCAGGCCCATCTGCAAAACAAAGAACAGTTTTATGTGAGTAAATACACAGATTCACCAAATCAATGAAACAAGTATTTGCCAGGTTTTACATTTTTGCAACATAGTTTTAATTGCATCATCAATTTTACATTTTGACTGGATATAGCACAGTTCTGCAGCCATTAGTACCACTGCCTCGTGGACACAGACTTTTGTCTCTGTTTTGTTTTGTGCATCAAAAAGATGTACATGTTAATTTATCTGGCAATTATAAATTGAATGTGACTGTGGGTGTATGCATGAACAGGCCCTGCAATGAATTGGTGTTATGTCAGTGTTTATTCCTTCCTTGCCCAGAGTCTAACCAGGAGACTACAAGTCCCCTGTAACTTTGAATTGGATTAAGCAATTCTGAGAATGCTGTTTTACATTACGTAAGACTGATACTTAACCTTCCACTTTTGCATTTGCTTATATCTGGTCAGAGTCAGCATCACTCGGAAGAACAAACCACTGATGTGACAGCATACTATCAAAACACACACTCACAAATACACCCACAACTCCCACCAGAGCTGAACTAAGTGGTGCCAGAGCAAAATCTACACAAAACACATCCCAGTGTGACATTTAAATGAGATTCAAGTGATATAAAACAGCAGTCTTGTCCATTGTAAAACTTAAAGGAGACTTATTAAAAAAAAATTAAGGTAAAAAAAAATAATTTGTAATTACTCATACTGTAATATCCTATTTTACCCTTTCCATTTTATCTTTTATTATTTTTTACTGATAGAGCAAGTGGAAATAAGAATTTAAATGTACTGTACTGTTTGAACAAGGCAAATAAATTTCTTAAGATCACAAAGTTGTTGGGAAAAATTTTCTTGGTCAGATTTTCAAATTGCCTCTTCTAAATTAAGTGAATATTTTCCAAGATACTACCATCCTGTTAAAGACTTGCTTGTAAATATAAAGTTATACTGTCCTTTTTATGATTTCTATAAAAACTGTGCTTGTATAATTTATTACAGTAGTACCTTAAAGACAGTGGCATTCAAATCACAGGACATACATTTATTGAAAGAGCCAGAGAAAAGCCAAGCAAAATGACACCTTTTATCGGCCAACTAAAATGATTACAATATGCAAGATGTAGGGGCCTGAGTTGCCTCGAAAGATTGCATATTATAATCTTTTTAGTTAGCCAATAAAAGGTGTCATTTTGCTTGGATTTTCTCTACTTTCATAATGGCTAACACGATACAGCACCCTAGTACTACTTGAAACAGCCAGTAAAGACTATCGTCCACAGAAATTCTCCAGGTTCCCTAGGCTTAACCAAGTTTACAGGTCACTGGATGGTATCACCCTCTTGGCCTTACAAATTCTTTTTACAATGTCATAAATGTATGAATATATGGAAGCCTATTAACACTTACTGACTCATAAAACAGAAGACACCTTATGTTTTACACATTTTTTTTTCTTTTAAAATTCTCAGTTTAAATGAAACAATTTATCAGATATTTGCACTAAAAGTAGTTTCAACATTTGTACACTATATTCAGATTATTATCTGTAATGATTACATAGTGTCCATGCATAAATCAACAACTGTTCATATCTTGAACCAACGTTTTTAGGAAGTGAGAGGATGTAATCACAGCATACAGTAAAGAGCAAACCCTGAATGAAATGTCAGTCCATCATGGAAAATACTTATACAGTACATACAACAATCAGTCACAATATTAAATCCACCTACATAATACTGTTTAGGTCCCCCTTGTGCTGCCAAAACATCTGTGATTCATCAAGGCATGGACCCCATAAGACCTAACGAGGTGTCCTGTGGTATCTGGCACCAAGACTTTAGCAATATACCCTTAAAGTCCTGTCAGAAGCGGCCTCAATGGATTGGACTTGTTTATCCGATACATCCCACAGATGCTCAACTGGATTGAGATCTGGGGAGTTTGGAGGCCAGGTCAACACCCTGAACTCTTTGTCATGTTCCTCACACCATTCCTGAAGAGTTTTTTGCAGGGTGTGAGGGCACATTATCCTGCTGAAAGAGGCCACTACCATCAAGGGATACAGTTCCTATGAACTGTACGTGGCCTACAACAATCTTTAGGTTTGTCGTATGTGCCAAAGTAACACCCACATGAATGCACGGACCCAAGGTGTCCCAGCAGAACTTTGACCAGAGCATCACACTGCCTCTGCCAGTGTGCCTTCTTTCCCAGGAAAACAACACATACAGCCGTCAATGTGATCTGAAAGAAAATGTGATTCATCAGACCAGGCTAGCTTTTCCCATTGCTCCATTGTCCATTTCTGCCACTCACGTGTCATTGGAAGGTGCAGGGGTCATCATGGGCACTTTGAATGGTCTGTAGCTATGCAGCCTCCATACACAACACTGTGTGGTCTGTCACCTTTCTCTCATGGCCAGTCTTTCAGCAATTTCTGCTATAGTAGATTTTCCGGATTGAACCAGATGGATTATCCTTCGCTCCCAATGAGTCTTGGGGCTCATGACCCTGTCTCTGGTTCACCAGTTGTTCTTCTTTGGACCACTTTTGGTAGGCTCTAACCATTGCACACCAGGAACACCCCACAAGACCGGCCATTTTGGAGATGCTCTGACCCAGTCTTCCAGCCGTCACAATTCAAAGTTGCTCAGATCTTTACGCTTTCCCATTTTTCAAACTTCCAACAAATCAACTTCAAGAACTGACTGACTGCCTAATATATCCCACTCCTTGACAGGTGCCATTTTAAGGCGATAATCCATACTATTCACTTCACCTGTAAGTGGTTTTAATGTTGCAGCTGATTGGTGAATAGCCACTCTTTTAAAAATATGATAGGACTATAATTTACTCCCATTAATCTAGTAATTCACTGTGCCAAAATTTTCACTATTTAAAAAAATAAAATGAATATCCTGGACTTTTTGCATCCTGTTAATAAAGCTTAAAACCATCATATAAATAAAATATTGACACTCTATAGCCAGAAATATACTTCATCATACAAAGAAGGTGTGCAGTTTTATATTGCAGATACAGACTAAACATTGCTGTTGATAAACTCTTTATATCACCAAAGATTTTCTTTTTGGAAAAAAAAGAAAAACAAGCTAATATTCATTATAGTGCGCCACAAACTCATTTGAGAAACCGATGTGTTCTAAGATTATTAGGAAACTCAGGCTGCTTTAATTTCAGTGTATCCCTGGGGCTGTTTTTAGTGAGTCTCTCCTGTGAGCCCACTAACTTTGGGAAAATTCACTACAAAGCAGGTGACAAATTAAATCAATTTTTCAAAAATATCACTAATTATAAGGTAAGTCACACAAGTCATAAAATTTTATTTAAATTGTTATTATTTTAACTTTTATTTTTATAGACATTTTCAAAAGATCATTTAAAAGAAAACAATCTGATGCAGAAAATAACTAAAGACTTTTTTAGTTTCACTTACAACTTAAAACAAAACAGAGCAAATCAGAATTGTTATGCTTAGGATTTTTGTGAATGAAGCAAGGAAAGCTTGAACAATCAAGCCAATAAATTTGACTGCAACTATAATTTTTGTGCTGACAAGCCTTTATTAAGGACATAATTTTCAACAGTTAACCAAAGCTTGTTCAAATGACAGTCAATAAAAGATAATGACATCACCCATGTCTTTTAAATGTGTGTGATATTAAACATTCAGTTTTAAAATTAGTAACACAGATATGGATTACAGACAGCAACATCATAGAGAAAAAAATGATTTCCTTGCTGTTTTGTTTGTCTATTTTTGTACTATCTGTGGGTCAGTTTGAAAGCTGCATTTTTTCCCCCTTCGTCGTTTAAGCTTGATACCACCATAATGCTTTTTTCCTGTGGTCCAATTTTATATATACTCATCTTGACTACTATAAATTAAATACAGCACAAGTCTTACCAGATATCCATTATAATCATTAGAATAATAGTTACTACCTTTATTAGAAATTACATGTTCTTAAAATGAATTAATAAGAGGTTATTAGTGTGTGCCCCATAGGCTAGCATTTCTCCATTTAACTGAATTAAAACCTTTCTGCTTTAGAGCTGTACAAGAGCAAACATGTGTCACAATTCCTGGTTCTTGTCTGTTTTTCACATTATGGGTAACGTTTAAAATGTAAAAATCACTGCAGAAGGAATACTCAGATACACCTATAGTAGTTACAAAACTATTTTTGCACAGTAGGTGTTCTGATACAACACATATTTGCCATTTTCCATTTATCACCCTAACTCTAGGAATGCTTACATTTTTTGTTATTGAATAGGGAAAGATAGAACCAATAAAAATCATGATAACTGTGCTAATAGCAGTCTAGGAAAACAAAGACACCAGCTTTATGTCTCTCCACAGGAGTGTTTATGGGGAGAATTACATTTGTAAAACAACCACAACAGTCATACTTAAGCTATTAGACAGACAGCGAATATGACAGCAGCCATCCAATAAGGAACTTTTCAAAAACATTACCACATGTTCTTCTGATCTAGAATAAGACAAACGCAGGAAGGAAGACATGTCGAATACAGAATGTTAAATAAGGAATATCTCTTTTGCACATTCTACATACAGTTTAAATTAATACAGCATATGAATAAATATGTCAGTGATTATGTCATTTAGGCTGCCTTATCAGATTTCAATTAGCCAACCAAAAATGTCAGACAGCGCTTTTTTATTTAAGGAAGTAGAGTTAGAACTAACAGTTCCACTGATTATTACTGCTATCCTCATCTGGAGCTAAACCTAACACAGCATCAGAAAAAAGCTTTAAAACAGACTTTCATATCAAATTTGTACATTAAAGAACAACTGATGGCCAGATACTGATTAAGCTTGAGTTCAACACTTGTTTATAGTCATCAGCTTATTGGTGTTAAATTTTCCAAAATGGGAACATTAATTTTTCCAAACAGTAAACAGACAACTTGTTGAGGGATCAAACGAATCAGTATGTGAGAAGGAGTTGACACTTCTGCACTCGGAAAGATAAAGCGAAAAGGGGGAAGGCAGGCTCATAGAGGGACTGTTGCAGATTGCCTTGCAGCAAGCTCAAAAGCATTTCAAAATAAATTGATTGCAGATGATTTTCTCTTTAATTAAATTCTGTAGAAGCTGCCACAAATTAATTCAGTAATTTATTGATAAGTTTGGCAAGAACAATAAATCAAATCTATTGAGTATATTAACATTACATGTACTGTACATCATTAATCTACAGTAGTGGCAAGTAGTGAGGCAGAGTAGCTAAATATTAAAACCAAAAACTAATATTATTAGAATTTTGCAGTGAAATGGAGTTTTAATGGTAGACAAATCAAACATTATTTTCTGAATCTAAAACACATGTCATTGGTTCGTTTTACAAGGATTCATTTTTTTAACACTCTTGTTGATGAGATGATGTTTCAGTTTACTTTATTATATTGCTTTTTAATTAACTGTAATCATTGTTTCTGATTTGGCATAACTAAGTCTTTCTCATTTTCTTTCTCCTCTTGGTGTCCATACTCTATTCATGACACTGGAGAGTGGTGACATTTTGCTTCTTGAAAGCACATGCACATTTAAATTTCACTGTACTCTGTACAAATGACAATAATGACCTATGAATCTATAGTGGCATTAGGTTTGCTATGGAATATATGAAATTTTAATATGATGAAACTACTTTTACAGATGTCTGTTGCTGTTTTTTTTTTTATTCTAAATATTTCTAACCTGGCACCTTGAATGTAAACCCATTTTATATACTGTCATGCATGTGTGCCTGAGATCACCTTTTTGACTTTTCCAAAGTAAGCAATACCACTCTGGGATAAGAGGGGGTGTTCACACTAACATTGTCTCCTTTTCCTCCCACAGTTCCAACAATCCACCCAATGAGTGCAACTAATGACAGCCACTGTGCCATATGCTGGTCCCGCCTCCTCCAGCTGGGGCTTTATAAAACCAAACGGTGTTAGAGGAGGTCTTTGACTTCAGACCTGCAATCTGACTTGGACAGAGCTCCTCAGAAGTTCCTGTTTTTCCCTACCCTGGGAGATACTACATTGTAGGCTGCTTAGTTGCCTTTTTCTTGGGGTTTGCACCATTGTGTGCTGCCTTTGTTTTCTTTAGATATTAAGCTGGTCATTCAGCTGGTGCCCCAAATTCAAGGCAGCTCTACTTTTCTGTCCCAGTCATAATGTGTATTTGCATTTTATTTTATTTGTATTTATTGTATTTTGGGCATGGTTAAAAGTGTTTGAGAAGTATATATTAAATTGAATGGCATTGAAAATAATGCTTAAATTATTTATCAACACAAAGGCGCAATGCTTTGCCAGTCATTTCTGAATTATAAACAAACAAAATTTTGGCAAAACATGAGAAACATTTAGCAAGTCAAATACCATTCGATTTTCCTCTACAGAGCTGGAATTAAAACAGTGATAACCTCATAGCTATGATCAGAATGGAATTCTTCACATTTGTGAGAAGGGAACTATTGTACTCAGCAATACACTACAAAAATAACCCATTTGGGGTAACTTTGTTTGAACCACAGCCTACAAACTGCGGTCAAAAAAAGGGCAGTTAATCAGGGGCATCTGTTAAATATTTTCAAACATAAAAGAGTATTGGCAGTGTATATGTTATGATTCAATGGGAAATGATGCTTTATTCACATAAACTCAGTGTATATTTTAGGAGAATATTCTTTGTCACTGGTTAGATCCTCATTTTCATCTCTTTCTTCCATTTTTAATATCACACTTTTTAATTTCTATAACATCAAAACAATGCTACTCACATCTCAAAAGGACAAGACTTCTCTTATGCTGACATTATGGAAATGTAACTCATATAGTCTAAATTGTCAGGAGATTTTTTTTTTGTAAACAATGTATTTGCTTGTTTTCTAAAATCCAATCTATTGTTTTGATTTAAGACTCTGTCAATAGCTAGCAAAGATGAAAGGCTGAAAGTTCCAAATTTTCTTCTAGGTTTTGAATATCCGTGTTTATGAAATAGCCATGCAGAGATACCTGGGGCCACCAGAGTAGGGGGATGTGTAGGGCATTTAGCAGATGTTCCTAATGCCAAAACTACTTGAGGATAAGTTGAAAAGAGCTTTGAATCTAAAGCTGGGGGTGAGATGGGGTGAAGATTTATTGCTGAAAGAAAGAAATTCCAGGAGAGACAAAGCGAGAGAGAGATAGAGAGAAAGAGAAAAAGAGGGGGGGGGAGATGGAGAGAGAGAGTACTTTATAGTGCGGGATTAATGGGCAAGCCACCTCTGTTGGCACAGAAAAGATCAATGCCAATAAAGTCTGGCACAGAATTGCATCAGGGTTGTTACTTACTACCTGCTTTAAGTAGGTTAATCTTTACTATCCAAAATCTTTCTACTCTATGTCAAATTCAGATTTTGTAGTGATCAAAAATCTTTACAGTACAAAACAATAAAAATGTGCAAGTGTGACAAACATGTGACAAACATGCAGACAGATAGATAGATAGATAGATAGATAGATAGATAGATAGATAGATAGATAGATAGATAGATAGATAGATAGATAGATACCTTTAATATTATTATGTGAAATATTACTTGTAAAAAGTAAAAGTTGTAGAAGTAAAAATTAAGGCTATCCAAATGCTCTTTTAATCAGAAGAACCACCAAAAATATTAAAGAGTTATACAAAGATAAAACTAAATATCTGACACTCACTGTTCAAAGGTCAAGAACTATGCAGATCTGCACAAGGTTAGTTGATTCTGAATTCTGAACCTGATTAAAAATAAGAAGATCTGATGCCACACATCTAAACAGCACACTTTGATAGAAGTGCAATGAGGTGTCTGGAAAATTACAAGGCCAGCATCAGCAGATATCAGCTGTCACAAGACTTTTGAGTTAACCAGTGTAGACAGATACTCTGGGGTTTCTGTTTTCAGAAGTATTTATAACAGTAGCAGCATCCTGACAGTTATTCTGAAAGAGAGTGAGTTAGACAAGTCAGCTATGGGAACACCGTAGGTGGTCACAGTATTCTGTGTATTTGGATTTGGTCAACAGCCTGCACTAAGTATGCTGTGCTAATGCTTCAAGAAAGAATACTACTTAAAAGAAATCTACAGTTTTGCACACGTGACTGGGTGTATACAGTAAGCCAAAGGTCTTCTGAGATTAAAAGGAGGACACAAAGATTAATCCAGATATGAAAAAGAATTTTTGAAACTGGTGTATGACAGTTACTCTCAGCAGTGTCAGTTTACACAATGCTAAACCAAACGTTTTAATATGCTGTAAAGTTACAGCAAGTAAAGGTTCAGACTGGTAAATAGCTTATAAGTAAACACTACCATAATTACTTGAAACAAGGCTATTTAAGGTCCAGTGAATGTATACAGATGAGAGGTGTGAAAGATACGCCATGAATAATTGTAAATCACATACTACCATTCATTTACTTCAGTTTCTCAAGATAAATTAAGAGCAATCGTGCAATTGTGCCTCAGTTTGCAGTATGATCCAAGATTATAAAAGGAAAGATTTCAGATAAACTGGTATGGCTATACTGTAGTCACCAGCACTTTTGCAGCTTTTAAACAAGTAGTCATTGCAAGGAGTTTTCAATATGTTTAAAGTTTTCAAAATGTTGCACTTTAAAGCAAAAAGGCAGGGGAGGTATCATATTATTTATAACAGATGAGGGCAACAATCACCATTTTCCAACCATTTTCAAGACTGGATAATAAAATATGCTTTGAAAAATCTATATACCAGAAAAGTAACAGAGAGAAAGCAAATGATACTCTCTGAAAGGTGTTGCAGTGTACAAAAGGGTTCTAGTCAGAAAATGTTGGCACAGGATAAAAATAGGTTCAAGCAAGCCTGAAAGAAAAGGATGAAAGCATGTGATGGCACATATCACACCAGTTGAAATGTAAGCACTGCCAGGGAGCAGTTTACTGCATCTAATTAATGAATACACCAGAGCACTAAATTAAAAGAGATCTTTTTAGGGATGGGCAAAAGGCCAGCAAAATTTCCCTAAAATATAAGATAGCACCTGAGGGCTCCAAACACTGAGGTATAGGAATGCAGGAATACCTGGGGCTAATGGGGGTTCTGAGATTTTACTTATGCCAAAAATAACCTGAGGTTAAGGTTATAAGGCTGCTCTCTACCAAGGAACCTTTGTGTCTAAAACTGAGAGGTGGGATGGTGCAAGGACTCATGGGTGAAAGAAGGAAACAGCAGAAAAAAAAGGATGTGTGTCTCTGTGTGTGAAACAGAGAGAGAATGTGCTGGAGGGGTGAATAAGTGGGCAAGCCAGATTGCATGGTAGGCTAAGAATCAAAACCATGGCTGGCAAAGAGAGGCATCAGTGTTGATGGCCTGAAAACAACAAAGCCACCTTACTGATTCATTATGCACATTACCTAAATAATACTTCAAGAAATATATTAAAAATACTTGAAAGAAAGCTTTGGTAAAGGAGGTTCAGTGGCTTAATAAATGCAACTTGCTTGGAGCAATCATGCATTAAGTTTCTCACCCATTTAGCTAAATAAGGGTGCAATATCTAATAAAACGATGAGGCCATATCACAGGAACCAAAGAGCATACCATACAAGCAAGAGTTCACTCCTTTTAGTCGAGCCTTGATACTGAAGTGTGTGTTTGGCTAAATAAATACTGTAAGACTCCAGATGAGAAGCAAGTTGTAGAAATCTGCTCTGAACACTACAATGAACACTCATTGATTGTTGCAAATGTATTGGAAGGAAAGCTATATAATTAAATGCAGACAAAATTCTGGTTGTGAGTGAAAGTTTAACTTTTGCTCCATGTGTATTTACATATCATGAGACCTTCTTTGTTTTAACTCAAGCTACCTTTTAAACTTGTAAACTATCTGCACTCCATTCTTGGCTGACCCTCTTCTAAATGGAGGGGTTACAGTCACAGTATGCAAGGTTTCAGTTCAAAGACTTCAGGAGAGTGACGAAGTGGGAAAGATGTCAGGATATGCTGTTGCTTAAAAAAATCACACAGGCTTCGATCATTTTGTTTTCTTTTCTTACTGTCTTCAAATAACTTAAATCCTACAGATAGATAGATAGATAGATAGACAGACAGACAGACAAGCAGACAGATAGATAGATAGATAGATAGATAGATAGATAGATAGATAGATAGATAGATAGATAGACAAGCAGACAGACAGACAGATAGATAGATAGATAGATAGATAGATAGATAGATAGATAGATAGATAGATAGATAGATAGATAGATAGATAGATACTTTATTAATCCCCAAGGGGAAATTCACAATAAATAATGTACTAAATTCATTTAGTACTAATTTCACCATAACCGGACACTAAAGTGAAAAACAAGCCTGATCTGATTGTAAAGTATTGCATGGATCATGCTCCCAACAGCAGAGAAGCAATATGTTCTTTATTATATAGGATTTTTTAAGAATACATTCTCCATGCATGGGTTTGCCCCCCATATCATCAAAGACTTGTGTTCTTTGGTGATTGTAACGTGGTGTTATATTAGAATGTGAACAAGTGCCTGTGATAGGCTGACATTCCACCCAAGGCTTTGTTCCTGCCTTGCACTCAATGATTCTGGTCACGAACTACATCCTGAGTTCAGATTATATGCGTTTCAGAATGTTAAATTACAATATTCCTTGATGCTGAAATTGTCTTGGCAGAGTAAATGTAATAGAAATAATGTGCAGAAAAATAATACATTCTTAACACACATACAGTTAGACAATTAACTGTATGGTATAGTATACATGTAGGAATATTTCAATATACTACAATGCTAAGGGAAAAAGTGTAAAAATTAAGTGTTTAATCTCATCATTAACAAGAGTGACACTGTGCTGTGTGATTGAATCTTAGCACTGTGTGTATAGAATTTTTATGTTCTCCCTGTGCTGGTACTCTGATTTTCTCACAGGTATGCAGGTTAGGTTTATTAGTAACTTTAAATATGTACTGGTAGAAATGAGTGCAAATGTGTCCAAAAATTCGCTTCAGGATGGGGTAGCACCCTGTCTAGAGGAGGATCCTATCTTCCATGGTGAAGAGAGGAAGTCAAAGGAATGTATTAAAAAAATCTTTATAAAATGATAAATGGCTAAAGTGAATAAAATTAAACACAGCAAAAAATAATGCTTGGGATCAAAAGCAAAAGTCTTCAGTGTCTTTGATGAATTATGGAACATCTGTTTGTTCAGCTATAGGAAGCAGGTAAAGTCAGTGAAACTAAGCAGACTTGAATTTCAGTAACAGTTTGGATGGAATGTAACAGCACACATTTAAAAGACAACCTCAATGGTGAAAAACAAGAAGGACTGAGACTACTAGTAGTCCCTATGATAATTTCTTAAATCAATGAAAAAGAGCAACTATGCTTCCAGTTACACTTCTTATTTGCAGTTTTTGGGTTAATTTTAAAAAGTGCAATATATTTGTATTATATACATTAGCAATATTGAAGATGTTTGGTACAAAGAATACTATTTCATCTGCAAGTATGTGCTTTATGGAGGAACAGCAGATTCACTGATAGTCATGTCTCTGTTGATACTTGGCATATGAGTTGCTTCTTAGAAACCTTCAAGACAACAAAAATTGGTAAACATAAAACAAGCAGATTAAAGGACAGAGTGAAGACATGCTTTATCTGAAGTCATCTTTTTAGATCTGCACCACCACCACCCGATCAAAGCACCGTGCTGTCCCTACATTGATGGATTGAAGGCCAGAGGGCCACATGACCATCATTGTCTAATTCTTCCATGTGGAGCCTGAAAACCATGAGGACTGATTGAGATCATTTATGTTAGGTAGAATGCCTGAGCGGTCTTGTGGCCTGGAACCCCTGCAGATTTTGTTTTTTTCTCCAGCAGTCTGGATTTTTTTCTTTTGTTTTTTCTGTTCTCTCTTGCCCTTGTACCTTACTTTTATTCTATGTTAATTAGTATTGCCTAATTTTATTTTTATAGATTTTTTGTCTTTCTTCATTCTGTAAAGCACTTTGAGCTACATCATTTGTTTGAAAATGTTCTATATAAATAAATGTAAATGTTGTTGTTTGGTTAAATTGACTTGGCTAGATTATAATGTTACACCTTTGACTTTAGTTAAAATAAAGCCACTGTTTCCTAAAAGGCAAGTAAGTGAGGATAGCATTAGGAAAGGCACTCAGTCGCAAACATTTCTGCTGCAGTACCTCCAAAATTTGGGAAGCAACTGACTGACTCATGTAATCCCAGAAAGTATCTGTTAAACATGGCAGAAACATTAATGTTATAATGTAAAAAAAAATAAGCATCTGATTACAAAAGTGAGGTGTTTCAAATTTAACACCAGTGAGCAAAAGAAAAGGAAAGTAAGACAATTACTTAAACAAGGTGACTGTACCAGATCTTTATTTTGGAATCAAAGCAGATCTTTATTTTGGAAAACAAGACAATAACAAAAGTGTACATTCACTGGTGTTTTCCATAAACAATGTTCTCTACTACTGAATTATATAAAAAGGTCACTTAACTGTACTACAGATTAAATAAAAACACACAAGATTCAGCATGAATTAGTAGCAAATTCAAGTTAACCTTACAATTAGGTGTGTATGTGAATGGCCCTATGATATAATGACATCCTTCAAAACGCTGTTTCTTGACCCTGATTCTGCCAGATTAGCCTAAAGCTGCAACATTGAATTGAATTAAGCATTTTTCAGAAAGTTGCTTGAGGTTAGAAATACAGAAAATATTATTTTAAATTGGTGGCACTATATCAAAATGATTAGACTGCAACTCCAGAGTCCCCCAGTTTAAAGGGAAGGTGCATGGGACAAAAAGAGAAACAACCCAAAACCGAGCACCAGTCTATAGAGGAGCACACTCAACCACACACTTTCACTCATGCTAACATTAATTGATAAATGCTCTAACAACCAGGTGGGAAATGCAGTATGAAGAGGAAACCCAGGCATGCGGGCAAACAGGCATGGGGAAAACGCACAGACTCAGGGTGCTTTATTCACTGTGACGTCACATACTAGAAATTTCATATACTAGTATTTAATTAATTCTAATTCACCATGTCCAATTCATAATAGCCTTTGAGTGTGCTTTAGATTAAACAATTTCGATAATGGAATGCATGGATGGTACAGATCCTAAGCTAATGTTTTCAACAGATGGGCACTGCATCCCCATTCAAATTGTCACGACTATGTTTTACATCATGTATCAGTTTTTTTTTTTTTGAGTACTGAGTAATGAAACTTGCACGGTAAATACTCAGTTTTTATAGACGAAGTTCAAAAGGTTGTGTGCCACTTCTTCCGTCTATGAAAGGACCAGCAATGCAGACTTCCTTACTGTTAACAGAGATGGTCCTTCCAAGTAAGTTGTGAACAACTGGAAACAGGAAAAACTATACAAGGGAAACTAAAAGATTTATTATCAAGATAAGGAAGCACACAAAGACACAGTAAGAAGTGCCAAAATAGGCTCCAAACCTCATCTGCAGTATCCATCTATATCAGACAAATCATCATATTCTGAGTATTTTATCACAATCTTTTTTTTTTGTCCTTTGCAAACACTAATGGTTGCGTATATTTTGTTTTATAATTGAGATCATGGACTGCCCCATGCTTGCAGGTATGTGGACTGTTTGCTGCTCTTGTCTGGCTGAGGCTTATCCACAGGAAACAGATGAAGCTCCAGTCCTTCCCTGCACCTCAAAAACTGTTGAAAACACCAACTCACAATGAATGCCAAATGACCACCACTGCAAAAATAATATGAAAATAATAAATAAATAAAAACAAGAACACAATCTACATTGCCACACTTACAGTAACTGCTTTTTTTCTTGTTTTTTGTTAAATAACCAAGTGACAAATACAATGCTGGCCAAAGTGTTACGTTATCATTCAAAAAATGTGTTATATAGACTATAGTTGTTTGATGTACACTCTCTTTCAAACCAATAATTTTTAAAATAAAAATTATTTTAAAAGGATAAGGTCTTACTTGATGTGATAACACTGGTCTACAAAAAATATTTTGTTTGCTACTGGGAACTTCAGACTACCTCTCTATTAAGTTTTTTATACTGATTTCATATATGAAATTGAAATTAAGTTAGTATGACAGACTTTTGAGATACACATCATTGCCGTTTTGACACTTCTGAATATCAAAATATCAACACGATATCTAGAGTTTTGTCCCACCAAAATTGTTTGAATGTGTTTGTTCTGAAAACAAACCAGAAGACGATACCAGAAACACTTTAAAACATGTTTATGTCAGTTTACCTCAATATAAAGTGAAGTCAGTGTGCTCAAAATTGTCTGAGGCTTTTGCGCTTGTACTGCACATCCATCTTCCTTTGAATGAACCAACAGGTCACCCATCATACTTGGAGCAAATTTTCCCTGATATCAGTTTTCCATCACCTTTGTATCTTGATGAAATCTTTCCCCATGATCATCTCTGACATCACTTAGATTTGGTGGAAAAAAGTCAAGATGAGAATGTAAGAAATGCGTCTTCAGTGACATTCTGGCTCCCGTAAGCTAATATACTTTCAGCATATTCTCCACAAGCTCAGCATAATTCTCAAGAATTATGTCAAGAAAATTCTGGACAACCCACATGAATGAGGCTGCTGATTCAATGGGCTTCAGTTTCCTTTTGAACTCATCGTCAAGCATCAGTTCACAGATTTCAGGGCCAACAAAAACACTTTCCTTAATTTTGGCTTCACTTTTCTGGAGACCAAATTTATTTCTTAAATGCTGAAACACATCGCCTTTACTGTCTAGTCACCCTAGTTGTCCAGGACCTGGAACATCATAACTAAAAAATGGGAAGTGCTGGACGAAAACACTTTTCAGATATGGAGTCGGCAAATGAAATTTGATAAAATACAGGTGAAAGAATCCTGGTAGCAAACTGCTTGTTAACCAGTGTAATTTGTCTAAAGATATTTGTATCAACATGTGTCTTCACTATAAAGTAGGTTATTTTGAATGTTATTATTACTGCGCTAATTTCTTATGCTATTTAAATAAATGGAGAAACATGTGACTACATGTAGGTGGAATGGAAAAACTGTTTTGACTTCTTTACCCAAATAACAAGTTACTTAATCATTTTTCTGAACCTGTTATTCCAATACAGATTTGTACAGTGAAACACTATTTGACAATAACAGTGGCGCACAAGGAAGGAACCAACTGTGGACAGGACAGAACGGCTCAGATTATCAAACAACCATGCTCACCTTCTGGGGGATAATTTAGAGTCACTGATAAAAATAATATACATGTCTGTGGCATGAGGGAGGAATATGGAAAATTGATAAAAAACTAGCATGCTACAAATAACAACAACAACAACAACATTTATTTATATAGCACATTTTCATACAAAAATGTAGCTCAAAGTGCTTTACAAAATGAAGAATAGAAAAATAGAAGACACAATAAAAAATAAAAATAAGTCAACATTAATTAACATAGAATAAGTAAGGTCCGATGGCCAGGGTGGACAGAAAAAGAAAAAACTCCAGAGGCTGGAGAAAAAAAATAAAATCTGTAGGGATTTCAGACCAAGAGACCGCCCAGTCCCCTCTGGGCAGCAAATGCTACAAAGTGATCAGACAATTACATAATATCCTGGACTTTGAGGCTGTAAGGGAACAGTGGCAACCACTGTGCCACCATCTATTCATGTGTCTATTCCTCTATTATGAATCCCACATAATCCAGTTTGATGTCAGATGGGGAAAATGGCTTTGTATTGGGTACCAGTAACTTTTGAAAGAGCAATGTGGGGACACACATTTTAACTTACATGCACGTTGTAACTTCTATTAGCCAGAAGATATTTTGACACTCTGCACACCTTCTGTGTCCTGCCTCTCATTCCTTGTAATAAGTTCAGGCTTCCTTGTGTTTTCTATTAATGCAACACATTCTTGTTGATCATGGTGCTGGAAAGTGGTAACACCCTGCACATTGATTGGATGTGTAGGTAAGAATTTTATTTTACTCTATACCTGTATAGGTAGAATCTTTAAAGTGCCTAGGCAGGAATACAAATTCAGGAATCTGGATCTGATAGGCAACAGTGCTAATGTTACAAGTTGTAACAAACTGAATGCTTTATAAGACTGAAAAAAGTATGGTGAGAAAAATGAGAACATTTTATGACAAATTACAGAGTTAATAGCATGTCACAGTGCATAACATAGCATTACTCAATTAATCCAGTTCAGGGACACTGGCCAGAGCCTGTCCTGACAGGACCGGACACAAGTCAGGAATCAGCCGTGGACAGTGCATTAATCCATCACTAGACTCACTCACGAATACACCCACACTTTTTGGGAATGTGGGCTACTCAAAGAAAAACCCACTCAGACAAAGGGACTGTCTGTAAACTCCACACCAACAAAAATTGGAAGAGGGATTTGAACAGAAGCAGCTGGATCTGTGGGACAGCAGCACCACCAACTGTGTCACCATGTGCTTATACACTATAAAGCAATTTACATATGCATACATTTAGTTAATTAAGACAGGTTATGTATATATCTGAATTACAATAAATCTGGCAAATTCAGAAGCAATACAAATTTCAGGTAACATTTTCAAGAAAGGCAAAATGCAAGTTGTCACATTATTTTTAATACAGAAAAGACAATATAGATTTAAGCAAGAAGAGTCACTTTACATCACTGAGTAACACATTTTGAGATTATTGAAGCACTGCATGCTCAGAATTTTCTACTTAGTGAAACATAATAAATATTATACAGTATTTAGCATTAGTCAAATCATATCCATAGCTAACAAGGAATATTTTTAAATCTTCCATTCTTTCTCTATCAACGAATAAAACAGAAAGCATTTTTCAACCTTTTATGTTTTTAACTATTTTAGGATTTTATCATTTTCGATATGGGTGGCCTGGCGCCCTGCCTGGGGTTTGTTTCCTGCCTTGCGCCCTGTGTTTTCTGGGAATGGCTCCAGCAGACCCCGTGACCCTGTAGTTAGGATATAGCAGGTTGGATAATGGATGGATGGATGATTTTCGATTAAAGTCTCAGGAAACTGAAGACTAAAGAGCAAGGCAAAGACCAATGCCAAGTGTCATGCCCATTATTCAGATGGTACACCCGTTCAAATTCAAAAATGGTTCATCAATAGAAGTTAAGGTCAGGTTGGGGAACATGCACTGGTACAGCGCGTTGCCACACCCACCACACAACGAAACAGCTTGGGATCCTGGTGGGCAGCCCCCCAGGCAGACACACAGTCCAGTCCCACCCTCCAGAAATTACCATCTATCTGCCACAGCCAGGTGTTACGTGGGCATCCCCTTGGCTTGATCCAGCCACTCAGGTCCTCAACAGTGAAGATCCTGTGAGACGGGTCAGTCTCAGGGAATTGCACCACATGGCCGTAGTTCTGTAAATAATGCTCCCCAACAGTGCAGGTAATATGCATCATTTGGGACTTTGTGAGCAACTGCTCATTCGACACAAAGTTGAATCAGCAGTGCCCAAGGATTCTCCAAAGAGACAAAGTACCAAAGGACTCCAGTCTTCATCTCAGGTCACTGGATACCATCCATGTCTCGCAACCATATAGCAAAACAGGAAGTACCAGGACTCTACAGACTTGGACCTTTGTCCTTTTTCATGGATATCGAGAGCGCCACATACCCCTTATGACTTATGACCCTCCAAGCACTATCAATACATCTACCAATTTTATAGGAAAAGTCATTGATGTGAATTTTGCTGCTGAGGTAAATAAACCTTTCAACAAGGTCGAAATTCTCTCCATAGACAGACACATTAATGATGGCTGTGCCCAAGAGGTCATTAAAGGCCTGGATGTTGGTTTTTATCCAGGATACTAGCAAGCCCAGGCACTTTGACTCCTCGCTCAGTCTCTCAAGAGCCCTAATCAGAGCCTCCATTGACTCAGTGGGTAGAATAGAAGACACTAGTCAAAACATTACTAAATGCAAAGTAACAACTGCAAACAATTCAGCTAAACTCAACCTTATAGAATGATGTAAAATAAAATACTCATCACTAGGTTTTATTTATTGATTTTTTTGTTTTTTGGCAAAGATAGACATTATATTTTGCCATCTTTTTTCATAGTATACTATCTTCTATTTGAGATTTGAACTTGTGAGAGAGCTGACCATATGGCCATACAAACTTCAAGAAAAATGATAATAATGTACAGGTTATGCAAATGTGATTATCCATGAGTTTAAAAAAAAATTCTTAGCTCACAAATCACACTATAAAAAGCACAAACAATTCAAATGAGAATAGTGTAGTCAACATTAATATTTAACGCCCAAACCCTACTCAGTTCTGAGTTCTGAGCTAAACCCCATGATGAAATATGAGACATGAAGACATCAAACCAGTCAAACCCCGTATGGAGTTCTAATTGATGTATCTGGGGGACGTGTGCCACTTTAGCTAGCAGAACGGCACCCCTTGCTGTCCATTTAATGGACGTAAATGAAAGCTATGGAGACGTACCTCTTAACTTTCATAAATGGTGCCTGGAGTGTCGGAACCCTTGGTGGCCACCTATGTCACTTAATGGATTGACTGGCTCTGAGAGAAAGAGGCTCTGGAGAAGCACTTTTGAATTCCAATCAACAAAGATCCTGTTTTTACTTTACCTGAATATACTGTACATCTTGAAAAATGGTCCATTTGTGGCATTAAAATGCATTTAGCCCAAAAAAATGGAAAAGATCAACTAAATCTAGGACTATATAGGGAGCAAGTAATAATATTCTACGGGCTGAAAAGATATTTGAATGATGATTTGCCAGGCTTACTAACCTGAAGCAGGTCCCAGGAATCACTGCACTAGCATATCATGTTCAGATAATATAAGAGACTGTGGGCTTGCTGTTTATTATATTATAATAATTATTAGTAAAGCCTATCCCAAAATTGTAAGGCATTTTTATGGAGACAGTGAAAATTTGGTCTTGTGAAACAGGCAAAGTCTAGGACTTGACAAAATAAGATTGTAGCTGGCTGTTTTTAAGTGAAAGTTTTCCAAATTGACCTTAGTAGGCTGCAGGTTTTTCTTTCTTAATTAGATAGGAGGTCATGCTGCTAGTATGTAATTTAATGAGAGGACCTGTTGCTGCTCTCAGAAATTGATACCGGTGTATATTTAAGAAAAAATGGATAATTATCTTTCCATTTGTTGCTATTATATCCTTTGAAATGTTGAACTGTTGTATTCAAAGAGTTAGATGAAAACACGTGACTAAAAAAATAAGTAAATGATCTTAAAGCAATACTCCGCCCCAAAATTATATTTTTTTTGTCAATGTAACTTGCCAATATAATTTGTGGAGATAGCCAGGAAATGTTACAATCTCATGTTTTCGCGAAGAACGGACTGTACAATATTTCTGATAAAACTGGAGCCTATGGTGACCAAAGCTGAAAGACAGCAAACAATATCATTACTCATGTTCCATAATCCACACATTAAGTTATCCAATAGTATGCTCAAAACATGCAAAACACATGTATTTTTGCTCAAATATTGTTAAAAATATATCTCTAAAAATCAATGTAGTCCATAAACAGAAAGCCCCTTCACGTTGGATCAAGCTTTTCGAAATTTTTCTCAGCCTTCAAAAGTATTTATTATTAATTTGGATTATGTCATAATAATTTATGACACATACATATTCCCCTTAAACTAGGAAGGGAGGGTTCTGTAGTAGTTAACTAACTGGGTTTTAAATCATAATTTGCCTGTTTCAATTTTCACCTGATCAAGTCATTTAACCTTCCTGTGGTCCAACTGTAAAACAATTCATAAACAGTTGTAATGTGTCCTGATATTGTAAGCCACCTTGAATAAAAGCATTAGCCAAACAAATAATACTGTAGTAAGGATAATAGTATGTATAGACTTTGAAAAACTATTTTTAATAGGCAAACATTATTTGATTAGTATATTAAGTTAACATGTAAATATAACATAAAACAAGTGGTTTGGTATTGTTGGTTAACTAATGGACTGGTGGATGTTTAAAACCAAAAAAGGTAGGACCTGGAAATGTTAAGCAGGCTGGGGTCAAACAATTTGATGAAGTTTCAAAAATTGGGTTGGAAACAAACAAAACCTGAACTCCTAGAATTTTCCATTCTTTTAATAATTAATTAAGTAAACTTTTTTCTTTTGTATGTTTTTGCTGCTCAGATGATCTGTTAGGATGGTTTCTTAACCCTAATATGGCAGCGACATATGTGCCATCGAAGCCAAGCAATGCCAAACCATTATTAACAAACATGATGTGCACAGGGAAATAGTCATAAAAATGCAACAAAAAGAAAATAACAAATAAATACCCAAACAAAAACAACAACACATGCAATTCTAAGAAAAAATATTGAGAGATATGCCAATAGAACCTGGAAACAACACTTTAAAACTTAATATTATAACTGCACTGCCATTTTAACCAAAATGATTAAAGATTTTATTTCAAAAGCAATTTGTACCAATATGAAAATTTGGTTTGAAAATTTCTGTTATTTGTATGCAGTGATAAAAGTTAACCAGAAGGGACAGACAGAGCCTGACAGCGTATCACAAATGCTAAAGAAATATTTCACTGGAAATGTGTGTTTTTGTTTGGTGTTTATCCAGTTACAATGTCTGACCTGAGAAGGCAACACCTAATTTTCTCAGCTTCATAAAAACAATAATTACACTGGTATAGATAAAATATTTACAGATAGCACTTTCAAATCTCAATCAAGTTAGTAAAAACAAACCACTAATTTAAAAGCAATGTCATCGTGTTTCACAAACTCAAAATTTAACATAGGGCGCAATCCACATAGATATTTTCATCCACATATTGAATTAAACATCATATCTTATATCTATAATTATTATCTGAAATGTCAAAATATTCAAACTGTCCCAGTAAGGATGAACTTCTGCTTTCAGCCTGTTTCTACCACGTTCCTTCAAACATTTCGAACAATAATTGGAATTAAGTGGGACAAAAAGAATGGATGGATGGATGCATAGGTAGTTGTTACTTATTTAAAATTCAAAAATGATCTGAAATAGCAGAAAGCTTTCACATCTATATAGTTAATCAATTAGGTAATTAATTTCCATCTTCACTGGCTAATGACTCATTAGTAATGAGTCTAAAAGAAGACAGCATTGGAAGTCAACAGGACAGCATCAAAATGTTTTCTTGTAGGATGTCCTGTTCAACTCACTAGATCCATATTTCTGTACATTTTTGACTTGCACTCTTAACAGCATTCTGAGTTCTTACCTACAGTCAGAACATTTAATCACTAGAATCTGACTCTTATCGTATTTCAATGTTGAAGCGTCTCAAATGGACTAGCTTATTTTCCATGATTTAAGTCGTTTTCAGAATTTACGTATAACACCCAATGTTGCATATTATTGCTTGCTTCAAATCGCTGAGCCACGCTTCTAAGTAAGATCTTTACACACCACTCTCTGATAAAATGTGAACGCTCATTTACTTTCTTGGAACTCTGTTTGTCTTGATCTGTTTGTGTGGCTCGCCTACCGTTCCTCTTGTACATTTTAACAGGAGATACCTGTAGCAATATTCTCTAATACACATATCTATTAATTGTATTGATCCTTATTTTTTCGGACTGCCAATCTGTTGCCATTTCTTTGCATTGTGAGTCTCAACATCTCACTTTGTTTCTTTGTAATTTATCAAGTATTGAATGATCTGTGCCTAAGTATTGTGTAAATGTCCTGAACTACAGCTGGATCATTCACTAGTTTTTAAAAAAAAATATACAAAAGATCACACACAAACACACATGCATGAAACAAGTAATTAATTTTGATAGTAGTAAATGATCTTAAAGGAAAAGCTTAGTATTTCTGAAATGAACATTATTTTTCACAATAGTTGTGTGTTTTGCCTTTTTACTTTAACATACTGTTAGTTATTTAATTAAAAGAGTGACACCAAAAGCTTTTCTTAATGACCAATTGATATATTTATGTCAGTTATTGTAATTAGCGCTACTTAATAAATAGTCTTAGAAAGGTTTCTGTTCCCTGCAACTTCATATATGCAATAAGCCTATGGAAATTAATAGTAGGCTCAGCAATGGTGATCACAGTGGAAAAAGGGAAACAAGAAATGAAACTAAAAACAGCAGCCCAGATTTTGATACCATAACATGTGGTAATAGTAGCCATACTCTACAAAGCAGACTGTAAACAATAAAAATCAAACAAACAGTCCAATGATTTTAATGTTTTAAAAGAGGCAGCCATTTCAAGCGGTATCTATGGTGACATAGCAGGGGGCTCAGAATCTGATTCAGTTGACAGTGAAAAGGTCAGATTTGACTGTTGGGTGCAAAGTGTAAAACATAAAAGGCTCACCTAGTGCTGTGAAATAATGAGTGCTAACATGTTTCAGTGTGTGTTTTTATCTATTAGGTAAATGATACACTATCACACAAAATGTGAAACCTGGCAACAAATGAAATGTAGAATGCCCACACCTGTGGTACAGATGAAAATACCAGATAGTGTCTCAACTGGAACATCAGAGCTTACCTCCATAAACAGTTGGGAAAGATGCAGCTTATCAGCCTTTAAGCAGAGCCACACACTTGACTTTTTTTTTGGCCTAACATTAAGTGTTTTTAAAAAGAAAGTAAAAATAAAGCTAATTTGATTGTTTATTTACTGGATTTTATGATATAGCAGATGATGCAAAACGTTGTTTGTTTTATATATACTTTATATGTACTTTTCTGCAAATTTAGCAACTATATCACTTTCTTATAAAGAAAGGACACTTATACTTGCAAAGTGACACCTCGTGATTAAACATGAAAGTTCACTTCTGCTTTGAAAATTGTACATTGTTCCAATTTTACTGCCAAAAGGAGATGTTTAAGACAACTTCCACCCATCAACATCTTCTGAGAATGGTTAACAGAAGGCAAGCAATCAGGCAAAAAGTGTGGCCTAGGGCCCTGAATTCTACTTAGTACTATGAAGGAGAAAGATTTGTTTCTTGAAGATACATAAACGTCTGGAATGCAGAAATTTCCATACCCATATAATGCCTAATTTATTGAAGAGTATAAGTGAATCAATCTTCTTACATTTTACTGTCTTTTATAAGGCTATGTCCTCCTTGATGGCTTTCCTTTCCCTTGCTCACTTTTTGTCCACAGTGTTTCATTCATAATTCTCGCTGCAAAAACTACCTGCTAAATGTTTTGCTTAAATAGACAATGAAATTATTACCCATCAGTACTGACCCTTTCTGATTACCTTTTTCTTGACAGTATCCTAGTCACAGAATGAGATATTTTTCATCAATGATAAGAGACACAGCAAGATTTTACAATACTATAGTGATAAACACCAGCATGTGCTTTACGACATTGTGGGATGCCTGGTGAAGGGGGGGGGGTGTGTTTAATTTTTTGTAAAGAAAAATTTCTTGGTTGTCAGTAGTTTATGAAGTGCTACAGTCCTTCACTTCTAACTGGATTAAATGTCTACTACATGACTACTAATGACCTTCCTATGATTATAAGTAAGATGTCAGAACAGTGCGGTGGTTAGCCTTCTGTGCTTTAATACCTTGCCTAGGTATTGTCATTGATGAGTTTCTTATCTTCCCCATCCCAATGGTTCAGTTATAGATGGCAATTCCAAATTGGCCATGTGGAATTGTGTGTGAATAGACCCTGCCCTGTGCTGTCAGTAGAGACTGCTACCTCCTATGACTCTAAATTTGACTAATTGGGTTAGAGAATGCTTTGTATGTTAAATGAATTTGCATAGTCAGAAATGTGGAAGGTCTTTTGTATAGTACTGACCGAGAGAAGGCACACTTTGCTGACTTCTTATCTCTTTTCATAGCCAGAGACATAAAGAAGAAAAAACAGAAGAGCACTAATATACTGCTGAAGTCTGTAAGTCCCATCTCATCCAACCTCACCCAGTATGTAAACAGGACACAACCTGGAAGTTGGTATTCATTTCAAAACCCATGTCTGCGAGAGACAACACTTCTAAACAGAAGGGCTTATATACTAGGGGCAGTCAAAAAGTTCCCAGAATTGCGAAACAGCTGTGAGAGTGAGAGAACACATTGTTGTGGAGGGGAGCGCAGCACATCTGTAGACCAGTTACAACAGGTCTGGAGTGGTTTTGGCGTGTAGTATTGTTTTAATTACCGTTTGAATCAAACGTGTGCATAGTCATTTGGCACAACGTTTTAGTTCGAACAACAGCTTTTATAAAAATAAACCAAACTAAATTGAATGGAACTATTAAGCAAGAAAATTACAACATAACAAAAACTTTCTACATCATCGCAACAAATAGAATCCATTGTTAACTTGAGATTTCTTGACAATTTAGCTGCATTAGGATTTTACTTAAGAAAGGCAGGTTAGAAATAGGTGTAAAATTTTCAAAACCAGAGGAGTCGAGATTATTTTTCTTAAGTAGGGGTTTAACAACTGTAGTCTTAAGACAGTCTGGGAAGACCCCCATATCTAATGATGAATTTACTGTATCAAGCACACTATAAATTAGCACATTGGATACTTTGAAAAAACTTGTTGCTATTGGGTCAAGGATGCAGGTGGAGTGTCTCAGCTGAGAAATTAGTTTATATAAATCAGGTAAATATATCCTGGTTAAAAAGTTTAGTTGATCTTAAAAGTAGTGGTGAGGCAGCCTTCTGCTGTTATGCAACTAAAATTTAGAATCACTTACTGATAGAAATTAGCTAATCTAATACAGTGGAGCACTTTAAAACAATGATAAAAGGCCATTATTTTCACATGGCTTTCTCATAGCTCCATTTTAGTGTAACCCTGATATTCTGTATATGCAATTAATTATCATTACCATTCATGGTGGCTCCAAAATCTGTACCAACCCACACTTTCTCTGCTGTTCTCTTTACAGTTTTCTGTTGCGGCAATCTGTGCCACCACCACCTGATCAAAGCACCATGCAGTCCCTACATTGATGGATTGAAGGCTAGAGGTCCACATGACCATCATTGTCTAATTCACACCACCAAAGTACCAAAAAGCACAGAAAACCTTCAATATAGATGGGGAGAGACTCACACTAGCAGAAAGAGAACTCTGAATACTAATGTAAGTGGAGGTCATGTAGCATGTTCCTGAAGTGAAATCTGCAAGGGTAATAATGTAACAGAGAGAAAATAAACAATACAAAAGGCACCTGCCAGAGAAAAGACCTCCTGGTTGACCACTGAGAGCACAGAGATACTAGCTGGAAAAGTTGAGACTATATTACTCCATTGAGAATAAAATCTAAGAGACTGGCAGGACAGTTACTACTCACTAGCCAGTTAGATGACAGAAGTCTCCCAGAAGCTGCCTGTAAAGCTTGGCTAGAGAGAGCTGATCAGTATAAGAATGCTAAGGGACTTTACATCAAGGGTTGACTTTGTGTCACTATAGTCTTGACCCTTTGTGACTTCCAGAAAAGGTCTTGGAGTTGGCTTTTAAAGTTGCTCCAAGTAGGCTGGCTAGCTGAATCTGGATTTGAAGGCTCCCAGACAGGAAAAAGAAGCCTGGATTATGAGACAAAAATGGAAGGTGAGAAAGGATTATTTTGGTGTGGTACTTGGGAGGTAAGCAAGTTGGAAAGCCACATGACTTCTAAGACAGGGTAAATAACTGAAGGCTCTGTCTGTTTTATTTGTAATCTCCCTTATTGATTCCTCCCATGTGTGTTTTATTATTTATATTAATGCATCCATTTCAATAAGTGCTAGTTCTTGACATTGTTCTATGCGAGGAAAGATACTGTGAAGGTCCTCTCCTAATGCATGCACTAATGCTTTTATAAAAATGCAGTAGTAGTAGCAGTAAGGTAATATGTATACAATGAAACTTGCACGTCTGACCAACAAACAAAACACTGCCATTTGCTGGCAACAGGATAAACAAAAATATATTAAAATGTATTTGAAGAGATATGTAATAATTTTTTTGGAGTTCAAGTGAAAATGTTATAAATGTACTCTCACCCAGCAACCATCGATGCACACACACATCCTGTCTTAGGACTATAAAATAACCCATATTCTACCGTAAGCCGGCAATGAAAGTTCAGTTATTAAACTCTTTGCAGTCACCTTCATTCTTTAAAGCAGTCACTCTTAATACATCACTGTCTGATCAACACTCTGCTACCACTCAGAGTACAATCTTCTTTATTATTTCATGTGATAAATCTCACTTCAGCTACCAAGATCAATAATATGAAATAAAAATAAAATAATAAAACTAGAAAACTTACAATCCACATATGTACACACACACATTCATCAATCAATAAACCCACACACTCGATTTGTGCCACACTATGCAATATAAAGATATGTGTAGGTGCATTATGCAGGTGAACATTATATTAATTCATGTATTTGACCAGACTTTATACAGCTATAAACAACTCATACCTAAAAAATGATATAAAGTTCTAACACTGTTCTCACCAGCATGTAAATGGAACAATTTAACATTATTTCTTGTCATTCTGGGTAGAGACAAAGTATGGGGAGAAAACAGTTGTAAACTGTAACTGGAAAGTTAAAATAGTTTAAACAACATGATACAACCTAAGATTGTAAGACTGATGAAGAAAGACATTTTTCTTGAATCATTTGTATCTTTTGTGATTTGTTCTTCCTTGAATTTTTACTAAATAATTAAAACAAAACTTTTCGGATTGTAGATTTTTCTTTTGTCATGTGTGTGACTCAAGACTAGGCCCTTTCTTTGCCAATTCAGTGCTGTTTCAATTTCAGAACCTGGAGGAGGCAAAGCTACAATGCATATTTATACTGCATATACAATTATAACATAAATACGTACAGTAATATATAATTAATGCACACTGAATAATAAACCTATTATACACGGGTCCTGCACAGAATGTACAGACATAATTCACTTTTGACAAAAAATAGTGTACAAATATAACCATTTTAATAGTAAACACATTTAAAATTACCCAGGTATCTTAAGTTGCATTTGATTTGTATGCAACATCAAAGGGCAGGGGTGGCACTATAGCATATTGCTTAGCACTGCTCCTTCAAGGATCCATTGTCCTGGGTTTGAATCCTACACCTGGTTGTTGTCCTTGTAGAATCTACACATTCTCCCCATACCTATGTGGGTTGTGTTCAACATACGCCAGTGTTCCTCCATTAATACTGAAGACATGCCAGCTAGGTTAACTGCTTCCAAACTGACTCCAGTGTGAGTGTATATGAGAGCAGGCCCCATGATGGAGGGGCTGTTCTCTACCATCCACCCAGTACTGCTGGGATCAACCTCAGCCCTCCATGACCCTGTTTTGCACTGCGCGGATTTGAGAATGGTATGGCCTTTAATTGCATTAATTTAATCCATTAAACAAAGAAAAGGGCATTTTTAACTTTACTCCAGCAAATAAACAAACTCATCTAGGTCATAATTTCAGGATATACATTATATCTGCTAAGCACCTGAAAGTGTACATGTTTTTTCCTACTAAATAAGGTGCAAGTTAGGTAACAAATGAAAGTAGAACACCTACAGTGAACATTTGACATTTACTCAGACATACAAGTTGAAAATATAAAAAAAGTTATAAGACATAGACTCTTCTATACCTGTACAATAAAAATGCAGGTATAACATTTGCACAATATATCTAGAACACAGCATTCTTTCTTACCGGTCACATATTGTTGTATATATCCATAATGTTCTATAATTTCTCATATACTCTGTAAGCAGATTTACTAGTCTGTCTCCTTTACCCCCCTGTCCTTACCCTGAAATAAGTATAATAATCGATGCACACCAGTGGAACTTGTTTTTGCAACACCATGCCACATCTGGCAAATGGAACTTAAATGGGTGAGTTTTACCAAGGCTGAAATTAGCATAGTAGAGCAGAAGTCATCCCTACTGACTAATAGCTCTAGGCAGTCGTTAAAATGGCACATTCTCTTCCATATCTACATATGGTTCATCAGGTTTTCCTCCCATATCTGGAAGATATGTTGTTGAGGTGAAATGATGACTCAAAATTGGCCCAGTGAAAGTAGACTGACTAGATTTTCATTATTCCAAAAATGGGGCACAACCCATTATTCCCATATGTGGTAGATATAGATTAAATCAAAAGGAAGTGGACCCCTTGGAATTTCTGGCAATTAAAAACAAAATATTTTGTTACATTCCAGGATGAAATACATAAATGTGGGAGGCAATCCATTAAAACGGGACTGTCCCAGAAGAAATGGGACATCTAGTCAGCCCAAATGAGAGTGAGTATGAGAGGCTAAGTAAGTCTGTCCTGTGATGGACTGTAGCTCCACTCAGGCTTGGTCCCTGCCTTGTGTCCAATGATGATGGAATAAGTTAATTCCCCAGGTGCCCTTTATTCCAATTTACATGGGTTTCAAAATAGATTAAAGGATGGTTGGATGGATTTTTAAGATTATATCACTGCTGAGGATTTGGCTCACAGGAATATAGGTACACCCTGAAATAGGCTGGTGCTGTCCAAGGATTGTTCCTGTCTTGCACCCGACAGGGATAGGCTCCTGCTTCTCCATGACCCCTTTCAGGTTAGGGAAGTTTGGAAATGGATGGATTACAAGAACATTAGGAGGCAGACTGTATGAATTCTAACAGTCTGTATTAAATGCAGAAACACTTTCCGTTTGCAAACCCAAATCCACATACACACATTTATGCACTGAGATATACTACAGTGAGCTTAAGAAAAACTTAACTTTTATGAAGAAATGTATTAATAAGTTTCATTGTATGTAGTGCCTTTCTATAACACCATCCCACTGTACAAGAACAAATCTACAAGTTAAAGCACTGGTAGATGAAGTGACTTTCTCAACATCACGTAGAATTCTGGAAACTGGAATTAAACTGCAGAATCTCTCTTATCCACTACGAAGCTCTACCTGCATAGTAAGTCATCCTGAAGCTCTGTTGATAACTTGTCAGACCAATCATTTCTATTATTCAAAAAATCTGTGCTTTTTCCCTCATACCATTGTTTCCATCAGACATAATTAAACACGTGTGTGAAGCTTTGGAGATGAAAGCTGTGGATATAAGAGAAAGACACACACAGACACACAGACACACACACACACAGACTGGAAAGTGGAGCTGCCTGAATTTTCCTCACACAGACAGGAATGCCCATGATTCAGCAGCCTGAGTAAATAAAAGAGGTCCTTATTTCCTAATTTTTCTGGCTGGCCACACTGCAACGGTCTCTGTGCTGCTGCCAAAGGGGATGCAAGGCTGAAACTACACCCTGCAGCTAAAGGGCTGTCTTTGTTAGCTTGCCAGACCTTCCTGAGCATCTTCTGGCCAACAGCCTGTCATATCCTGGGAGGAAGACCTCCATCTTAGGCCTGACATTTTCTTTTTAGTCGGCTACACGGAGCAAAACAACACATTTGCTCAACCCATGTAGACTGAAGGACAGCTGGAAACTCATTTGTAGTACTTAACATCTGTTTAGTCATATTTATGGGTAAAAGTGCTGGCCGGCTAGGATCAGTACATTCCAACCCAAAGAGAAAACTTATTTAGTTATTTAATCTCTCAACAGGGCTTATAATCTATAACAGCAAATCACTGCTGTCCTTTTTCCATTTCACAGATCAGCCTTTTAGTTTTTCTTGGCCTTTACAATGCATGGAGCCACAAGGAGCTGTGAGCTTCAGAATGGGGGCTGCACATTTGCCTCCTCATCTTCTTCCTTTCACCCTCAAACCAGTCTCCAGAAAAACTAAGCATTCACCAAAATATGACGTGCCCTCTGTTGCTTTGTTTTGAGAAGAAGCAGCTCTTACGTGTGTCACTTCAAATGGATGATTTTGATCTTTAAAGTTTAGACAGAGGAGAGGTCTTCAAGAAGACACAAAGGAAAGCAAAGAAGTACATTTTAATTCTTCAAGCAAAAGCACTGACAAAACAATTTGTGAACATATGAAACTGCAAATGAGGCTTAGCACCTCATGTCACAACTGCTGGGATAAACAGTAAACAAAGCTTTCTATTTTAGCCTAGCATCCTCAACATATCAATGCACTCTCTTTGGGAAAGTGTTGTACAAATCATTAATGCTAAAATAGGAGGAAAATTACACTTCATTTGCATGACATTCTTTTTTCTTGGGAGGAAAAAAGAGAGTTTGCCATGTTTGGCTTTACCTTGTAGAAATGGTAATTGGTATGATACTGCATTAGAATTTCCACTGGTGCAGTTGCCCAACATTTACTGCCCAGTGCAATGCGTTTTTGGATTGGTTTATACAGTTCAAGTGCCACGGGACACGTTAACATGGGCATCACACCTCATAAAGCCTTGCTTTTGGTCTCATGGCATCTGTAGCCTTCATTTATGCACCAGCTGCAGCAGGAGGATTTCAGACCGGGAGAGACATAGATAAATGCAGCAAATACAAAACACGCAGAAACAGCCTTCATTGTTTCTGAGCTTCTTTTCGGCTTACTACCAAAATAATTAGTGACAGACAATATTAAGTTCAACATTTGAAAAATGCCACTTTTTAAACAACTGCAGTATATGAGTAACTATATTTTAAATCAAATTCATAGTTTGAACTTTGGAACGTCTCCTATGCCTGTTCACTGCTGACAGCGATTTGAAAATGAACCAGAATAGTCACAATATTTAATACTCAGACAGTTTTATTGCACCAGTCCATTCCATTGATAGCGTCATGAGAATTTACTACAGAATTATTATAACACATGTCTACACCATTGACTCACACAGCAAAAGAGGGAAAAGATTAAAAAAGAAAAAAGTGGCAATACTAAGGAAAGTTAACTGCTGTCACTCAAAGCCACTACAGTCATCATTCTCCACTGTAGATAAGGGTGAGTTTATAAAACATATAAAATACTTCATTTGCCTCAAGTTATATGTTTAAATGTATTCTTTACCCAAAACAATATATGCTTTAAATATAAAATACTAAGAGCCCAGTGGCTGAACTGTCAGATTATGAGGTGAGACACTAGGTGTAATACCCGGCACTGTCTGATACTTTATATTACCATATTTATATAATCTATAATCTTATTTATATTATCTAAATAAATAAAATCATAATACCCTCTTGTCTACCTCATGATTTTTTCAGTTTCATTTCATGTTATCTCTTTTGCACACTAAGAATTTCATTTCAATCCTTGCATCTTGTTGGTTTATTTGCCAATCACGTAATAATGGCTAAACAGATTTCCACCAAATTTTGCAAGTTGGTTGTCGTTGGTTTAACTTAAAATATAGGATATGTGGTGTTTCAAAAATTTAATTGGTGAGGTTGTACTATACCCAAAAACTGTGCAATATTCCAAAATTGGTAATTCACTCAAATGTTGCATGTATAGTAAAGCTGAAGCAACTTCAAATCCAGGCTACATGGTGTTTGAAAAATTTCTTCGAAGTTCATGATATTCTGCCTGCAAATTGCTGTTGATATCATTTAAAACCTTCACTCTAAAGCCTTTTTAAAGTCCCATTGCTAAATGTAGTCTTAATGGCAGGGGGACAAAATCAAAACCAGGTTATCAAGCTAAAACAGTTCAACGATAATAAACTTGACATATTTATGCTTGTTCCAACTTATAGTAAAAACTATATTCCATATCAGTAATTCACTTTAAATGACAGCAGGTGGGTTACCAACACAAACATTGAGCATCACTCAAAAACAGTTCAGTCTACTTGCACAACATTTTGCATTTATATTATTGTTCAAGTTGTTTAAAATACGGGCGTCATGGAGTTTCAAGAATATCACTGGGGAATCATAATGGTCGTGATAAGTGGTTTTATGCTGAGTTGGGTCGTTCTTGCTCCCAGTACAATGAAGCAATGCAAACCTGGGGCCTCATGTATAAATGGTGTGTATGCACAAAAATGTTGCATACGGCCGTTTCCACGCTCACATCTCTATGTATAAAAACTAATCTTGGAGTAAAGCCATGCACATTTTCACGCTAGCTCAATCCCTTCTGTATGTAAGTTCGCTGCTCGGTTTTGCAAACTGGTGGTACCCAGCGTCAGTGCTCCATATCGTTTATTAGTTTAAGGCATCTGATTTTAATCAACCCATAACCATACAAAGGTGCATAGAATGGCCAAAAAATTCCAAATACTATATCAGCTTTAGCGTTGTTACTCTCAGTACACCAGTGAGTATTAAACCTACTGTATCTGAGTGTGAAATCACAGCTCTAAAGCAGCATGATCGGAAAGAGGATTAACGGGGTACAAAATTTAGCACACGCTGCCTCAGCCATGCACAAAGTCTATTTGAACTACTTCTACACAGTATGGCAAATGCTTCAGAGCGTTTCCTGTAGGGACCTTGCACTTCAGAAACAGTTTCATCCCAAGAGCTCTAAACAGACTCAGTCCATCAAGTGCTCCTGGTAGAACTGTTTGTACTTATAAGTACAATATCTCACTGTAAACTTGCACTACAGTTATAATATTGCACAACCTGAGCCACTTTATAAAGTGCGTATTTACATGTGGCAACAACTGGCTTCTAATTCGCTTTAGATTTCCAAGCGCTATATTCTTGGAGCTCTTGATATCATTTTTAAGATGAAATACAGTAAAGTATGCTTATTACATCCATCCATCCATCCATCCATTTTCCAACCCGTTGAATCCAAACACAGGGTCACGGGGGTCTGCAGGAGCCAATCCCAGCCAACACAGGGCGCAAGGCAGGAACCAATCCCGGGAAGGGCGCCAACCCACAGTGTGCCGAGTACGATGCTGAATCCACTCAAATTAATTCATCCATAGGCATACCCTGCTGTTGCGTTCAATTGGAGTTGAATAAAATAGCTCATAGGAGTAAATTTACACCTCCTATATGGCAGCCAATTACTGAGCCACTACACAGCTAACTCTGCTCACACGAAACACACTTTCTCTGCTCCATAGATGGGCTGACCCTGTTCTCCAGAAATCACAAATTTTATAAAAATAAAGGCGCTTTCCTGCTCACCCATCCTACCTTACCTTTTAAATGCTACCAATCGCCAAGGTGGGAATCGGTTTCCATCTTTACACTTTCCGCAATACTGCAGTTCTTCAACAAAATGCAAAACATACACAGATATTTGGGAAAATAAATCACTTAAACAAAGAAGACTAAACAATAACTAACCAAAAATTAAACTGAAATCTGACTTCTTTAAACTGTAGCTCCACCCAAGATAATCAAACTGAGTCCATCTATCAGCCTTCTGACACCTGGACAGAGCGCTGGCTTTAAACTTTGGTAAGGTTATCTATTCAAAAATCAGTGCAGGGTAGAAACAGCTTGGCCACACGCAGACTGCCTGTGGGCGATCAGTACACTGAAACCGTTACTATTGACAGGGGGACACACATGAACAGCATCAAGTGCTGCCCTGCGTTTCTTTAAACAGAAGCCCTTCAGTCGGTAATCCCAACTGCCATTGTGACCAACTTTTGTTTCAGTGAAAAAAATGCAGTTAAGTGATCAAAGCAGTCCCTCAAAGGATAAGAGGGAGGGTAAAGTGCTAACTCTTGATGAGAAAATAAAAATCTTGGATCAACCATGTTGCTTACAGTAGTCATTATTCCCTAAACACCACAGTATGACAACTATTTATATAGTATTCATATTGTATAAGGTATTATAAGTAACCTAAACATGATCTGTAGTATACAGGAGGATGTGCATAGGTTATATGCAAACACTGCGCTAATTTATATAAGGAACTTGAGCATCTGTGGATTTTGGTATTCACAGGAGATCCTGGAACCAATTCCATGAGAATACGACAGGCCATCTGTATTATACAGCAGCAAGATGGAAGAGAAGTTAATGAGGCTATTCTATACCGCAAGTAATCAGATCAGAGCTGTTTATATGCTTTTTGGACTTCACTTTTTTATCATATATTTCATATTGCTTTGTTTGGATTAGCAGTCTCATAACATTCCTGAAGCTCCAAGATGATTGTTACTTTGTACTGGTGAACATGTGTATTATTGTTTAATATCCTGACAGCCATTTTTACCAATGAAAGGAGGCCACTTGTAAGCACTGAGTTCTGCTGATCTGTGTTAGAGTACCAAGATTCTATGGGTTCACAGATAATATTAATATGACAGGACATTATGTTTTGTACACATCTGCAGCTCAAATGTTTTACTTTCCAATGTAGAATACTTAGCACAGAAGTAAAGACTGATTACTCATTATGGTCCATGAAAAAGGTTACAATGAAATTGAAAAACAACTTGTACTCCATCGGATTCCCAAATCTAATTTCAAACTCAGTTCATGGTTCCCAACACTTCCACAAATACACTGAATCGAAAGGATTTCATCAGTTCTAGGTTATCTGTGGTCACAGTTTTGGAAAGCGAAGTTGTCCTTTATCAGCTACATACCATCTTGTGGCTTTGTTTGTTTTGGAACATTTGGATCACACAAAACATTTTTCTCTTTCTTGGAGATTGGTATTCAGTGTGTTCATGAAACATGTGAAGTCAGTCAAACAGGCCAATAATCCACTATAGCAGAGTTTCTTTTTTTCTCGCAACCAAATCTTGCACATCCTAGTGTCTTCAAGACCCATTCGATGATCATTGTCAGATTGAGGAAATGGTGGTTCTCATTGGAGAATCATCACAGACAGTCATAGCGGAGCAATGCTGACTGCATAACTTGCCCACGGCAACCCATCACAAGACACTTCTCAGACTGTACCCGACCCATTCCAATTGAATACAATGGTAAGCCACGAATCTGAGGAGACCCAAAAGCCGGCAAGGGGTAGCGCCCCATAGTTTAAGGAACTATGCAATAAAGATTTTCAAAAACTGGCTTAAAAGATATTTTTGGGAGGAGATTTAGAAACTATTGAAGTGCTCCACTCCAAGACAACCGTCTTATCACATTGTAAATTACTCACTATTCACAGAAGCCAACAAAGACCATGAAGCACCCAATTAATAAGGTATAAATCAGCCTTCACTCAGTACTGTGAAGAGGGCAGTGATAAGAGTTTAGCACATGTAATGGAATACTGAAATATTACTGCATTGCAATCATGGAGACTTGAATAATTAAACTGGACGCCTTTAAAAAACTATTTTATACACTACTGCAGCCAGTTTGAAATTCTGTAAGCTAGTAGTGTGAGAACTGCCAGCAAAAGCTTGGTGAGCCAGAATCTAGTGGTTCTTTGTCATGCTAAAAATATAGCCTTAAAATGTTAATTTCATTTTAAGTGGCTTTGGACCAATGTTCACATATTTTATGAGTAAACACAATTTTGGATTTTTAGAATGTTTCATTAAAGCCCAAATTGTTTACACAGAAAGTACTTTATGAGTTTGTGTATATTTAGCAATAAGGCCTTGAAGGGTTTCTATTAAGAAAACGTGTTGCATAAATTTAATGAAAACTAACAATAAACAAAAAATGAAACCTACTTTTCTAATTCAGTTCTACTTATTTTTCTTTTGTTTTTATGTGTTTTAATTTCTCAAGTACATTATTTCTTTAAAATTGTATTTTTTATTTTTTAGTCTCCTTTTTCTGTTTGTGTTTCCCCTTTTTGTTTTTTGAATAATTGTCTGTTGTTAAGTTTGATGTTATGCATCAGTGTGTTTCACAATTTAAGGTCACCATAGTTTCTCTACAGAATCTTTTGTTATATTAATTTATCATTTTATTATAATGAAATTATTATAATTAATTTCATAAGAGTTCAGCATATTCCTTCTTTTTTACATTTTGCATGTAGTATTTTTTTTTCTTCATAAACTGTACATGCTTTGCTTTGTGAACTAGGACAACATACAGGAGAGATTAATATACTAAAGTGAATAATCATAACATCATGTGCTACATTAACGAAAAGAAAAACATAAAGTTGATTGTGCAAAGGTAAAATGTAAAACTTTGTTTTTCACAGAATCATTCTCAATAAACTTAACTGAAGGGCACAACTTTGCTTCATGCCAATTAACTGAAATCAGACCATATAAAAGTAGATGTAGAACCCAAAGTGTGAAGTTAATGATGTCTGTGGTGACAGATTTCTACTTCATTCTATTTCACAGATTAAGCTAGTGAAACAAGAACCTAAAATACTTTTGCTATCTTTTGTAAAATTTGTTGCATACTGACAGGCAAAAAAGCAAACACTGTCAGGTAATGGCACTAATGAAAAAAACAATGTATAAATTGACAGAAAGACCCCTATGTCATGAAATATATCAGGCAAATGAAACGATGCTTAAAATAGAGAAAAAAGACATCACCAGTTAGCTAGCTACTGTAGCTACAGAATGTCCCTATCTAAACACATGCTTTTTATTTGTCAGTTTTTACAGGTTTTCACAGTACCAAAGAAAGAAAGAGACATTTTTGGACGATTGGCTTTATTTGCATCCTGTCTGAAGTCTTCCATACAACTTGAGGTGTCTTATCTCCAGTCACCAGCAGCAAGAGCAGTTAACGCTTCTCTTTATATTTTTAGGCAGTTCTTATCTTATCTAACAGATCTCCACACATTGAGGAGAACACTCAGTTATCAGGATTACCGAAATACTGACAGCTCATCACACAGCTGAGGGCTAATAAAGCAAGGGGTACTAGATGGGTGGCAATGGTTGTGTTGGTTGGGGGTCTGGATGGAAAGGAGATGCATTTGGGTTATTAACCCATTCAGAACTCAAAAGGGAATGCTCACGCATGAGGTCTGCACAATTTCTGTGAACCGAAACTAAAATGTGCAATAGCAGAATCATTTTGAGACACTGAATTAACCACCGAAGTCAAACTACGAAGGTGATTCTATTATCTTGATTAAGTAAGTGCCTATAAAAACTACAAGGAGATTACCTACTGTAGATTGGTTTCACAATAATTTAGTCTCCTCTGAGTGGTACATCCATATCCTTATGATACTCATTTCACAGATTTAGTTTACATTGCGCTAGCCATATATAAAGTGTATGTGTGTATATTTTTCTTGGATGTCAGCCATGTGCTAATTTACACAGTAATATATTGCTGTGCTGCGGGAATGGGGGAGTAATTAAGCAGCATGAGAAGTGAATGGTAAAAGAAAAGACTGGTAAATACTCATTGTTTACTTGTTCTGATGTGGAATGGATGTAAACAACCCCCTCTCTGTGGCCTGTAATGTTTTTTACAGGTACCATCCAACTGCTGCAAATCTGGCTGTGAAAACTGGGGTTGAATTAACAGAAACCCAAACTAGATTAACATTGAGTAGTTATATGGTCAAATGTTTAAAATGATTCTCCTAAATGGTTTATCTTTACTGGAAAGATTTTTGACTCCTCTGCCCGGGACCCTCTTATCAGTTGTGTTTTACCCCTACCCCTCACTTAAGAATGGGTTGCCTAGCAACAGTAATCATGCAGCATTCATCTGACAAGACTGGAAAAGTAAATAAAGCCAGGCGTTGAACTTTCACTTGTCGTTCTTTTACTGTACTTAGTTGCTGTTGTGAAAGTTAATTTCCTAGCACTGCACCATGGTTTAATGGTTCTAGTGTCTCTGACCTTTCCTATATGTTTCTTTTTGTTTTCTCATTGCTGTCCCAGAAATTCTGTATGTGTGGTTGTCTTTCGCTGATTTTTAATTCCCTATAACTTTTGATTAGAGATTAGAGACATCAAGATAATATTTGGCTTTTATCTGGCAGTGTCTCTGCTCATCTGCATCTGTATCCCCACTTTGGCTCACAATGCTGAATGAGAGTGACAGAGTATCACTCTGTGCTTTGCCTTTGCGGCTGAGCTTCATTGTTATGGAAGCCAGTGTTGGGAGGTCACACCGAGCAATAGTCTCCTAAGGCATGGGTGGTCGGTGAGCCCCTGGCAATGGCAAAACAACTTTTCTAAAGTGAAATGCTACCTGACTGCAAGACATGGCTGTATGACACATACACCTGAAGCTATTTCCTGCTAATTTATACTCTTCAGTTTACAATTTTTCAATTTATGTGAAGCCAAAAGAACTTAGTCATGAAATATTGAAGATACTTTATCATGGTGTTGAATGCAAAGAACAAATAGACCCTGCAAGAAATAATTAAAAAAACCAACAGAACTCCACAAGATTCCCACACTAGACTTAACTTGACAGCCTAGCCCTGAACTTCAGCCAGTTGAGCTAAAGAAGTGTAAAACTAATTGTAGCAGCACGTCCTATCATCTGTGCAAAGAAGGATGTACTTTTGATAAAATTATTTCCATATGAATTTGTTATATTATTTGTAGGAATTAGTTACTGTATGTTAATTTAGCATTATGGTCCTGTTTCTGCTACACTACATGATCGAATTCTAGTCATTTTACATAAGTCAGTTATTATTCTGCATTAACACTTCAATCAGTTTTCATTTTAGGTTATCACACAACACATCACAGAATCTGTTTAAAGGCTTTGTCAAGGTATCTAGTAACCTGTCGGGCCGAGAGATGGTGCTACTGTTAACACTGTCTTCTCCTTCTCTCCCCGTCGCACCGAGAAACCACCCAGTCAGGGCACCTGACTCCATCCCTTCTGGTTCCCTGTCAATAAAGCCAACAGAAGGAGGCATCATTTGCTAGAAGAACATACCGCTAGACGAAACCTCCCTTAAAGTTGGGCTTGGGCAGTTAACGAGTAAATGGCGTTCCTTTTTTTTTCAACTGCATTAAACAGGTTGACCCAGTTGGCACCCCAACTTTTCATATGGCAGTCTGTCATTCCTGCACCCAACCACAGGGCAAATAGTATAATACTATACTATTATAATACTAGTATAATATGTTTACTTACACTAAATACAATTCCAGTCATTAGCTGTACAATTTCATGTAACAAAACAAACCCAATGGTTAAGATACTTCAACCACGTTGTCTCAGAAAGAAGGTAAAGTTTGTTTTGTGATGCAGGATGTGCAACAGTTTTGCCAATTTATTGAATCTAAACCAAAACAAATCAGCTTCCACAACCATAAAAAACGTGGAGCACTTCAGGAAAAGACAAACTTGGTAACTACAGTATCTTTAACTTTCTTTCCCACTGACCAAAGGTATGAGTTTCAACCGCGATTATCTACAGCATTGCCTGCCTGAGAAACGCCATATTTCCTTATGTAAATCTTCTAATTTTATGCAAATGTGGAATTCTATGCCAAAAACTACCCCAGTATATGTACAAAAAATGTGCCTGAAAAATTGCATCATATTGTATGAGACAACCCCCGCAAACTTATTTTTCTTTTAGGTGCACATTACTCAGAAGTAATACAGTTAGAAACAACTACTTAAATCTAGCAAGTATGATCATTTTGAATTAAATTTTTTATATAACTACCTTATTTTAAATCAATTTTTTATTTCACACTTAAGCGAAAATGTTGTATTCTTCACTAAGTCAGCCACTGTGTAATTCGCATTATTGTGATATGGAAATACAACTGTTATCATTAAAATACTTTTCAAAATTGACATAATTAATTGATTGGCAGACAAAACACTTTTTAAATGTAAATATAAAATGATCTATTTATTTAAATACAATACTTTGACTTTTTTTGTATTCATTTCTTTTACTGTGTACTTTTAAGGCAGTGTGGCACAGTTGCTAAGTATTTGGACTTCAAACTCAGGTTGTGGGTTTAAATTCCGCTGCTGACACTGTGTGACGCTCAGCAAGTCACTTGACCTGCCTGTGCTCCAACTGGAAAAACCAATTGTATAATAAATGTTGAAAGTCACCTTGGATAAAGGCGTCAGCCAAATAAGTACATGTAAATATAAGATTAATGTACTGCATTTTTACAGGATTTTTTTAAGGTTCAGAGTTTCTTAATCTGAGTCCTCTGGGTCCACTATAAAGAATGGATTAGGCATCAATACCCAGTGACCCTACGTCATTTTCGTCCAAGCCAATTTCCGGTTCAGCACATTTGCCACACACCATCCATTGGATTCTTTTGGAATGTATTTTGTAATGCGTGTAATAATACAATGCATTGCATTATTAGCTTTATCCTCTATGCTGGATGGAAATATACACACAAGAGATTTAATTCTGTGAAACCTAGTCAAAGTCATCCACCAGCCATATATAGATACAAGGATAGTCCTTTGTCACCTGTAAGTTCCAAGCTAAAATATGTGATCTTTCTAAATAAGATACAAATATAAGAAACTTAATGTTAAAGATGAATTGATGAATGCAAGAAAGCGGCAAAAAGGAACAGTTAAAAGTACAACACAATCAGGATCAGTGCTGTTTGTATTGCTGATTCAAACTAGAGACTACACAAGCTCATAGAAAAGAAAGCCATCGCTAAATTAATAACTTTTCCATTGTGAGAAGTCAAAAAAAAAAATGACACCTTTTATTGGCTAACTAAAAAGATTACAATATGCAAGTTTTTGAGGCAACTCAGGCCTTTTCTTTAGGCAAGATACACAGGAATACTGTAGTTTAAAAAGGTCAGAAAAACTCAGAATAAATTTAGGAAAAAATAATCAGGGTGTGGTATAAGCAGCTGTAAATGCTGTCACAGACAAAGGGACAATGGCTAAATGATCCACACTTTAATGTACAGAATCTCGGCCACACTGCAAGACCATATGAAGCAGGTAAGTGTTTGTTGCTTTTATTTTTGTTTCTGTCCTTTTACTGCTTATTTTGCCCTGCTCATTTTGCTGTCTACAGATGTAGGCATAATAAACTAAGGCTTCAAAGGGGTGGTGCAATGACTGTGCATCACAAAGAATAGCAGGGATGCAAATAACTGATTGATTAAGTGATGGTCATTTGTGTATATCTGCATCAAAAGTAAAACAGCATAATCAAGAAAATGAAAATCACATTCTTCACGACAGAGTAAGCAATCAAATTATTATGCAGCTTTACTATAATATGTGGCAAAGTTATATAAATGTAATTAATTAATTTTTAATTAACAAGTAGGACAGTCAGCCTGGAAAAAGGCATACATACTAGGTAGCAGTTTAGAGAACGCCCTGACAGCAAACAGACTGCAGCACTGCTGGCTTAGGTAAAAGAAACAGCAAATGAAGGCAAACAGTTTATTCTGATTTTCACTTAAAAGATGATGAACAAAAGTATTTATTTTAAGACTTCTTATATTCTGATTTACCCCTAAAATAACTACAGTAACAAATCAAAAGCAAAATAGAATGTGTTTCTGAGTTGATTAAAAACGTTAGTATTTGCATAATATGTTATACTTTCCAATGGGAGTTACACAAAAAAAGCTTAATGGTATGTAAAAATTATGATTTCATTCACCCTCAACATCAATCTCCAAAAACCACCTTGAGAAGACCTCCCTCCTTGCTGGGACTAAATGATTTCTAATCATCTATTCAAAGGTAAGATCTCTAGGAAATTTTTTAACACAAAGTACAAAGCACACCATTTTCATCCATCTACCCATCCATTCTCAAACCTGTTTATACCTATTCAGGGTTGGATAAAATATTATCCTCATTTAAATTATGAATTCATGAACAGTGCTTTCTGTTAGTATGTTTATTGTGCCTATATGTCTATGGTAGCTGTCATTAATATACTTTTGAGCTGAATGTCTTTAGGTTTATTACTCAAACAGTAAAATATGAACATAACCAGCAGCATTTCCCATTTGCATCCTACTGTTAACACACATACCTCTACTGCAGTGATCACTTTGTCACATAATTTCTATATGTCTTAAAATTAATCTAAGTAAGGAGCACACTCGGCAAGCTGGTGTCACAGTACTTAATGTCTCCATTTAGTTGGCTCCTGTGAGTCTAAACAGCTTTCCTCCTTCTCCAATATGTGTGTAGGTTTCCTACCACTGTACTGTTTTCCTTGCACATCATAGCATGCATTACATTGGACTGAGGTTATTATTTGTCCTTTAACAGGCCATCATTCCCATCCATGACTGCAGTCCTGCACTGCGCCACATGCCTGATGGATTAAGCACTGACTCCCTGCAACCCAACCCAATGCGGTTAATGATAATGGATTTTTTCTTCCCAGCCATTATCATTAACCACACTAAAGACGGTCACAGTTTGAATGTTTTAAAACAGAAGAAATCACTAAAAAGAAGCCTGCTAAAATAGACATACATAACAGATTAACAAGGAATACTTTTAATACAAAAAGCATATATTATTTCTAGTCAGGGGGCAGTTTACATTATAGACAATACCTTCCCTGAAAATTACAGTATTTGTTCATCTTCCAAGACAGGAGACAGCTGAAATGGTTTATGTAACAAAGTCAAAAAGACAGCATAAATCAAGAGGGTTAACACAGACTACAGTTATTTTGAATCTAAACAGGTGGCGAAACATCAACAATAAACCCTAAAGGAAACTTATTTTTGTTAAAGGTTTAAAAATTCACCAATCAAGCAAAGGTTTAACTTCTTGAATGTCAAAATGGGGGGAACAGTATTTGTCACCTATGCAGATTTTTCAAGATTAAGTATTTATACAAGAGAATAAAAGAATGACAGAATGATAGATGTGTCAAGGTCATGGTTGGAAACTTGCTAAGGGCAGATTTTGCACAAATAAAAGAATTGTTTTCTTTACGCAAAAAAAACATAGACACTTGGAATAAATCACTTAGTAGTATGGTGAAGAGCAGGAATTTAGGGACCTTGAAATTTAATTTGATGTTATTCTGGATAATGCCGGTGAATAGGATGGATGAGCTTATTGGGCTGAATGGCCTGTTTCCATTACAATTTTTCTAATGTTCTAATGCTTTAAAAAAAGGATACAATACAACAATTATAAGTTGAATTTATAATGGAGGTGACCTACTATATCTGTTGCTTGCTTCACACTAAAGAAACTTTAAAAACTCACCAACCAACATCACTGATCCCAATACAGTACTTGCATCTTTTACCTTCCCAATTTCTGCCTCACCTGCCCATAAGGCTGTTCAAAGTGTCAGACATGATGACTGTCTTAGGGGTCTATTTCAGGGTGCATGGGGGGAGTAAATGATTGTTGCACCGTCTTTAAGCTTTTCTGCTTCCACCTCTACAATGGAGGAGAAAGCTCCAGAAGAAAACTACTGATGTCACCTCCACTCCCAACTCCACTTGTTCAGGCACTATACCATTAAAGAAAACAGGAAGTGGTCATGAGCTGATGGACAAATACACTGAATGACATACTGCTGTTACCTGCTGAGACCCCAAATGTTTTATGTCTCTCTAGTTTCCCTACATTTACAATAGCTTTCACCTTCCTCAGAAGTCAGTCATTGCCACTGAGAGATTAAAAAAAAGAGGATTATGAACTGAAAACTCTCTTGTTGTATAATGGGCAACATCAGCATATTAAGGAAAATTCAGGATACTGAGATCCAAACATACTGTATAAACATATGAATATTTCTTGTTAAATGGAACAGCAACTGGCCATTGGGGTTTAAATTTCAGTTTCAAACAAAACAGTATGTGAATACTGAAAACCCAAAAAGAGAATAAAAGCCTACATAAACCATACACCGCAAATACTTACAGCAAATACAATCAATACAGACATAAATATTATGTAATTTTTACTGTAGTTCCACATTTTATATATAACTTACGTTTCTAAACATATAATACTATTCAGCTGTACAGAGAACAGAAGACACTATATTAGCGTTTGAAGCTGTAAATATACAAAAAATATTACTGCAAGATTAGAGCTGAAAACCAGGCACAAACTGTCAAAATATTCTGTGTATCAAGTAGGAGTTGAAAAAAACTGGCGTATTAGAAGTTGTGTGATCTATTGGACATATGTCGTAAATAATATTTGAAAAAGAAGGCAAATAAGCAATGTGTTACCATTTCCTCCTGCTCAAAATATGAGGTCACTATGAAAAAGGCAAAATAACATTTACAATCTGTTCAAGAATGTGTACTACATCTACCAAATTTATTTATTTCCACTTAATACTTCCATAAGTTTCTCTCTTTTTACAGTAGTCACTGCATAACTATAGCAGTTGGTGTTGGTGTTATGTCAGTGTTGGTTCCTTGCCACTGTCTCTAAGATGAATGTAACAGTGTGAGAGTCCAGGTTGGCTCCACCTCCTTTGGCATCATTTGTCAAGAGATGGTGCAATGTGCTCCAGTGCTTTCTTTCCACAAAGAAAAATCAAACAAAATGCATATGTTTAGTGCACTCAATAAAAAATTCATAAAACAGTTGCTCTTCTGTTAGTTAAAAAGTCAATCAACAAATAATCCAAATGATAAAAAACAAAAGAAAACCTTGCAATCATCAGATCATTCTCTCTATGTCTCTCTCAAACTCAGTGCGTCTTCTCCATTTCATCTCCCCAGCTCAACCCTACAGGTTCTTCAACCGGCAGAGACGCCAGCAGATAAGGTTTTCATTTTTGGTTTCTGTCCCGGCTGCCTCCCTCAACGTCTGCTGGAACACTCTGAGCCAGCTGTCATTCTGTCCTCCATCATGCCCGCTTTGATGCCTATGGAATCCCTGAAAGAGACACCTCCATCTTACCCCAATACTCCACAATTATCAGCAGGGGACAATCTACCCCTGGATAGCCAATCGCTTGCTCCTCCACATGCTCTAACAACACCGATGCTGCCTTTTCACGCTCATATTTCTCTCCATCTCTTTTGTTCTCATCTCCCCCTATTTCCTGCTCAAGCTTCTTTATACTTTTTTCAAGAAATACAGGTGTGCTGGTGCTAATTACAACCTCTGGAGTGCTAATGAGGCATTCGACTGAACCGCGAGTGTCAGCACGTGAACGCATGCTCAGCTGATCACCCCAATCCACACCATGGAGTCGCTCCGACATGCTACCACACACACCTACACCCCGCATAAGCCTGTGCACTTACTTATTTAAGATAGCACTATTGCCACGGACCACAGTAAACAGGCACATCCATTATGATTAAAAAGGTAGTTAAGAGCATTTTAAAACTGATGGAGCATCAACAACTTACCAACATTTATTTGCTGAATCTCATATCACAAATTATCTTATCATTTGAAGAATAGCAAAATATCCAGAAGCTCATGAAACAAGACGCATGGTTTATTCCTTTACTGAAAAAAAAGTTCACCTGACATATAAAGCCAATAATAAAGTTTAATTTCTACCTAACACAAAAACTTGGTGTTTTATGAATAAGTGTAGGATGTGATGAACTTCTGCCAGAGGAAAAAAAAGTGCATGTCAATAATTGGTCATTAATTTAAATGTGTGGTGGCGCAGAATAATTATTTGCCACATAAAAAAAGCACTGAGCTACTGTGCTGCGGTGACATGTGTACTTTGATCATGATAAGCCAAGCAGCTGTAATACAGATGAGCTCTTTATTTTTGACTTGTGCTGTTCATTAATCATAAGCAAAGTTTGTTTCATAATCTAATCATTGCTCCTTCACTTGGATGTTAGGGTATTAATATGTGAAAAAGCATTACAAAATAAATATTTTGGAGGAAATATGTGGTTGGTATTCTGTTCTTTTCTAGTGATGAATAATATTACTGACATGTAGAATTTCTGAAAAACAAATGCTGCTATCACTGCTATCTATATATTAATAATGTTTGATTAAAAAATGTCCTGAAAATATTACAAAAGAATGACATTAAACATCAATTCCATTTATTTGTTTAATATGGGACCTGTCTGTTAAGCAAATGATATTATCTGTTGCTGTTTTTAGCAGTTTTGCAGATATTTAGTCTGGGTTACACTGGCGGTGAGGAGAAACAATTAACCCTTAAGCATGAAATTATTTGTAATTGATTTTGTTTTCTTTTTTTCTTTGACATAATCACTTTAACTGTATACCACACCAGTTAAAAGTAATAATAGTTCAAATTCAAAACTTCTACAGACTGCAAACATCAAAGGAGTAAAAACATGAATAGAATGCAAAAATTACTAAATCTTTTCCCTGTAACTATTCATATTTCTGTCTGACCACAGAAACTTTCATCAAAGGGTACCTGCTTCTCAAGTTCTGTTTAAAAGAGTGCTACCACAGTTTTTATTAAAATATTGAATCAACAGTTTTATCTCTGGAAGCACTATATTGAATATGAAATTAAAATTTTAACCCACTATGCCTCTATGGCAAAATGCTCTCCTTCAAAAACTTGTTTGCCTCATTACAAATTACACAACACTGATGGACTACATAAGAATTTGTGTGAAATAACTTCTTGACTGTTGTTGGGTATTCATAAAACATAAAAAGAAATAGAAATGGGAATTGAGCTCAAAATGGAAAGAAAGAAATAAAACCCAGCATGACCTGGATATCCAAGCCTTGCCAAAAAAAGCAACAAGGAAAATGTAAACTCAACTTTACCGTAGCTAATCTTCTTTAAGCAAATGTTTCCAATAATAAACAGATTTCAAATTAATTAGATTTTTTAATCTATCTGATTAGTTGTGTTTCTTTATTTGTTGATTTGCTTTGCTTCTAATTAAATAAACAGTGCTGATGAGAGGAGAAATGAACAGATCCCTATTAAATATGTCTCAGGGTAATTACATTGTCTGTGAATGTTATTCCCTCCATTCATTTTTACTGTACAATGAGAAATGATAATACACTCACTTTTCATAAAAGTAGTTATTTACTACGGCATTCATTTTATAAACACCAGATTTAAACCCTTTGTAACAAGGGTGAAATTTTATAGGAGATGTTATACGCGCCTATCTGTAAGTGAATTACACGAGGAACATGATCAGTAATCCTTCTAAAAAAAGCAACACTTAAATAGGATTACAAGGATTTCATATTTATCTGTTCTGTAACAGGTTTAGCATGCTGACCATAAAAATAGACAAACATTGGCAAATAAAACGCCACTTGGGGCAAATCTAATTATTCACGAGGGATCCAGGTAGGTCTCAACATATTGTAACAAATTTGGGATTTTTAGACTCACTTCAATTACTGGAACAACTTCTACTTTCTGAAGCTCAAATAAGATGAGGAAACAGCAGAAATCCAGCCATCAATCCATCTACTAATTCTGCTAATCCCAATACAGGATCACAGGGAGACAGAGCCTACCCCAGCAGCACTTATTCAGTCATACTGGGCCAATTTAAGGCTAAAAATTGTGCAAAACGGAAAATGAGAGAATGTGCCAATTCCACAAAGAATGCAAACGGGAAGAGATCTGAACCCAGTGTCCTGGAACCAGCACTAAACACTCCACAGCCCCATCAGGAAAGTGCATACTGAACAAAAGAACAGAATTTTGCACATGTACCGCACCTGTCTGTTGACTAGGTGGATATTTAGGCTCTCTTTTCACATCCAAAACACAAGACTGTTAGTTCAACTGAAATCTATAAACATTCCCAGTCTAAGTACGTGTGGGTATAATGTGCACGAGTGTGGCCTAGAAGTCTGACAAACAACAGGAGTTAATTCAGTCCACTAAGTTAATTTTGCCTATCTATTAGCTAAGTTGTTCAAATATCTAATCCAGATACTTTTTTAAAAGTTGTCAAAGTTGTAATTTCAACTATATAATCCAGTTACTCGTTTCAGATTCAATTGGCTCTTTTTTATGAGGAAAAGCTTCCTGAAATGCATCTTAAATACATTTATTCTTAATTTCCAACAATGTTCAAATATATGATTCATTATCTAACTTTGGATGTCCTGTCCATGCAGCCTTCTCTGTTCAAAGCTGACTGACTCCTTGTGATGGAATAGCACCTTATTCAGGGCTGACTCCTGCCTAGCATCCATTGCTGCCAGAATAAGCACCAATTCCTTTGGGTCCTGAACTATAAAAACAAGTTGGAAAATGCAAATATGAATAGTTTGCTTAAAATGTTTTGTATTGCTACATTGGTGCATCAGAAGACTATTTCATTAAAATTCTTTTGTATTAACCGCAAACACTGATAAGCTTTAAATACTGTTTTTCTATTCTTCTTTTTTAATTCATGTAAGACTTCCTCGTAAAAGGCATCTTTACAGGCAATCTAATATTTTTAAGCATACAGGATTTGGTTAATTAATATTTAATGAATGAATGACCCCTTTCCAATGCATGCACTGTGTTGTAAAAGAGTTTCTGCTCTTTTCTGTTTCTTTCTACATCTTCGGGATTATGACTGCTCCTATTAATAATTAAACAACAGGAGAACTTCCTTAATGCACAGAAATGTTGTCAAGGGTTTAAATTACAGCTTCTTATAGACATATTATCATTTACCCCATCACAAAATCTATTGCTGGCTAGTTATGCACATGCAAGCATTTCCTGAACCAGCTTTTTCCAATACATAGGGTCGCAGGGGACTGGATGCTATTCTGGCAGCAATTGTCACAGGGCAGGAACCAACCTTGGATATGCCAATCCTTCTCTTGGTACAGTCATGAACACATCCATGCCAGGCCATCATAGACTTACAAGTCACTATACTGTGCATGTGGCACTGCTGCTACTACTACTAATAGAATGTCTTTGAACTGAAGGAGGAAACTGGAGTTTTAAAGGGAAACTTTAGTTAATATAAGTAGAATGGATAAATAATCTTTATAAAGATGATATCCCATTTTGGAATTAAACCTAATCTAGAAATGCAGTTAACTGCTATGCACATAGGCTCAAGAAGTGGTATTTAATTCACTATGGGTGCTAGGGTACAAAAAAAAAAGAATTTACTAAAAAGCAAATACTTATTTTTTTATAAATATATCCATTGATTACTTCCATAATAATGTCTTTGTCAGAAATTAGGTTGTTTGGTAAAAAAATATCCAAATTTATAAATTGCAGGCAGTCAGAATTTGTTATCTGTCTGTGCTGTGGGATGTCTTCTAACAGTTCCCTGAAGGGATCGTCTCCAATCTCCTGATTCAAGTTAATGCACCTTTAAAGAGCCTATCAGGAATGCAGAAAGGTATTAGGATAGAGTGGTGAAGAGATCACCTTTGTCCAATCAAGTGGCAAAGTTTATTTGAGGACATTCTGTCTGTATGAGGACAACCCCATTACTGAGATAAAACTGTAGCAGAGTTTACCAATAGGACTTTGATTCGCAGCAATCAACAAGAGTATGCAGAGGGTAATAGGAGGAAGTCTTTGGTGTGCAGTTACTTGGTGTGCAGAAGGAGGAAAGGATTACAGCAGAGCTGCTGTGTTCTTTCATACACAGCGTCCAAGCAAATGCGCTGCTTGATAACCAAAAGTGTAAGGTGGTGTGGCTTTTACTTAAGAATTCATATCCTAAGTAACAACATTCTTTATAATTGATTTATTTTACATTCTATAGTACTAGACAACAATTGCAGTGCTCGGCCAACAGTTAGCCATACAGGGATTCCCTGATTACCGGAGGGTATATCACACACTGTTTGAAATCCCATAATTTTAGGTATAGTAAAGAAAATCATTGGCTACACATTACACTGCAGGTATGACTGATTATACAGCACCACTAGGTTGAGGTCGCTGCATTCAAGCCTGTTTTAAGCACAACTACTATGCCTATACAGACCAAGTCTGTCCTTTGTTTGAAGACAGGACTGTGGCTCAGCAGAGCATTTTTTTATATAAGAATTTAGGAAGTACCAACAAGAAGAGATCATTCAGTCTATCAGGTTCATTTAGTTATCGAATGGCTACATTTTAAGAATATTTAATCCTGATACTTTTAAAAGTTGTCCAGATTTCTTCTTCAAGTACATAACTCTGTAGTTCATTGCAGATCCTCATGAATCTTTGTGTGAATTTCTCCAAAGAGGGCTTTAAAGGGCAAATTGTCTGTACTGTTTTGTTATGATCTCAGGTACATCAAATGAGGAATTGCACCAAACAGGACACACTTTAATCAAAATGGGTCATATAGTGGGTAACAGGAGAACATGATCTGAGCTGAATTTTCAGTAGTCTTAGCTAATGAAACAGTTATTTGTCCTAACAATGAAATCTTTTAGATTTCTCTAAAGCTAACATTAAGTGTGAGAAGGCAGAACAGAGATGAGGTCAAGACAGGCAAAAGTTAAGAATACCAGAGTGAAGCTGAAAATATTAATCATGAAAAGCCTAACACAGAAAAAACTACTGAAGGTGAACGAGAACAAACAAAAATGTCCTTTAAGCATCTAAATATGTTTTCCCTTAGACAAACTACAAAAAACATTTGCTACACCAACTCAGAGCTGTTGTCATGAAAATTAGCACAAAATGGAGATGCAGGCAAGAAAAACAAACAAGATAGCACGGTAGTGCCATAACTGTCCTAATAATAAAATATATTGAGGGATGCATAAACAGTCCATAAATCCACTGAAAGTGAAAAAATGAGAACCAGGGATCTCAAAACCTTGGATTGCAACACATTTATGGTAAGCTACTCTCTTTTCCTGCATGCATCATCTTTGATTTCTTAAGAGTTCCTAAGAGTACCAGGGCCGGATTAAGGTGGGTGCTATTGATGCTGCAGCATTAGGCCCATTCCTCAAATAGGCCCAGATGAAAACAGACGAAAATTTTTCAGAAGCTAAACAGCTTTCCTTTGCTATATTATCCTCAAAATAATTCTTAGAATAAAATTTGGAGTCCGACTTTCAGACACCTAAACACAGTGTTATTTATTATACAATTACTATTTTTCTTTGCGCTGTGACGTAACTATAACATCATTGTGTAACGTTGTTGTGTTTATTGTTAACCGAAGATTTCAAGTTAATGCTATCAATTTTACGTTAAACAGGTTACTTAGTAATTTAGCTGCGTTTTTTGCAATATCTTGGGGATTCTTACCACTTTTTTATTGTTCGATAAGTGCCACGTAGTAAATTGTTCACCTTGAAAGTTAGTTGTACAGTAAAAATCGTGGGCCCGGCATGGATGTTTAGAATTTTTAAAATCCTCGACAGGATTCTGGTCTATTATGAAATTTAAATCGTGGACAAATTTTTACCCTCAAGAGCCTGAACTGAGTCACTATGACCCAATGTCTCTGCCAATTCATTTTTTCTTACTCTGTTTCGTAAGAGAATTGAAAAATTTTGTGTATTTCGTTGTTAGGTTTTCTACATTATGTGCACTTTTCAGACAATTGCTATTAAATGTTGATGTTACATAGCTTGATGTTAATCTCGAGTTGTTACGATACTACGTCATTATTATTATTCATGTTCAATAAAGGCTGGCTGGCTGCGTCACAAGCAATTGAGTCTCCTTGGTCGGTCTGAGTGTGCATGTATAGTGAATGTCCAATGCACATGCACCAATGCCGAGAAAAAAATAGGCCTTTTTTTGTGCTGCAGCGTAAGGCCCAATTTCGTCTTAATCTGGCCATGAAGAGTAATATTTATTCAAGTTTTGTGCCTAATTTAATGACTACATTTGCTTTTGTAAGACAGTTTTGTTTGTTTGTGGTACAATTTGTAAGAATTATTTATCTACTATAATGCATTATAATGAATCAGTGCTGAGTCAGCTTACTTTGCCTTATCAGGTTCAGTAGACTTTTAGGATTTAATCATTATCTGAAGATCCACCAAATGTAAGTGATGGGTGTTTTAGGCAGGAAACCATGCATGTTAATAGTATATCGTTTGAGTGCTGAAATACTACCATATTACCTTATAACGGATTGCAACACATTTTATTAAACATACTATGTTCATATTGTTTACAATTATTGCAAACTGGTTTTTGTTTTATTACATTTATAAGAATAAAAAGAAAAAATATATATATACATAGATAAATGCAGTTTCTGTACCTATGTTGTACGACCACCTAAAAAATGCATGCCATGTTTAATAATCTCTGAGAGACAGAGATGAGGTAGAAACCTATTACGGCATCACTGACTGAACTGCATTCCGAGTCATTTCCACTACACAGAAAACTGAACAAGATGCCTATTTACATAACACCAAAAAATGTCATGCAAGCTTGCCCCTGCCATGGATCAATCAATCTGCTATGCTCCAGATAACTGGAGGCGATACTCCTATACAAGCCTTCTTGGCGACAGAGCAGCATGTCATTTGCTGTTACACCACAAGCCATGAAATGCAGTGTCAAAAAGCATTGAAATGCTGAAGCCGAAAGCCTGCCACTTTTGCCTATAAATCAAGCACAGCCTGAATTATCTGGACGTCTGCTTCATCTCCTTCATCCTTTGACCACAGGGGAGGAAAAATCTGCTTGTTATCATGCCCACACCACCAAAGTAGGAAAATACCCATTATACCCAGTATATCTTAAATATGCTCAGCACTGATGAAAAAATAAGTGTCATAATTTTGAAGTATACAAAAATCTATTAAGGATGAACACAAACACAGAAATGCTCATTATGCCCTTTTAAGTGTGAAATCATTAAAAGCCAATATTTTTTCCTGCACTTCAGATTCTGGCTCAGCACGCATCCCTTAAAGACCCTTAGGTCTCCCCAGAGAGGGGCACAAGTTGTCCTAGTACAAGGACAGGTGATGCCGGTAGCCACTCAATTATAGGTCAGACTGTAGTGTAACACTACCAAATGTTCATTTTCTTATCTAAATTATAATGCATTAAAGCATTCCTCATCTTCTCTTTTCCAATAAAGCTGTGTTACACTACATGGCTATGAACCAAAACATAGGATTACAGTATTCACAGTCCATAATAAAAATAGGTGGCACCTCTTTGATATTATTTACAAACATGAGTAAGAAACAAATAATATGCATTTTGGAATATATAATTCAATAAAAATAAATCAGGTTCCCTAATACAGAATAATTTCCAGTTAACATTAACTTTCTTTCCTGTCTGTTAAAGTTCAGTTAAATTTCCCCCACCGCTCTGCAAAGCCTAAAAAGAAAACTGTAAATTTCTTATTTATAAAGTATTTTGCTTCAAATGTGTTTCCCTCTGCAACTCACTACAAGAGTTGTTATTTATTAATTATAAGGCTTATATATAAGGAACATCATCAATATTTCAGCAATGAAATGCGGTCTTAGCTGTCCTTTTATAATGCAGAACTTTTTAAACTGCACCCCCAACAATGCCTCCCCAGTGTTAGCATGTCTGCACTTCATAATGTACAGAACAAAAGCATTTACCACAGGGGACATTAATCTTATACTAATTTATGTTATTTCTATATCTAAAAGTGTGGATTCTGTACTAGACAGAATATTCTGCCAATTTCAATGTGACACCTTTCAAAATATAACTTTCTTGGAAAAGAAAAAAAAATGTTGCTTGGCCAAGTTAACAGAATAGTAGAGACTGTGCGTCCAAACACATTCTTAATGTCTCCAGTAATGAATGGAAACAATTCAGCATGGAAACCCCTCACTTCTATTGGCAAATTAAAATTAATTTTTAGCTATTTGGAATGTCTGTCCAACATTAATTGGTGTATTTGTTAATACATACTTGGGACACAGAAGAAACAGACGGAGTTGGAATAAAAAAATCTTTAAATGATGTAGGTCTCGTCTCATCAAGCTTTATGCAAATAACTACATTCCCAGGTATCATTCATCCCACAAAAATATGGTACATGACTAAATGGAATAATAAATTGTGTGTCTTGACCCTTGTCTCTGTGGCCTAAAGCTGGTTTTCCATTGAAACCAAGGATTTTAGTCATTATATCCGTTATCCAAAAGCACACTATCCTGGAGGAGTTGCTTTAAATCGTATCCCAAGAAAGCAGCTGCCGCAAGTTTGGAATTAGATGCCAGAGCACGCATACAGTACTTAGTTCCAAACAGGGATAATTAAGAGTTTACAATCCACCTGAGAGTGTGTTTTTTGGACAATTAGCAGAAAGACAAGAACTCTGACTATTGCAAAGAAGCAGTCAGAACTCATAACAGCCAACCAGATGAATGGAAATATTAAAAACTGTACATTCATCTGTATCTTTAAATTCAGGACTTTGTGTAAAGAATATAAGAGCACCTTTTGATCTCTGCATGACTGAAAGCACAAGATGGAAACAATGCATACATTACCTTCTACCGAACACTTTCAGACCCACCATGGTATTACTATCAATGGCCACCAAAGTGTCCAGTATTGTGTGAATATTTTAGTATTAAGAGATTGTTCATTATTGAGTAAGGAGCTTGATTCTCCATAATAATTGAAGAAAGGTCCTTCAGATCTAGCAAAACTAGAGTGAAAGATTTCATCTTCAGCCCTAAAATGTGAGACAAGATAAAAACAACTAATTGTTACACATACTTCTAGAATTTTATAGAATATTACTTCCTAAAAAAATCAAGTGATGCAATGTGAAAGCTGGATAGCAATTTACTAGCTAAGAAGTGAAGCAATCTACTAGTCTTCGGGACTACATAAAGTAGTTCTTTTCTAATTTCAAACTAAATCCATGACATCTTTGTAGATCTGTCATTTAATACTCAGTTCTCTTTATTTATTTACAACCTAAAATGATTATTTTAGGTTCAAATAATGAAGCTAAATGACCAACCCAAACTTTTAATTTCAGTGTCTAAATATAAGATTTAATTCAATTAATTATACTCTTATAGTCCGATGCAACTACACATTTTCTGACTTAAATGTGTAGCTGTGTTTCTTCCATGTTTCTGCAGCTACTGAAATTACAAAGGTTTAAGCAATGAGTATGGCAACTAACACATGTTAACTGTCCAGTCTAGGTAACTTCATCTCAAACGTTTTAGGGAAATTCAAAGTAAAAAGAGTTTGCACAAAATGAAGAGACATTTCACGACACATACAAAAAGGTTTCTCATCTATGAACATTACATTTCTATCTTACTTAGAATAAGCATTTAAATTGAGGAAGTGGACTCTCTCCCCTCTTTTTTTATTCTATTTATTTTCATTCATTTATTAATTTATCTGTTTACTTATTTTTACTAGTTTATTCTGTTGGCCTAGCTCTCTTTCCCATGAGTGGGGGTTGATTTGTTTCGAACCTAGTTTTGTTAAACTTGACTTGCTTGTATGGAATGTTACTTGATTTTAATAAAAGCAATAAAATGTTTTAAAAAAAAGTCTAGGTTATTAAAAATGTTAATGTTAATAAAACACTACATCATTCTGTGTCTATGTAACTAACCCTACACACGAAACTGAAGTGGCCAATGCCTCTGGATAGGAAATCCTAAATTGCACGCGCATAAATTATCAACATTTACCACAAATAGAATAGCACAGTATCAGAAAGGAAGACTAAGCAACTGACTGCAATGTAACTTTCCATTAGTTAAAAAAGAAAACAATCACACTTGTATAGACATTACTCTAACTGAAAATCCTTTCAAATATAATAAATATTACACAAACAAATGAAGCAGAGCATTGCTAGTACTTAAGAACAGTAAACTCAAGAGAACAGGACTCCTAGGCTAGTATGAATAAGACAAAGGAAAAAAAAATGAAATGTTACAAATTGAATCCAGTAATTTTAGTTTTAGTGTACAATTCTCATATATGGACAACAATTTCAAATTAATATTCTGTGAAAATGACAGACTTACCACATCACTGAAAATTCTGGCATACTTTCTTCATTTCCATCTGAAATTGCCAAGATACCCAGTATCCTAGTGTGTAAAAACTGCAGATGTCCTCTTATCATTAATCACAATTCTAATACATTCCAGATGAATAAACAGCTCCATCCTTACTATACTACTACTTAAGAACATGAATTTGCAGGCACCATGTCTGCCAAAACTTCTAAGTTCCAAAAGAACCATATTATTCATTTCCTGGAGCATCCGTGTGTTAAACCCTTGAAGCAAGCATCTCTTCTGCAAGCTTGCCCAGAATGCATATAATCAACACTGAAATGCAGCCCCCAGATTACAGCTCAAGGCATTCTTGAGCTTGGCACATCTTTTATTTATATAGCAAATGTCATTCTAAAACAAATCTATCTTACCCAAAATTGGATGTGTTAAACCCCATTCAGATCATTCTGTCTAAAAAATGAAAATACTAATTACGAGGTTTCTTCCTCAAAATACTGATGGGCGTCCCCAAAGTACAGTCAGCTGACTAGACCAGTGAAAATCTAAGATAGCACAGGATTGTGAATGACTCACGGAAATAAAAATCTGATATTAACATCTTCTTAGTTCATACACCACAGTATGTGACTCATAATCAAACAAACTTACAGTACCACATTATGCCACACAAGAGAGTACACAAGTAGAAAAGTTACACAAAGTCTGTCTCATCAGGTACTGAATGGGGCAGAAGTGGATGTCACCAATAGCAATAACCTTACTCTCTGTGACCATACTGGCATTGGTGCAAAAGGATAACGTAAACCAAAAGAGTGAGTTAAAAGAATTGGGTGAAGGTGAAGTTGGCTTTTTTTCTTAAGAGGAAGGGGAAATGGGTAGAACAAACTATGCATTATCAACACCAAGAGAATCTGAATAATACCTAAGCCCACTTGTACTGTGCTTGTAATTTTTGCTTTTAGTATTGGCATTTTTGCACATGTTCATCTTTTGCAAGATGATGATCAGCTCTGACACATATTAAAGATTCTTATGAATCATGGATCAGGTGAAAAACCTGATTTGAAGCAGGTCTGCAGAAAGTGAAGATATATAAAACCCAGGCTGGTTTGGCAAGAATTTAAACAAACAAAAAAATGTGCCCAGGCAGGGAGATGACCATATGACATAATAAAAAGCTGATATTCTCTATGTAATGTAAAAAGGTTGGTGCCAATATTGGTATATACCAACATCTACAATATATCTATCTACCTTATCTACATTATACAGCATATTGAAGATAGATAGATAGATAGATAGATAGATAGATAGATAGATAGATAGATAGATAGATAGATAGATAGATAGATAGATAGATAGATAGATAGATACCTGTAATTTTAGTTTTCACAAAAATAATTTAAATGTAAAACTGAACATTTTGTCTTTTCTTAGAGCAAGCAAACTACATTTTGAAATTATTTTTTAAAAAGATCTGGTAATTATAATAATCTTTAGTGCTGTACATCCATTAGTTTTGCTTCCTGTCTGTGCTATTTGTAACTTCCAGAATGTGCTTTATTAGAAATTAAGCATATTGTTCCATATTTCTAGCATGAAAAATTAAAAATATGAAGTATATGTATATAATATGTAAGCCCAATCACCCACCTTGACCAATAGGTATATATAGATTCAGCAATAACTGAGCTGGGTGATACCGGCACAATTCCCCCTGTATTTGCCTGGGTTTTCTTCAGGGAATTTGGTTCCCTAACATGATCCAAAAGACATGCTGCTAGGTTAATTGGCAATTCCAAATTGTCCTGGAGCAAGTTTAGTGTGGATGGGTCTGTCATTGTATTTTACCTCTATCAGTGGATGATCCCTGCCTTGTATTTATCACTGCAAGGACTGACTCCAACTCCCTAGTACTCTGATTAGGAATAGGGGGTAGGAAAATGGGTTGAAATTTTATTTATAGATATACACAAACACATGCACTTATGCATATATTAAAGATGTAAATAATTCACTTAAACATTGCTCAAAAAACTGGGAACTCAAAAATTATCTTCTTTGCACATATTTTTTTAATTATTGTAATCGGGGTAGAACAGCAGCATGTAAATTTGCACGTTTTTTTCACAGGTCCCAAGTATATGGATTTACTCAATGTGTTGAATTTGTTCTCCTGTAGTTTTCTCCATATAATCTGACTGTCTGAAAATCCCAAACTGTGAAGAACTCAAAAAAGACCCTGCATGAGTGAGTGTGGGCATATGCATGAGAGTGCCTTGCAATGGCCTGGCAACTGATGCTTCCCTAGGTAGACTCTGAATGATAAATAGGGCATGAAATGATATTCTCCATTAATGAAACTGAAAATAAGATGGGATCAATGAATGACTTTAGCCAAACACTCCACACCTACAGGCATTCATACTTAACAACAGGAGTTTGGTCTATGCAGGCACCAAGCAGCCATTATGTATTTCCACAAGGAAAGAACTGCATTTAAAGACACTATCTGAAAATTTTATGATATAGGATCAAAAAATGTATTTAATTATTTATGCATTTCTTTTTATCTTTTAACAAAACTACAGTAATCAGTTCTAAATAGCCTTTAAATTTTTCCGACAAGTATTACTTTTAATAACTGCATTCTGCCTACAGCAAACCTTTGCTTTTTGGAGAGATCATAAAATAAGCCATAATAGCATAGCAAAATTATAGTAGCTAAGATCTACTTGAACATCCAAATTGTTTCTGCGGCATTAGAGCTGGTATTCTTGGGTACTAGGAAGACTGTAAATAGGTTTTGTACAGCAGAGTCTTCTCAAAGATACAAACATGCTCATTTTTTTAATAAAAACAAATATATTTTTCTATATAAATTCCACTTTTGCAAAAGATTTAGCCTATTCATATATTTTTTCTACTACATTTTTGCTCAGTTTTATTTCTATATATTTCTTTTTATTTTTTGGTTTTATTAATATAATTCAATATAAATTTGGCTTCACAGAAAGTCCTTTACAGAACAGCTCTTTAATAACTTATGCATATATTACATTTTAATATAGATATCCTATTTCATCATGCAACGTTAAACTACAATACACTACAATATTTAAATCAATGAAAAATCCTAAATTTAATTACAAAATGGTCAGTGTTTACTGTATTAGTGATGGATTATTAGACTATAAATGGCTAGAAATACAGCCTCACAGTCATATAAATCTGTGTGAATCAGAGTGGTAAAATGCCTTAAATTTGGTGAAAGTGAAGAAACGAGAATATGGAGAAAATACAAACTACACACAGACAAGGGCCAGACTGAGATTTGAATCAAGCTATGGAGCTAGGAACCAACAAAGTTCTCCTTTTATAAACAAATATTTGGATCTGGTTAAATATTTACTTTGTGTCTAATTTTCAGGTAAAAGATCATTCTTTAAAATTGCTAGAACACTAATACACATCCGTCATTGACTATTAAAACATCTTTGTAGAATGTATTTATATTCTCCAGGATGCACTCTTCCTTGGATGAGAAAACTCTTCTTTATTTCAAAGATGGCCGAGACCCTCTGAAATGAGTGATTATTCTTTTAAAGAGTCAAAGGCCATCATTCATTGTTCATTATGGTACCTTCTCTTGAACTAATTCATGAGATGAACCCAGTCTTGATATTCAAATCACAACTGAAATGGAACTATTCTTTTTGGCCTTTGCACAATTGCTATAGCATCATTTCATAACATATAAAAGTAAATGAAGAGGTTTGAGGTCATAAACACATTTTTTTAGTCATCTTGTTAACACGCACAAAAAAATCCTCTAAAGCACACATAATGCACTGCAAGTAACAGGATATCATACTAACACTGGTATAGGCACTTATATTTTTGTCAATTATTATTTGCAATTCTATTTCCTTTTTAATACAAGACTAGGGGGGTCAGCTCCCTGCTCGCTTCACCTGGCCACCCCCTGGGGCGGCCACCAGGAGCCTGTTGTCTTGCAGCTGAGCCACTCAAACTGTGTCGGGACGCTCCTCTGTTAGAGAAAGCAATTGTATTTAAAGAGATGGTATATAGAACAGTATGCGGTGCATGGAAGAAAGACGGTTTGGTCCTTAGTTATTATAGATAGAAAATCAGTTATTTGAGTATTTCACTACAACTGTCTATTTTAAATACCAATGAATAATAAAACACTAAAAAAGCTGAAGTAAAAAAATAAAACGCAATAAAAAGTAAATAAAAAATGACATTACATTAACGCCTCATCAAAAACAATATTATGAATTACTTTATCCTCTAACTTACATTCTATAAACATTGCTTTTTTGCATTTCTGTTCACATATTTTTTGGGATATTTTTTCTACTACATTTTTGCTCAGTTTTATTTCTATATATTTCTTTTTATTTTTTGGTTTTATTAATATAATTCAATATAAATTTGGCTTCACAGAAAGTCCTTTACAGAACAGCTCTTTAATAACTTATGCATATATTACATTTTAATATAGATATCCTATTTCATCATGCAACGTTAAACTACAATACACTACAATATTTAAATCAATGAAAAATCCTAAATTTAATTACAAAATGGTCAGTGTTTACTGTATTAGTGATGGATTATTAGACTATAAATGGCTAGAAATACAGCCTCACAGTCATATAAATCTGTGTGAATCAGAGTGGTAAAATGCCTTAAATTTGGTGAAAGTGAAGAAACGAGAATATGGAGAAAATACAAACTACACACAGACAAGGGCCAGACTGAGATTTGAATCAAGCTATGGAGCTAGGAACCAACAAAGTTCTCCTTTTATAAACAAATATTTGGATCTGGTTAAATATTTACTTTGTGTCTAATTTTCAGGTAAAAGATCATTCTTTAAAATTGCTAGAACACTAATACACATCCGTCATTGACTATTAAAACATCTTTGTAGAATGTATTTATATTCTCCAGGATGCACTCTTCCTTGGATGAGAAAACTCTTCTTTATTTCAAAGATGGCCGAGACCCTCTGAAATGAGTGATTATTCTTTTAAAGAGTCAAAGGCCATCATTCATTGTTCATTATGGTACCTTCTCTTGAACTAATTCATGAGATGAACCCAGTCTTGATATTCAAATCACAACTGAAATGGAACTATTCTTTTTGGCCTTTGCACAATTGCTATAGCATCATTTCATAACATATAAAAGTAAATGAAGAGGTTTGAGGTCATAAACACATTTTTTTAGTCATCTTGTTAACACGCACAAAAAAATCCTCTAAAGCACACATAATGCACTGCAAGTAACAGGATATCATACTAACACTGGTATAGGCACTTATATTTTTGTCAATTATTATTTGCAATTCTATTTCCTTTTTAATACAAGACTAGGGGGGTCAGCTCCCTGCTCGCTTCACCTGGCCACCCCCTGGGGCGGCCACCAGGAGCCTGTTGTCTTGCAGCTGAGCCACTCAAACTGTGTCGGGACGCTCCTCTGTTAGAGAAAGCAATTGTATTTAAAGAGATGGTATATAGAACAGTATGCGGTGCATGGAAGAAAGACGGTTTGGTCCTTAGTTATTATAGATAGAAAATCAGTTATTTGAGTATTTCACTACAACTGTCTATTTTAAATACCAATGAATAATAAAACACTAAAAAAGCTGAAGTAAAAAAATAAAACGCAATAAAAAGTAAATAAAAAATGACATTACATTAACGCCTCATCAAAAACAATATTATGAATTACTTTATCCTCTAACTTACATTCTATAAACATTGCTTTTTTGCATTTCTGTTCACATATTTTTTGGGATATTTTTCTCTTCCTAGTTTATTGGATGATTCTCCTTGTTCTTAATTTTTATTATATGCAGCCCTTTTTTGTTCATTTTCTTTTTCCGACGTTCATTATTAGCTCTTGCCACTGTTTTTGTATTATGATCTAAAATTCAACGTTCTTGAACAGATAATTTACTTTTCTGCCTTGCCATTACAATCAACTGTGTGGAAGGGAGAGTTAGCAGCACTGAGAGTGTCAAGGTGGTACTGAGAGAGGATGGGCACTGTAGGAATAATGATTGGTTGAGCGTTGTGGAGGGAAGTGGTCAATGCTGAATAACATGGACACAATGGAAAACATTTTTAATATAATAGAGAGATTAAATCCAAATTACTATAAAGCATGACTTTATTTATATAACCTTTATGAACAATACTACATACACTTAGCTATATAAAATTATTGATGTTTTGTGAATCACTCTGTAATTGTGTTCCATATGAAATGCAATAAAACTGATCATCTCTTTTAAAAATCCTTATAAACTGCAAAAAAATAAGTTCACTGGAATTAGCACATCTTTTTTAATGGTACCATTTATGTCGCATTCCAATGAAAAATTTAATTAGAGAAGTGTAACTTAACTTACTTTGTATACAACACAATACATAATATAAAATTCTAATGTGCCCTGGACAAGACTTTTCCTATCTAAATATTTTCCTAAATATCTGCAGTATCTGTAATTATCTTTGTAGAGGAAATTCTACTTGGGTGATTTTAATCAAATCAAATAAGAAGTATACTTTTATAATGCTAATAACTGTGCCAAACTTCACTCAGATTGAGTGATTAGTTTCCCTGGACTCATAACCTGACATAGAGACAGAAACATACCCACTGAGACATCATTTTGAAAGTGAGGTTATATCATGTTCAGAGATAAATGAAATGAGGGATTCTTTTGAACACCCAAAGAGAAAAGCTTGACACAATTATTGAAAATGTGAATTAGTTTTTTTCCTAATTTTAAGTAAACACTTATCCTTTTCCCACTGTGGAATGGTAGATAGGTTAAGATTCTTTCAGTAAGATAAGGCAACATTTTAGGTTGCAATGTGGTGTAGGATCCCACTATGGATTGTTCCATCAGCTGATACCCCAACAACAGTAGTTAGAGGGTTACTGATTACTGTGAACCTAAAACGGCTTGATAAATAAGAGTAAATTATATTAATGTCAGAGCCTGCGCCATTGACACATTGAAGGAGATGCCAGGTAACCATATTCACAAGTAAAAGCCTTGGCCTTGGTACAAGTAATTCTTGCTCTTATTAGGAAATAAAAACAAAATAAATGAGGAATGAAAAAATGACATTTATTTTACAAAATTTCATAACATATAAAACAAATAAAAATAATGCTGATATACAAGCACAACCCAAAAGAAACAAACAATATAAAAACTCTGAGACCAAGTGTAAAATGCGATGATCTTTCTAACTTGAAAAAAGACTGACTCTCATTGACTAGCACTTAAGTTAAACATTATGTAGTCAACTAATGTTTAGATTGTGAATGTGTATCTCAAATGGCAGACATTGACTACTACATTCTGAGGAATTGCTGAATCGGGAAAGGATAGTGGCACGATTGCTAGACATGTTGCCCAACAGCTGCCATAACCTTGGTTAGATTCCTACATTGGTCATTGTGTGGGGTTTGCATATTCTCACTTTGTCCACATAGCAGGTACTCAGGTTTCCAAACACATCAGAAAAAGGTACACATTGGATTAATTGGTAACTGTAAACTGATCAGGTAAGGGTAAGTGTGAGTATAAATACAAGTGTGTTGGGTGATGTGGTGAGACCACATTAAGCGTTGATTCGTGCTTTGCACACAACACTGCCAAGACAGGCTATAAATTGTCATTGCCCAGTAACGTTAAAACTAGTATTAGGTAGTGCACAGTAGGATGGACTTAAAGTAAAATGGTGAAAGTGTGAAGAGTATGATTAAACAACACGCTCTGCCAACCTGAACTAAAATATTGTTTTTTATCTGCAAATAGAAAGTGGGATTTTCCTCCCCTTAGTGATAATAATAGTACAACGACATTTCAAAACATTTATTTCAGCAATTCAGTTACTTGCATTACATTATATTATTTAATCATTTCCTGCTTCACATTTCCAAAAGTCTCAAACACTGAATGGACAATGTTTATGAACAGTATGTATATTATTTCTCTATCTGTCTTGGTTTTTCTCTTGAGATTTTAGCTTATCTCTTAAATCCTAAAAAATGTGAGTTAGGTTTATTGGCTTGATGTGTGTGTGAATGTGCTCTGTGGTAGACTGGTGTCCATTCTGGATTGGTTCCCACCTTCAGCATGCTACTTCATCCCCATGACCCTGAACTAGATAAACTAGAAATGAATGTAGGATTGGATATTTTATTTTGAATTTTATTCATTACACACAATATGATGCAAACTTTTTAGGATGCACATTTTAAGAAAGAAATATTGTCTGCTTTTTAATTACTTAAAATATAACATTTAAGTATGAAAACTAACAATAAATGTTATTTTCACACTAACCACTCCTCAAAACAAATGTTTCTCTTTAAGTGCCAAGAACCAACTTCTATTTCTTTATTATTATTATTATTATTATTATTATTATTATTATTATTATTATTATTATTGTTAGTACTGTTTTCCAGACTAAATATAAAACTGCTAACTGCTTAAGAAAAATAAATGTTGCCGTGGCAAAACTACATAGGAAAGACAATACTACTGGGATTGGTAACGACATGACTACAATCAGCCAAACCCTGATGAAAATTTCCTTTAGAGAACTTGTGAAAGGATGCCAAAATTCCTTGTAATGTGCATATAAAGTCATCAAGGGCTGACAGATTTATAGTGGTTTTCCTGGAGGTTTTTCAGAGCAATCAGATCCAGCTATCAAATATCTTTAGAACTTGAGTGGGGGACTACATGCATCTCTACATCATGATGCTCCATTCAAAGGCCCAATCACCTAATTACCCTGCATAAGTGAATACATCTTCTACTTTACTTGGCACATTGACTTTATTTTTCTTTACACCAACAGGCTTCTAGTGCTTGCGGCTGCTGCTACTGTTCATCATAAAATGTTCTCAAAAGTATCCAATTATGGAAAAAAATTATAACCATCTAGTCAAAAAAATTTCACTTGATATTCTGTAAAAAGACCGTAGTGTGTTCACCATCTTCTACTGTATGGTAAAAAGGAATATAAAATAAATGATTGCTGCACATAAATAATGAAATGCAATAATACATCTATGCTGAATTGGTAAAATGATGCAAAACAAAAAACTCAACAGCAAAAAAGACTAGGAAGCAAAAAACATAATGTATGTTTCTACAATAAATCATTGTAAAATTGATTGAATAAAATACTGGAGTAGCAGCCCCATTGTTGCATTCATGCAGTTACATTGCTATATCATTTATACATGGATATACAAAAATAGTATATAAAATAATGACAAATAAAACCTAAATAAAACACAAAGTAACAATTATTTAACCAAATTACAAGTAAGCAGCTGTGATTGCATGCTTCTCAGTGGCATGGCACTGATATAAACAGTTGCAAGCTCCACAGAAGTCTCTTTTCAATTAGAGAATTGATTTCGTCTCTTCTCATAAAAGTCTACCTGGGCTTCTCTTTTCCAGTTGTTCCCGACCCCAGAAGAACAGAGAAGCAAAACATGCTGTAAGAACACTGTTTTCTTTAAGTATTACGGAGCACAGCTAATTGTTTGCACCTCAGAATGATGGATTTGACAGAAGGCAGCTTTGAAACATCTGAGGCAATTATTTTTGATGCAAGCTGCTCTTTAGTTTCTCTCCGAAACAATAAAATAAGCTTCACGGCAGAAGTTGCAAGTTAACAGTTTACATTTTCTGTGGCATCTCCTGTGCTTTCAAATTTCCCTTTTGTGCTCTTACTCACTAAACAAAAATGACAGTGGGCTCCTTCTGACGACTTGCTGCCATGATTGCATTTGATCTGATCAACACGAAAGTTCCAAGTATAAGTCTAAATAATTGCCTACATTTTCCTGACCAGTAGGATACATGAAGAAAGGAAAGGAGTTAACAGCAGCTCACTTGCGCATCTAATTTTTCATAGTCAAATTTTTATATATCTACCCAGGTGCCCAATGTAGGTTTATATTGACACTAGGTAAAAAAATGAAAATATATTATGGAAATTAAATTAAAAGTGGCAATATATCTCAAAAGCATATCTAAATGAAATTGCATCAGTAAGCCTCTGCTATCTGGCCACATTGAGTTTCTACGTTCTTCCAACATCTCTGAAAAAAGTCCCTCTTTAGCACAACAACATACTGTTTGTGTAAATTGCCTACAGTGACTGTTAGAAGCCAGGGCTGAAGAAATAATTCTTGTTTACTCAAACACGAATAAAGGAAAGAGAATACATCTGGGGAACACATCATATTGGCCAGGGCTAAGTAATCAGTGAAACTAGTGCCAATTTAAGAGTCTGGAAAGTTGCACTCATAAGAAGACTGTTGCTGAGACATAGGTACAACTGAACAACGGGAACTGACACAGATCAAGATTCTGTGGCCATGCATACAGGAGGATTCTAAGAATAATATCACTTCAGTCCACATTAAAAGAATGAAACTAAATGCCTATTAAGGCAAAAGGCAGCAATTTGCTTGCAACTTTTTTGCAAGAAAGTGACCTTTGAAGTATTTAGCAATGATCAGCGTGTAAACATTTACAAAGAAGATGCTATGTTACAGTTCTTTTGAGAAGCAGAAGTGATAGGTGTTTGAACTGTCTTATGAACAAAGGGAAATTTTTAAAATTAAATACAACCTTCTGCCAAATATATACATGTATAGTATATTAAGCTTATGAAAAATGTAGGGTAAACCAGCCTGGCCTTTGAGTCAATGTCATTAAGAGCTTTGGTAATAAAAAGCTTAACAAACAAATGTTATATCACACGTTAAAAATTATTTATCATTTTATTATTATTACAAAATGTTATTAAAATTTTACTAATTATTTTAAAGGCTGTGCTGAAAATGGTCTCCAATGCCCTTATGAAAATGAAATACATTCCAATGTACCTAACAATATACGGACATACCTTACAATATAATGTATCATACTTGTAGTTCAGATACTGTATCTATTTTAAGATTACTTCTGATGTGGAATAAAAAAAATATACTGTGATAAACATATTTCTAAATACATTGTGTGTTCATGGCAGATCATTAATCTCTTATTTAAACACTTTCTTACCAAGCATAGTCTAAGTAGGTAGCTTTGCCAGTAAATGTAGACTTCAATATTTAGCCTTATTTCTTATCTACTGTATAGTGAATAGCATTGGATCAGGACTAAAATTTTAATTTTGATATTGATAACGGGCTTTCGGACCTTAGTACCAGTTCAGAACAAAATAACAAATAACTACACACCCACCCCCACTCCGCCAACCCTGTCTTACTCCCTGGTGCAACACTTTCCTTAATTCCCACCTTGTGAAGTGTGCAATCATTGAAGCAATAAAGGGAGGTTCCCCCATTCAGCCTCGATCATGTAAAAACCTATGGTTTTATTTTGTGTGCAGACCAGACGTTATTCCACATATATATTACAGAGTGTTAAGGGAATTGAGGTGGGGGAAGGAGGCTTGGAATTAAGGGGAAACCTTATACTTATTGGTTTTAAAAACTGAATTTTCTCGATACTTTTCCAGTACTGGTATACCACACAACCCCAATTCTACAACTTGGGTAGAGCCCTTTTTAGGATTGGTGCCACTACTTTGTCAAGCACCACCTTGAAGTTAGTTTGTCTTCATTATTGCAGAAAAGATTAAGCACAACAGGCCTCAAAAATATTAATGCATCTTGCCTGCAGGTTGCTATATTTGCATGTTTATGTGCAAGCAGAGCCATGTTTCTTACACACTATTCATTAGTATAACTACAACATGGGCTCAATTCCCAAAATTCAGTGCCAGCTTAGTCATGACATTGCTGGACAATGAGAATTCATTTACAGTTTAACTAGAACTATGACTGGATTCTGTGTTCAGAGAAATTATGTGCACTTAGTTTTGTCCGTTTTAAAGAATACTCCTGCTTTTAACTTTGTGTATACTAGTACAGAATTGGGTGGAACAACAATCCTTCACAAAGAACACTCACTTAATTTAGGCCAATTTATGTTAATCAGAATATGTATATAATGTAGGTGTAAACCTCACAGACGATGACCAAGCTGGAAATCAAATCTGAAATCCAGGAACTGTGAAGCGGCAGATCCAAGTAGTCCACCACTATGTTATGTACACAAAAAAAGATGTTCTAACTTGTATAATTAAGACTTCTGTCACTATACCTCACTATAAAGCGTATGCTTTTTTGCAGTAAAATTGTCCCAAAAGAACAGTGAGAGGTATAGTGGAGATTATTAGCCTTCCAAACAAGACATACAAGCACATATCTCATCTAAATGAGATCATATGAGTGGTGTGCAGTGATTGTTAAATAAATATGGGGAGTGGAGTAATAAAGGGCTTCAGAGAAAGAATGAGCTGACCAAAATGTTTTTATTTGAAAACACTGGAACATTTAAATTTTCTGTTCATTCTCTGCCCTACTAACTGAGGCACTATTTGTAATTGTTGCATGAGACAATGAGAGATGGGAGAATAGATGGCCATTTAGACAAGGGCTAGGCTAAGCAGTGGATGCAGTAAATGTATCCTCAGCTTTCATGTTTTACAATGCATTTTGCCTTTAACAGAGACAATATAATACACTGTACACTTAAAAATTGTTCACTAGTAAAATTGCAGATATTGGGCACCAGCCAGAAGAGTTAGGTAAAGTGACAACTTTAAACTATTCTGTTATCAGTCAGTGCGGCTGCATTTGTTCCTAGTGATGACATAGCATCGCACCTGGGCTTAGTTCCTGTCTTGCTGTAGATGCTACTGGGATAGCCACCATAGACTTGATCACGTGATTACAGTTATAGATATATGGAAGGATGGTTGAGTATATGGAGCTGTGTTTGAAACACGTTTCCTCCTAACACATAGCAGGCAACATAATGTGGCCGCTAAGTTACTGTAAAGTCTCCAACTTTGTTTAACCCTGAGCAAGTTACTTAGCCTGCCTACTGTTAAAAATATCTGTTGATGGTTATAATGGGTTAAGGTCTTGTCAGTTGCCTTGGACAATTGACAAGCCACACAGAGTAATCTGATTATTTTAGTTTTAGTTCATTGTTTAATTGTCCAAAAAAGTAAAGCAAATTAAACTAAGCATTTAGTTGTGATTGCTGGAACAAGCAAAGGTCTCTGCATCTGATATCCGCCAACAATACCAACAATGAGTGTTCATCCAGAACCACTGAACTTTTTGCTTAGTAAACAAATGCCACATATACCCAGTGGCAGCTGCAGCCCCTTTAGAGAACTGTTTGCATTGAAACACAAATCATCTGCTGGCTAGTATTTAGGCTTATAAACTACATCATTAAACATGTCGAAGTGAACCTCCAGTGTCATTTTCTGTTCTGTACAGATTCAGTGCAGTTTCTCTCAGCAGCAGCAAACTTCATTTATGTGTTTTTGTACATGTGGAGGTATCAGTGAAATACCAAATATCATAAATGGCATTCATCTTCTGTACAGCTCATGAGCAGATAATCATCACACTTGAAATCATCACACTAGAAATAATATAAAAGTCATTCTAATTCCAGTTACACTTTTGAAAGAAAAAACCAGAAACTTCACGATGAGACAGTAATAACAAAATTCAGGAGGCAAGTACCACAGCTAAAAAAATGCTATAACATGACTAGAAAATCTATTTATCTAACTAATCCAGATGCTCCCTCTATGTCCTAGTGGCCTGATACATTTCAGAGGGCTGATCAATAAAGAACACAAGTTTACTAAGAAGAGGACACCATTCAGTTCATCTTGTTTGTTGGTTTAGCTAACAGCCAATTCGTTACTGCATCTCATTCAGTTGCTGCCTGAAAACAGCAGGGAATCCACTTTTACAGCATGATTAGGCAATTTGTTAAAGACTCTTTTTCTGAATACACTGGCACTTGCCTTTACTCTTTATTCTTATCTTTACTTTTGTGTTCCAGTAGCTGACCTTTTATGGAGCTTTTATTTTCTTTAAGAAAATAACCAGTGTGAATAGAGAACCAAAAAGGCATTTAGTTAAAGATTTAATAACAACAATTAGTAAATACATCAAAATTAGCAGTTATATGTCTACTGTATATATTAATTGCTGAGAACATTGTATAAAAAGAAAGACAAAACTAAAGGGAATAATGGTGCACAAGTTCAAGATCCTATAAATATAATGAAGCATACATTAGAAGTTTGGAAAAGGAATGTGTAAAATCTTGTAAATAATATCTGCCGCCTTTCTACTCCATATTTCATAAACATACACATTTCATTGAATTTCTCATAAAAATATCCTCATTTATCTTGCTCCACAAATGTTTAAGTAAATAAAGAATATCCACACTAGCTCATGTACACTAGATCATTTCTGGAAACTGAGAGGCCACTTTATTAGCCTATATAAATGACCACACAGAAAGTTACAGTACCATTCAGTTAAGTCTAGGTTTGAAGCAGGTAGACAGGTACCAAAGTATCACCTGTACAAGTCTACTTAAAGATTTAATTGGCTTTAGACATGATGTAGAAGTACTAACATTGCATGTAACATGAACGGTATTGCTGCTCTGGTTTCACCCATGAAAGTCCTATGGGGTACCACTCAAGATATATTTTGCATTTATAAATTGGTCACTAATAAAAGAGGTTAACAAAGGAAGACACTTCTTCTGCTGACTGCTAGAAGGTCTTATAATCTGTTGAGTACTTTAATGCTGCAACTTACTAAGCAACTCATTACACCAACTTTCACCTCTGTCAATATTAGATAAAAACACACATATTGTATATGTACATATATTGTATATATATTTCCTTAGAAGACTGGCGTCCTTCAACATCTGCAATAAGATGCTGCAGATGTTCTATCAGACGGTTGTGGCGAGTGCCCTCTTCTACGCGGTGGTGTGCTAGGGACGCAGCATAAAGAAGAAGGACGCCTCACGCCTGGACAAACGGGTGAGGAAGACAGGCTCTATTGTAGGCACGGAGCTGGACAGTTTCACATCCGTGGCAGAGCGACGGGCGCTTAACAGGCTCCTGTCAATCATGGAGAATCCACTGCATCCACTAAACAGTATCATCTCAAGACAGAGGAGCAGCTTCAGCGACAGACTGCTGTCACTGTCCTGCTCCACTGACAGACTGAGAAGATCGTTCCTCCCCCACACTATGCGACTCTTTAATTCCACCCTTGGGGGGATGGGGTAAACGTTAACATTATACAAAGTTATTGTCTGTTTTACCTGCATTTTTATCAATCTTTAATTTAATATTGTTTTTTATCAGTATGCTGCTACTGAAGTATGTGAATTCCCCTTTGGGATTAATAAAGTACCTATCTATCTATCTATCTATTGGACATTGGAAGATGGAAACAACATTGCCTGATTTGAAGAAACTAACTTTCTGATGATTTATGATATGATACAGCCATACATCTATAAGTCCATGAATTTATTTTGCTGGGCATCCATATTGAAGGCTGTTGACAAGGGTATAATGGTGTGGGTTGTGTTGACACTCATTGGGTCCTCTTCTTGGCAATAATGTCCCCGTCTCTAAAATACCTTTGTAACAGGATAATGCACAATGCCACAAGTATTGGAAAGATTAGAAATAGTTCCAGTAACATACAAGGTAGTCACGTTTTCAGCCTAATGCAATTGTCTTCTTTACCTTCACATCTCAGCCTAGTGGTGTGTCTGTAAGATAGCCTAGTGGTTTGTCTGTTACAATCAACATGTAACAACTACTCTATGGGACAGATAAGAGCTAACAACTGCCAGCATCCTTTATATCAATTTGGCCTCTTTATTGTTATGCCAGACGTAAGTATCCAAAGAGGATCTGTTGGACAGTATCATAGACAAACTACACTTGTTTTTTAAGTTTTAGACAACCATCCTGATTTCCCTGCTGGCAAAATGTCTAAAACTGAGAAAATCCACTGGTAAGCCCAAGCAGCTAAACTGTAAGCAAAGTCGAAACAAGGATGACCTAGACTTGTTAACTAAAAGATGTTTTGTCACCAAAACAGTAAACAAAGTCGAGAAGTGAAATGTTATGAGTTGAGAAGCAGTAGACCTGAACTAGTGAGAGTGACTGAAGTTATTTAATGGATAAATACACAAACCAGAGAACCCATAGCTAAACCTGTACAACTATAAATAATGCCCGAACAAGACCCAAAACCATACAACAACAAGCTACGACAAACATTTTGACATGACATAGTAATAAAACATGAAGGTGTGCTGTCTTCAAAATCTCAACTCAAAACTATCGTATGACCTGAAGAATAGCTTTTGCCAAAATCTAGACTTGAAGACACAAGACATTTACTGAAGCCCACATGAAAAATGCAGTGAATTAAAATTTTAGAAGGCATCCACTTCTAAGGTGTATACACTGAAGGTGTTTGACTGTTGGATCCAAAATCCCAGACATTGCATTAAATGCCAATCAGGGTTAAAAAGCCAAGTACCCATAATGTTGTGCAAATTGACATTTGGGAGGTAGCCCCTAGCAACAGTGCAGCACATCCTAGCAACAAAATTCTGAGACTACAAAATGGCGACATAATGCACTTAAAAATAAACGCTAAAAAGAAATTGTACTGGTTCATAAATTATTAATACAAAGTACTTATCTAATAATAAGTATTCCCTGAGGTTAAAAAACTCCTAAGACCAACAGTAAAGCAGCAGAAAAAAAATGTATGTGAAGCAAAAAAAATTAATAACAAACTGGCCCAAATCATAACATTTGTTAAGTCCATGCCCTGCAAATTACAAACTTTACTGAGCAAATGGGGGCCCAAAATGAATTGCTTAGTTTATATGCGTATCAGTACTTTAACTGTAAACCTTTCTTTAAAAAGTGAACATGTCATTGCTTTGAAAAATGGGATAAAGGTCTTAATTTATTAGTCTTTATAAAACCAAATTACAAAATTTTTATTACTTCTGTCTTAAAAAATATAAAAGAGAAGCTGAAAAAGAACTCTTAGGTGAGAATCAGCTCTGTCTCTTTCCATAGCTGCAGGCTGTCAGCTGTGTCTAAGAAAGACCAAGCATCTTTCAGAATGTCTGGATCGCAGCGAAGAACAAGCCATCATTTTACCAGCTACAAGTAGAGACAGCCCATCAGTTGGCATTTAGGATTAGTTCCAAAAAGGCTTACAAACAGACTTATTTTTTATATCTAGAGGAAAAAAGGTTTTCTCTTAAATATTTTTAACTAAGTAAGAAATGTGAATCACAGCATGTAACTATGTTACATTTTTAACTGTTATTCTGAAAAAATAACTTATCAGCTGAATTCTGAAATGAACCACTGTGATCATTTGTATACACAGCAAACGAGAAGATACAAAAGGAAAATTTTCTGAATTATTCTATCAACAGGAAAATTAAAGACCTGGATTCAGTTTCTGGTCTAGCCATTGCTTAAGTGGACTTTGTACATTACTGACAAGTCTGTATGGGTTTTCTATGCAGGCTCAGTTTTCATCCTGTTTAACTAATTTAATTTATATTTGTGTAATGCTGTTCATGTTAACATTGTGGTTACAAATGCATAACTACTACATATTAACAGAAAACTGCTAAACCATGCAACACTTATATGGGGAAACACAGTAAAATACAGCAGTACCAATTTGATTACCATATGCAAATTATGACAATACCAGTAACACTTGAACCTAAAGTGCTTCAGAAAGCACCTCTCATGAAATACAACACTCCAGGTCACACCGCCAAGGTGCTGCAATGTCCTTCACTGCCAGCCGATGTCACTGTGGCTCTTTTCCTCATAGACATGACGAATGTTTGCGTTTCCATTGTTTTCTTGGCAGTCGTGTTGTATGGCTGCGACGCTACTTGTGGAGGTCCTAAAGCCCAATAACATGGTGAAGAAAGCCCACACCTTCAGTTCTTTGATTGTGTATGACTTTTTGCTGTGCTCAGTATGAATAACTTGTATCTGCAATCAAAACAATTAGTTGGCTTCTGCAGTGTAATTCACTGTGAACAGATTTCACTACATTTTTTCTTGTCAACAATGCCACATGCCCACACAGCTTTTCTTTTATCAGCTAGAGCATGTGCTGCAGTACCATTTGCTGTGAGAAGGACCTGAACCCCAATTACGTGTGCAAGCTAGGCCGCATCTCCGATTACTGGGTCGTTTTACACATAAAACATCACAAGCTCTTGATTAAGACCAAGGTTAAGGTTTAAGGTTCAGTAGTATGCTAGTTTTTTGCATGATTGACAGACAGCCCCTAGCATTATATATATATATATATATATACAGATAAAGTCTATTAAAATTATAATAGATACAAGAATACAAAATACAAGTTTACAGCAATCTTGAAGAAAATAAATCTCTGGGGAGCCCACAGTTGCTTATAAAAGAACAAAAACACAGTTAAGGATTCATGCTTGATGACCTTGGCAGTTGATAACCTGGAGATATTTTGTTATTCTGAAATTGTCCTGTGGACTTATGAATCAATGTGCACCATGATGGACTGACTTCCCATAATTTTTAAGATGCTGCCTGAATAGGCCCTAGCTCCCTGCAGCCTGAAGGATAATTGAGCCCAGAAAAAAATTAATGAATTAATAGATGGATTTATGGATGGACTGTCCTCAAACAAAAGCAATGTTGTTTTAATTCACTGAAGTACTTTGTATTTAATTATGTTCCTTTTCCACAACATTTCCAAAGATATCAGAGCAAAAAATGTACCTGTGAAAATGGAGGCCTAGCCCAATTAGTAATCCCTATTTCACATGGTTTATTTAAAAAAAAGCAATGAAAAATGGGCACAAGGGCACCAAGATTTTAGGCCAAGGTAGACCCCCACTTGCATATTCTGGAACAGAGTGAAATGAAAGAATAGTATGCAAGGTAGTCAAAGCATAACGGTCACCATTATTCAAAAAAGTGTTGACCTAAATCAGTCATGAGTAACCAAAATTACTGGGTAGTGTGAAGCTTCTTTACAAGCATTACATTTGCAATAGAAGAGATAGGCATAAAAGGAACAGCAATGCATGACTGGATTAGTGTTTGTCATTGCCTATTTTATCTGGCCTCCTGGATTACCAGCTCTGATCCCAGCATGTGGCTACCCCTTAAATCTTGGGCATGTCACCATGAACTAAAAGAAATTTTCAGTATTCAAAGATACTATTTGACTTGAAGCTGCTAATAACAGGAATGCTTTGTTCGGCCACAAAAAGATCTCTCATTTAGAGTTTCCTGAAGAATCAGCCTTCTCTGTGCTCTACACTCTCAAAAAGAAAAACAGAATGAACGTGCTACTATTTGTCTGGCTATTTACAACAGGGCACGTTACTGAAATTATTGACCACTCATACTGTTTTTCACTTCACTGAGTACCACAGGAGTGATCAACATCTATTTAAACTTCCAGATTTCTTTTACATTTGCCTCCATCCATATTATATCATCAGAGCAACCACAAGTAAGAAGTTAACATGACCAAAATAAGAATGTTTAAAAAGTTTACTTGTACTGCAGATTAAACAATATAGGATAGCAAATGATCACATTCTGGAATACACTAATTCTAATTCACGCTCACATAGGCTAACACATCATTTACATTGTAAAATGATTTACAAGTGTAACACAAAAAATAAAACAATATCTGTTGTTGCACTAAAATAGATTTTTCAGTGAGGACACAACTTTAAACTGGCTCAGAGTGCACTTAATACAAATGTTACAAAATTGCATTTTTAGCACACATAACATTGTAAATAAAATATATGAAGTTAGCTACTAAAATTGTTGATGGAGTGGGCCCATGAGGACCATAAAGTCTTTTCTTATGTTTGAGAAACACAATGTGAATAAGATCTGACACGCTATGCTGTCCTGAGTTGTAACATCTTGTCAAATTTTTTTCCTATACCAGCAGTCCACCACTAAAGTGCAGTATTAACATTAAAGAATGTAAAAAAACTTAAAAAAAAGCATTATCGTCTAGTGTAAAAGACTAGCTGTTAATGGTCTCATCTTTATTTACAGTCCCTTGAGCTCAGTAATAATCTGAAGATGTGTGGTACCCATCAGCACTACAATGTGTGAGGCCTAAGTTTCTCTATCACATACATACATCTTCAGCACATCAATCGAACCTAAGAGAAGTAATGGAGTTTCCTTCTGTTCTGTAATCCCATAACAACCTTTAAAAACACAAGTTTCCTGTGTTCCATTTTAAAAAGTTTAAAGAACAGTTTTAAATATGTTTAACATAGGCAAGTACATAAGACATTAATCTACAATATGACAAAAAGAATTGCTGATTAATCTAGGAGTCTCTCATGTGTATACTTAAACATTTTCTGGAGCCACTTCTCCTGGACTGGGCTACTGCTGAGCACTGACTAGCCTGTTTATATATATATTGCAGTGAACATGCATCCGCATTTTAGTTTTGGTCATAAGTGAATTTTTTCTTTGGCTACAAACCAAAACTCCTACAAATAATATTTTAGATTTGTCCATCTACCTGTTACCTCGGTTTGCTTCATTTAAATGTATGAGTGAAAGAAGCTGGGGCCTATTGTGACAGGCCGGAACAAATGGTATCAGCCAACTACAGAAGGGGAGCCCACCTTACAACATAAAACACAAAATACAGTATGTGCATCCACATACATGGCCAGTTTAGAGTCACCAATTAATCTAGCATGCACATCTTTCATGTCTGCCCTTGGAAGGAGACAGTTATGAGAGTCCAACTTCTATGTCATACTTCATGGTGGGGGTCTGAAAGAACATTAATATGTCTTCATGTTATTATCAATAAAGTCTGAGACAAGCTCACTTTGTGCTATAAGAAAGATTGCTATTAAATACATGTTCTGTGATGCAAACTTCTATGAAGAAAATTACAAAATAATTAGACTTTACTAATAATGTGCAATGATGCTTGCACTTTTTAAGATCAATCTTTATGATAATAAATAATGATACGTTCACGATCAAATAGAGATATAGATTCTTATGAGTATAGAGTACAATATAATGCATCTTTTGATCAATTATACTTATTCCTATATATTTGGTAAGTTTGCCAAAGGTAAGATGTCATTTCATTGCTTGTTACATGGAAATAGATTGGTCAGAAAACTCACATACTTGTGGTCCCTTCTGCATGTTGTTTAGACCCCTAACTCCTCTACTATATGGACTATTTTAAAATTTCAGACTCTGTTGTACAATTATATCTGGTGTTACTGTGTAAATCTTCAAAAAATCTTCAGAAATATTAATAACAAAATTACAGTTGTATAGAATTCTGTGCTGTTATTTTCTCCCACAATGAATATTAAATTTTGAACAATTTTCTTTGGTTGGCATTGTGGTAAGTGGCACAGCTTCATAGCTCCGGAAGACTGGGTTCAGTGGCCAGCCATGGTGGCTGTGCAGTGTGTGGAGTTAGTACATTATTCCAACTGATAACACTAAATTGATTCAGTGTGAACAGGTACGAATGCTTGACTGATGATTCATTCAGCATTGGTGCTTGATCTTAAGGAGGGAACAAAAACAATTCAAGAAGACTGGAACACACTTCAGAATTGGAAAATGCACTTTCAAGTGAGCAGAAGGAACACAAATTACAAGATGGAAGACACTGCAATAATGGAAGCAACTTCTGAAAAGGACTTAGGGGTTTATTCTGACACAACATTTTCATCATCTAAGCAATGTACAGAAGTTATTAAAAAGTCAAATACAATTTTAGGTTATATAGTAAAACTGTTGAATATAAGCCAAAAGATAATATGTTAATACTATATTATGCACTAGTGTGACTGCATCTGGAGTACTGTGTGCAGTTCTGGTCACCTCACCAGACACACACAACATCAGATGAAGCTGTGAAGAGGAGAGTAACCATGTGCATGGCAGGACTTAAGGACATACCCAACTCACACAAACTCGGAGAATGAAATGTGTTTAAATGTGTCTTGAGCAGAAAAGATTGCATGTGATCCTAATCCAGATCAGTTTTCAAAATTCTAGAAGACAGTGATAAAGCAGAATTCTTCCAACTTAATCACATACTCAACAACCCGGGTGGAAATTAAGGGGAAGTGCATTTAGGAATGAAGCCAGGAAGCACTTCTTTGTTTAGAGAGTTGTTGGAATCTGGAATAAACTACCAAGGCATGTAGCTGAAGCAGAAGCATAGACAACCAGTAAGAAGAATATGGATGAGATATTAGGATAGCTTAGCTATTAGCTAAACAAACAAGCCTGATGGACTGAATGGTTTCTTCTCATTTACCAGATTTCTTATGTTCCTATGTTCTTATGCTAGAATGAGCACTGCCCTCAAACAACCCCAAAGTTTAAAATATGTGTGTTTAGATAATGGATGGATGTTTGCCCTTTTTTTTCTAATGCCTTTTTACCCTATTTTCTCTTAGCTAAATGTAATGCTTAATATTTTCAAAGTAGTAAGCTCCCCTTAAAGAAGTGCAATTATTATTATTATTATTATTATTATTATTATTATTATTATTATTATTATTATGTTACACAATAGTGCAAATTTCATTCTCATATCCCAATAATGCATTTCTTTGATTAATCAGTATGTTGAGCTTAGGAATTATGCAGAAGAGCATTAGCAGTGAAACAGCCTTGGAGTGTTCTCTCTGTATCAGCTCATTAGAAAGATAATACACTTTAATTTAGCAATTAAAGAGCAAAAGAATAGTTCATTTGAAGTTATCTAGCTGTTTGCGCCTCTAATACTTCCAGTAGTGACATGGGGTATTTTGAATATTCCCACAAGCCTGTATGCCTGTCACTTTGGTCACACATAGGTATTTCACTCAGTGCTCCAATTACCCCTTCTGCCTTAACAACCTTTAGACAAGTGTGACAGTCAACTAGGGACTACAAGCATCTCTGCACAGATAAATCCACACTAATGCAGGACATTCTCAAGAAAACATTATGCCTAAAACCAATCAAAATTCATGAAAACACTATTTTTTCATCACTGAATAATATAATTGTGTCAACACTGTCATAACTTTATGTTAGTCACAAACGGATGCTTCTTTTAATCAATAACCTATTTATCTCATTATTTCAAACATTTTTATTATTATAATAAAAATTGACAACAAAAACATTTTTGCAGTCATAAGACTATAAAAGAGGGAGATACGTAGCTATCTGTATACTTCATGGTCTACTATAAATGTGTCACATTTAACAATTGTCACATTTTTATAATTTAAAAAATAACTAAGACTGGGTAGAGCCCTGTCTAATGCCTTAAGTTCTCTGCTAGCCTGCATTGTACCAGTTCACTCCAGGGCATCACCAGCCTGAATGTATTTAACCATGTGCAGGCAAGTACCATAATCTTTGCAGGGATTAAAGTAATGTCCCCAGAAGCTGATAACATCTAGAAAATCAATAACACAGGGAACTCTTCTGACATCCTTTCTTTGTTAGCCTTACAAACGAGCTGCTTAACAAAAAGGAAAATTGCAAAAATGCTGCTGCTTTGTCGTATTTTTCCTTCACTACAAAACTGGGGTCTTGACTTGGAACCATTTTGTTGTAATTTATGAAGCCTTCGGTGCTTGCTAGTTTCTTCTTCACATCTCTATGTTAAGGACCTGAGAAAGGCATCAGAGTTGTTTACTGGTCTTAAGAGTTTAGGTAAGGTAAGAAATTCACTAAATTGATTCCACCTTAGATTGATAGCAATAGGTTACTACCACGTCTATAGTGTAGCCCCTTTTGTATCCTGTGCTAGAAAATTTGGGTTCTGGTTCAGTACAAATCCCCACAGAGCAAAATGCTTTATAATCTGTGTTTTTTATATGTATTACATATGTTATTCATTTTAAACAGCATTACTTTTACAGAAAAATATTTATAAAAACAGAGCATATGCAAGCTACCTCAACTCTCTAAAATGATATCATCGGCAGTGGAGATCAACTGTCATGCTTTACATTCCACCTCCTCGGCCACTAGAATATACTGACTTCAATAATAATAAGAAATTAAAGAATGTTTGAGATCGAAATTTTGCAAAATTGTGTATTTCTGTTAAAGAGGAACACAGACATGGGCAGGGTGACCCGGGTATCTTCCCCAGGTCCCTAGTTGACAAGGGGCCTTAGCATATGTGAGAAGAAAGAATTTCTATGTTTCACTCCGTGTTCTTCCAAGCAACCCAGTTATATTACTGCAAATCCTTGATATTATAAATGAATAACAGTGTGTTCAAAACCCAAGCTGATTTGATATACAGTTTATGTGATATTCATAGAGAGTGAATATAGTATATGTGTGTGTCTAGTCAGATTGACAAGAGAGTGGAGGTGGGCCTTTCGAGTTTTGACACCCTGAGGCCATTGGGGGTCATAATCTGTGTTTAAATGCAGAACATAGAATTTTTAGAAAATTCTTTTTATTAGAATGACTGGTACAAGAACAATTACCATTTCCATAAAGTTAATTATAAACCGAACTGGACTGGAAGTGCAGTTGAAGTCTTTCCCTCACAACTACATAGACCTGGGTTTGAACGTTAGCTTGATCACTGTCTCTGTAGAGTGTGCACATTTTCTTCATGTCTCTGTTGGTTTTCTAAGGGTACTCACTCATATTTGGTCCCATTTTGTAAACATTAGCAGATTAGGTTAGTTGGAGACTCTAAATCAGCTTGCACTGATTGCTGATGGGATGGGGTCAAAGCAGGTTCAGAAAATAGATAAATGTATGGAACAATTTCAGAACTGAGAATGATGTGAAGAATGGGACATTAATGCAGTAAGTTAGTTTACATTGAATTTTGTTGGGTGAAAAATGAGAAAACAAAAATGGCATGGACCAGTAGATCACAGGAAAAATGCGAAGTTAAAAACAACAAAGATTGCAAAAATCCAACACATCAACCAGAAAACATGCAATCTCCTGACTCCCTAAATAGCTTTTTAATAGCTAAACACCCCACGTTGTTTTTTCTACATATACATGTATATAAAATCCTAGGTGGTAGAAATAGCACAACACAAATTAAATAGTAATGTTATGATGGTGTCACGCATCACTGTGTTGGGATTCAAGTAATATCAGTGAGACACTATTTCTAACCTCTCCATCGAAAAATGCACAAAATGGCAAATGCACGGAATCAAAATCAAGATACCAAGTGGCAGCAAGGCAATGGCACCAAAGTAACACATTCAAAATGGCAATGAAAGTGCAAACATTCAGTTCTGCATGTGATAAAGCCCTAATTCATAATACTCTCAAAAGGATTGTCAGGATTTAAATATGCACAGTATCTTTAAATATTTAAGAAAACTCAAGTATCTTTTTAAACAGAGTGCAGAAATTTTTCAAACTTAATGATGGGCTTTAATAAGTCTTAATGTTAACACCATTGGTATTTTTGGTGTCGTTAGACCTGCATTTTGGGAAAAGCTAAAGAGTGATGCAGACCTTATTCACTGTATAGAGGAGCAATGGGCTGAAACATTAGTTCTTCATTAAATAGTGAAGATGTGTATCATCTTGTGCAAATCTTTTCTGAGCTGTAACTTTATGGATTTTTCATACATTTTCCGTGACCCTTTTCATCTTCCTGAAAGTGAATATCATTGTATAACTAATTAGGCTTATAAACAATGCCTAGTCTTGCAACAAAGATGATTAAAAAAGTGTTACACAATGTCTTTATTACATTTCAAAATAGAGAACTTAAAAACTAAAGGTGTTTGCATAAACATAATTTCACATATTAAAGGTAGGTAATCAAATTTTCCATGAATTCCCTTGTCATCTTTATGCAAGTCACTCTGAAAGAGGCAGGCACCGCATCATCCCTGGGGTTATTGGTTAAACATGAGCCTAACCCACTAATTCCCTCACAAAAGGAGAGTCTGGTGACATTGTCAAAAGTGACTGGAGTGATCCAGAAAGTATGTGCATTGCTTTCTAGTTTTTCAGCCAGAAAGCATAACTTTATTTGGAAAAAAATGTAAAAACAGAAAAAACAAGATAAAGACCTGAGAAACCAGTGTTTGCAAGGGTAAATCAGATAATATGAGTAAATCTTTCAAATAACTAGCACAACACCCCCTAACAGTGGGTAACTAGTTTCCCTGCATTCAAGAGATTTTATCTAACCTCACACAAATTTTGATGCAGCTACAGAAAAAAACATTTTGACTTGGAGACAGACCATATATCAATCCATTAATTTTATAAACCTGCTTATCCATAGCAGGATTGTGGGAAGCTATTATCTGTCCCAGTGGGCTTCAGGTTCAAGGCAAGAGCAATTTTAGAGAGGATGCAAGCCAATCACAGGGTAAACTGTCATACAGTATATGATATCTTCATTTAAATCAAGCCACTGTAAAAAGGACAGTGTCTAAATGAAGCATTGAGTATATATATACATACACATAGATAGATAGATAGATAGATAGATAGATAGATAGATAGATAGATAGATAGATAGATAGATAGATAGATAGATAGATAGATAGATAGATAATGTCACACATGTGCGTCGGAGGATCTCCTCACAGGCTCAATCGAGGTATGTAATAACCTGCCTGGACAAGAGGAAGTGCTGTCACTAATATTGTCTTCTCCTTCTCTCCCCAGAGCACCAACAAACCATCCAGTGAGGGCACTTAGCTCCGTCCCTTCTGGTTCCACAGCTATAAGAACCTCGGCTGAGTGCCCAAGCAAACAGACCATGAACTTGTGCCTAAGTGGAGCAGTTTTGTTTATTTGAAAGCCCAAGGAGAAGATGCCTATATGTCACAAGACATTTCTTTATGATTGGACTTTTTGTTAAATTAAATGGGATGACCCTGTTGGCGCCCCAACTTTTACTTTGATACCTGTCATTCCTGAACCCAGCTACAATAGATAGATATATTTTAGATTGTGTATACAAATATATAATCTATATATATAATTCACTAAGGCAAGACACCCATGGAAAGCACGCCGGAAGGGGCGTGGTTTCACTAAGCTGCCGACAAGTAAGACACCTATGGCGCACGCAGGAAGGAGCCACGCCCACCAACTCAAGACCATTGGATCGACAACTCGCAGAGCCACGCCCACCAACTCAGACGCGACGACACAGAAAAAACGGCATCATTTATATTCGTCTGTCGTAGATGCCACATGCACCTCTGAGCCACGTTGACTGTTCATAGAGGCATATTTGTCGCGGAGGTGAATCACTATATGCAGCGTGTAAAACGGTTTGGATGGGGTATCCCATGGGATCCTTAAAACAATCCTTTACAACTGAGGTTAAAACACAATAAAGTAAGCAGTCTTTAAAAAGCGAGTATTCGGTTACGACTCATGACCGCATGCACCAAAGCAAACCGTTTTACACGCTACATACAGCAATTCGCACTACTACCGTGGTCGGGTGTCTTGGTGGATTATATATGGAAAAGCAGCCAAAACCGAACAGAGCAATGAAAAGTCTACGTTAGTCACAGGTGCATGTGGACTGTGCAAAGACGACAACGACTCAAGTGACGAGTTGGAGGTGGGCACATGAGCAGGCAGGGCGCGATGGCGGTCCGCCGGATGATTGTGTGTTGGTTCATTCCGTGCATTGTTACAATGTTGCTTTTCTTGCTGATTTATTACATTACCGATTTTTCAAATGTTAATTTTCTCCCTACGCTTAAAAATCATTAAAAAACTGGCCTGATTATGCGGTGTATGGTACGCCTCGGGTTGGCTAGTTTTTTATATTGTATATTATATATATACTGTTAAATATATATATATATATATACAGTATATATATGAACAATATACCAATACTTTTTGATTTCCTTTTCACCTGTTGTTGTGGAGGCAACACAGGGTGTAAACACAGAATTACTATAACTGACAAAATTCAGTCCAATTAGCTGACAGGCATGCCATGTTTGAGAATGAAAATCAAAGACTGGATGCTCTGCTCCTCCGTTTCTTGTTCATGATTTCTGATTCCTCTTTTCCACCAACACTTCTTTCAAATGGATTGCATGTCCTATTTCTTAATTATGATATGTGACAAAGATGATATACTCAGTAATTATAATGCCATAAAGAAAGCTCTTTCTGTACAAATATTATAAAGAAGTTTACTGATTGAAAAGGCCACTACATTTTGCATTCATGCAGAGCTAAATATAAGTTATGCTAAAGTCAAGCAAAACTACTATGGGGTATTTTCTAAAAATGTCAGTGTATTACAAAACCATTAAGCTCCTTTAAAAGCCTAAATAAATAAATAAATAAACAAACTACAAAAATAAAGAAATTAGGCAGTGTTACCAAGAGTAAACAACAAAATCAAACAGTTTGTTTCCCACATGAGAGCCTATGGTAATATTTGACCTTGGGGGTTTAATTAAACTGGCCTGATTGCAGTGCTTTAGACTTTTTATATCAAGATGAAAAGTTAGAAGTTTGCATCGGGTTTTGGGGGTTAAGTAAAAATAGCTGAATTCATGTGAGTCTCTTCCAAATCCAGTGCAGAAGTTATACTAATAAAAAATTTTAGACATAAATAAAATACGGGTGTGTTAAGCCCAAGAACGGTAGTAGCTGAATTATTTAGCAACACAACAGTGAATGCATGCAAAATGTTCAAAAAAAAGATGAAAAAGGAAAGACACCGAAGCACTAAAAACAAGAGAATGAATGAATGATAACACATAGCAGCAGAATAAAAAAAAAACATGAAAAAGGTCAATATAATGGAGGTATACAGAACAACAAGTCAATAAGAAAAGGGAATTTGTGAATTATTCACTAAATGGAAAGTTCCCATTACTTACCGACTGACTTACCTTATGTACAGTTTTATTTACAGAAAAGCCAACAGTATATTTGACTGAGAAGATGGAATAAAAATATCTTGTAAATTCAACGAAATAAAAGTCTGTTAGACTGGGGGAAAGAGAAAAATGAATTGCATACGCTTCAACAAAACATCGATAAAGAAGAATCTTACAAGAAAAGAGGGGGTAGTGGGTTGGATGACAGGGGAATAATTAAATCCTTATAAAAAAGGACTTAACTTTGTGACACTATCAATATGCAATTTGTACCAGTATGAGAAAAGGGTATTTTTTCAGGGAAAAAAAAATGAAAAAGGACACAAATTAAACAAAGGAATGATTAGAATCATGGAAAATAAGAGATTGTAAATTAGAGGGGAGCTTCTGCACTTAGACCTCTTTCCAAAAAATGTGCTTTTTTCTACATGCAATCAATAAAAAAGACCAAAAAAGGTTTTAGAAAGGAGAATAGAAAACCATCACAAGGGAGACACAATAGGAGAGCGAAATTAAACAACAACTGTAAGAAAAAAATCACCAGAAAAATAACAAAAAGAAATTTCAGAGACAAAAGAGCCCACAAGGGTATTTGCTTAGCCGTCTGCACGCACAGTTGATGCTGAAATTTTATTAAAGTTGAGCCTTGCGACTGGGGCTTTTTTTTTAACTTTCAAGACTAAGCTAAGCTAAAGGAGTGGCTAAAGGGGAAGGAAAAAAAGGGGAAAAAACACACACACACACACAGAGTACCACTTCAGCCCATCTCTCTCAAATTCTTTTATTTCAGCGATGCATTAAGCAGTCTCCCTGCAGAGTTATTCTCTTCTTCCTGGTGTGGATAAAGCTCTCCCCGGGGAACTCTGTAATTTCCAGCTTCTCCGAATTCAGGTATTAGTAAAGACCGCTCGGGGACCCGCAACAATATAACTCTACATTTTCAGGCATTCGGAGAGAACCCCCTAAGGGTCCCGAGTTCAAATTTCTGAAATGTAGGCATTGTAAAAGGAACCTCAGGGGAACTCCAGCAATAGAAATCTGCTGAATTCAAAGCATTTCCTAAGCCCTGGCAGGAGCCTTTGCTCCCACTGGAGGCTTTTTACAAAACATGTGTTGCTGACATGTTGACAGATTGCTCAATGAAGTGTTAGGTGCATACACAAGGCTGGCCATTTAGGGGGACATCACTTTACCCTTCATCTTTTACCTGAAGCACCATGTTTAATACATCACCCGAGGACAAGGTAAGAAACTTCTTTCAAAAGAAATAAAGAAAGAGAGCCAAAAAAAAGCATAAAAATAACAAACGGTCATCCAGGTTTTACTGTGAAAAATAATCATTTGCAGGAAACAGAGAGTAGAAGAGAGAGAGAGAGAGAGAGTGAGAGAGAGGGCAAGGAAGAAAAAAAGGGAATAAAAAGCAAATCATCCTCAACAATAAATAGGCCAAGACACTCGACAGTGAAGAAGAGTGAGGTTTGCAGCAGGTAGTACCAAATATTCAAGTGCTTTCACCCTAACCTTACTTAGCTTTCTAAGAAATATAGAATGGATGGGAGAGGGTCCACGGGGGTAATGCAGGGCAAGATGGAAGGTGTAATAAGCAAAGCAAAGGAATTTTTCTAATGACAGCCCAACGGCTGGGAGGTAATCTGATCAAAGGCCGACATTAAATCCAACTTCTGCTCGTATCAGGGTATTAGTGATGTACGACTTAATAACCCAGCGGCTCAAAAAGTGCTGCCGTGGCAACAGGATGGAAATTGGGATAATAATGTATTCATGGTGCTTGCGACCTGGGGCTTCAGTGCACGCTCTCAGGGGAGGGCACTTCACCCTGAGCCAGACGTGTCTGGGCAAAATCACTTCACCAAAGACAGCAGCAGAATACTGACGAGCTCCAGCAATGGATGAGTAACAGGGAGTGAAGTAGCAGCAGCAGCAGCAGCAACAGCCGCGAGGAGGGAGCCAGAGATGGCGGTGGAGGGGGTGCGTCTAAGGAAGAGGAAAGACTCAGAGAGACAGACAGAGAGCAATAGCAATAAAAATGATAAAGAGAATGGAAGGATGGCAGAAAAGGTAGCAAAGGAGAAAAAGAAAGAGCAAGTGGAGTTTATTATCTTAACTAAGCAAGCACAAAAATGATACAAGCTTAGAATATTAAGGGAAATGAAAACAAAACACTATGTCAGCTCACTCAGTGCATCAGACTTGGAACTTTAAATTAAACTTTTCATCATTATTTGTACAGTGTTTATGTGCATGATAGATAGATAGATAGATAGATAGATAGATAGATAGATAGATAGATAGATAGATAGATAGAATTGTCTGGGAATGTGCAAACTATACATTTATATTTTATAAACAAAGATGTATAAATGTTCATACAGCAATATCACGCTTAAGTGTAATCATTTAAATTCGCGGCACAAATATGACTTTATTCCTCTTCCCCTTACCCATCAAACTCTTCTGTACTGTACTGTACTGTACACATACAGGTTAAAAAAAGGATATTTTGCTGATTCCCAGCTGTGATTCTCATCAGTGTCAGGCTGAGGAGCTCCAGGGCGGCACTGAATGCACCAAGCAGTGCTAAAGGAAGTGAGAGGAAAGCCAGCAGGGTATTGCTTTGCTTACCTCACAATAGCCTCACCCCCCCATGGTGGTTGGCGAGGCACCCGGCAGGCCCCAGTAGACTATGAGCCGGAGGTTTCAGAGACGCAAAAAGGGAGCTGGCAGATGATGAGGCCAGAAGTCCCTGTCTATCACCAGTCCCCCTGTGCTAATGTGAGGGTTGCACAAAGAGAAGGAAACTTCAGTTGAGTAGTTTCAAATCAGGGAATAAGGGCATTATTTTGCTTAAAGCATTTTCATCTGAATGATGAATCTGATTTTGCTGGAACGCCTTGCAGATAAGTGGCAGGTAGAGTATACCATGAATATGAAGCCACTTGCTGAAATGTTGTGTAGGAAACAAAAATATGTCTGTAAGATCAAAGCCAGTCCATCATTTTTACATATTGTAAGTGCACTCCTGAGACACATGAGGGTGATTACAGTCTTTTAGCATTTTTCTTTCATACATTCCAAATCCAACTGTAACTCAAAGCTGATATGTCATTTCATTTGCTTTGCTTATCTGACACAAGTATAACAGTTTCACAGTATTCTTTCTTATGTAACCTATTACCAACCATTCATCCATCCATCCATTATCTACCGCTTACCCGAGGTCAGGTCACAGGGGCAGCAGCCTAAGCAGGGAAGCCCAGACCTCCCTCTCCCCGGCCACCTCCTGCAGCTCTTCTGGGAGGACCCTGAGGCGTTCCCAGGCCAGCCGGGAGATATAATCCCTCCAGCGTGTCCTGGGTCTGCCCCGTTGCCTTCTCCCAGTGGGGCATGCCCGGAACACCCCCCAGGGAGGCATCCATGGGGCATCCTAACCAGATGCCCGAGCTACCACACCTGACTCATCTCAATGCGGAGGAGCAGCGACTCTACTCCGAGTCTCTCCCGGATAACTGAACGCCTTACCCTATCTCTAAGGGAAAGTCCAGCCACCCTGCGGAGAAAACTCATTTCAGCCACTTGTATCCGCGATCTAGCTCTTTCGGTCACTACCCAAAGCTTGTGGCCAGAGGTGAGGGTAGGAACATAGATCGACTGGTAAATCGACAGCCTCGCCTTTTGGCTCAGCTCTCTCTTCACCACAACGGACCATTGCAGACCCTGCATTACTGCGGATGCCGCAACGATCCGTCTGTCAACCTCCCACTGCATTCTTCCCTCACATGGGAACAAGACCCCAAGATACCTGAACTCCTCCACTTTGAGGCAGTAATGTGTTCCCAACACGGAGAGAGCATTCCACCCTTTTCCGGCTGAGAACCATGGCTGTTTCTCATCCCCACCGCTTCACACTTGACTGCGAACCACTCCAGTGAGAGCTGGAGGTCACTGTCCGATGAAGCCAACAGAACCACTTCATCTACAAATAGCAGAGACGAGATTCTGAGATCATCAAACCAGACTCCCTCTGCTCCTTGGCTGTGCCTATAAATTCTGTCCATAAAACTTATGAACAGAATCGGTGACTAAAATCAGCCCTGGCGGAGTCCAATCTCAACAGAAAACGAGTCCGACTTATAACCAGCAATGCAGACCAAGCTCCTGTTCCTCCTGTACAGGGACTGAATGGCTCATAACAACGAGCCCTGCACCTCATACTCTTGGAGCACACCCCACAGGATGCCCCGAGAAACACGGTCAAATGCCTTCTCCAAATCCACAAAACACATGTGGACTGGTTGGGTAAACTCCCATGCTCCCTCCAGTATTCTGGCCAGGGAGTAGAACTGGTCCAGTGTTCCACGGCTGGGACGGAATCTGCATTGTTCTCCTTGAATCTGAGATTCGACCATCGACCAAACTCTCTTCTCCAGCACCCCTGAATAGACCTTACCGGGAAGGCTGAAGAGTGTGATCCCCCTATAGTTGGAGAATATCCTCCAGTCACCCTTCTTAAAAGGTGCCCTAGATGTCCATGCAATGTTGCAGAGACGTGTCAACCAGGACAGCCCCACAACATCCACAGCCTTGTGGAACCCAGGGTGAGCCTCACCCACCCCAGGGGCCCCGCCACCTCGGAGCTTTTTAACTACCTTGGCGACCTCCGCCCCTGTTATGGATATCCACCATACCCCCCCGGGGAGTCCTTCAACTCTCCTTCCTCTAAGGAATACATGCTGGTGGGATTGAGAAGATCCTCGAAGTATTCCTTCCACCAGTCAATAACGTCTACAGATGAAGTCAGCAGGGCCCCATCTCCACTGTACACAGTGTTGATGGAGCACTGCTTTCCCCTCCTGAGGCGCCTGACAGTTTGCCAGAACCTTCTCGGTCCCGACCGAAAGTCGTTTTCCATGGCTTCCCCAAACTCCTCCCATGCCCGAGTTTTTGCCTCTGCAACAGCCGATGCCGCCACACGCTTGGCCCGCCGGTACTCCTCAGCTGCCACTGGAGTTCCACTGGTTAACCAGACCCGATAGGACTCTTTCTTCAACTTGACGGCCTCTCAGACCTTAGGTGTCCACCAACGGGTTCGTGGATTGCTGCCACGAGAGGCACTGACAACCTTGCGGCCACAGCTCTGTTCTTCTGCTTCGACAATGGAGGCTCAGAACATGGCCCATTCAGACTCAATGTCCTTCGCCTCCCTCAGATTGAGGTTGAAGTTCTGCCGGAGGTGGCAGTTAAAGATCTTTCTGACCGGTTCCTCCGCCAGACGTTCCCAGCAGACCCTCATTATACGTTTGAGTCTGCCTGGTTACCAACCAATTAATCTTAAATTTACACAAGCTATTCAATCTAAACCTTAAACAAAGAAGAGTCATATTACACAGGGGCAAATGACCGAGGCTTGTTCCCTTGCAGAACCCTAATTATAATCATCTTTTGGTGACCAAACACTGGTATATTGCATAGCCATCTAAAGAGAGGCTACATCATCAAGACAGATGATAAAATCGGAGTGAGGAACACTCAATGGAATCTGTCATGGAGAAAGTAATGAGCCTTACTGGTTTATTTAAAATTTACTGACAATCCTAAGCCTGAAGTGGGACATACGCCCCACACGTGTGTGGCTCTTTTTATAATGATTTAATGCTTACCCAAGCAGATGTTGGTGTGAAAATCTGCCCATCACTTCTGAAGGGTGTAGTGTACAGATTAAATTGAAGATATGGAAGAAATTGCAGCTTAATGACCATCAAACACAGCTTGATTTGGTAGAAAGATACCATGAAGTGGTAAAACATCTAATTGTAACAAACCCTGATCTGTACTTTCAAAGTGCCTTGAATAGGTTTGCTTTGGAAAGGCAATACAATCAGTCCCATCTTATTTTTACATGTATGTGTTTAATCAAATATTATACAGTATGTTTCCTATAACAAAAAAGTAGTAACATTGATATGGATTGTGGTAGCAATCAATCTTTGTTTTTCATGCTACTTTGTGTTAACATTCACTAACAAAACATTAAATAAAATAAATGGATTAATTACCTGTATACTGATATTGCACTCTTTGCTGTCAAGATCTAGTCCCCCATTACATGCTAATTAACTGATTGAATGCAAATTTTTTTTTAATGAATTTCTTAATAAAGTCTGGTTCTGACACCTTTGCTCATACAAAATGTAGTCATCTTTGACATGTGCACATTAAATATTTTATTTTTTAGAACAAATTGTTAACAAATAAAACATAGTTTTCTTATAATTGACTTAAGAATAATTTTGAAACAACAAATTCAATGAGGAAAAAATGTTATTTCTGATTCAAATGACAGAAGTGGGTAGAATGAAAAGCAGCATCCATACCATTCTACTGTCTACCTGGAAATGGGCTGAAAACTAAAATATATTATTTATATGGTATTTGGTATTTTCACTTCTTTAGTTATACAGTTTATAAAGATGAATAGACAAAGATGGATGGATAGATGTTTGTGTTTTTATTTGTATATACAGTACACATAATATTTCTTACTTCTAAAAGGGAACACTAGAAAGAGAGTTTTCTTTCCCTCTAGAAACCTAATATGACAACCATCAAGAACTGCATTAAGTCCACCTCGGCTGCCTACGAGCAATAAAAAGCTTTCCTGAATGCTCCTCACTATTTCTTAAAAGGTATGTAAGACAGACTCTTTCTGGAGAAGAGTAAAGGAAAAAGAGAGACAAAACAAGTAAGGCAAAAGAATAACCTTCCCTCACGACAATAAGATTAACTTCCTTTGTAATATTATTGTGAAAAAATAAATGCAGACCCAGGTATAAGTATGTATTTTCACCTGTGCTAGCTTCAGGAATGTCTCACTGGTCTTCTTGAAGTGAGACACAGGAGGAAAGCTATAAATAAGTGAAGCACAATCACTACTCCGGTTTCCTTTTTAGTCTTTAGAGAGGAGGAGAACCCCTTGGAAGAAGCATGACATCACAGTCAGCTGAAAACCCCATCTCTTCCAGTCAATCCTTCATATATATATGTCACCTACCCAGAAGTCTGCCTTTATTTTGGGATGCAATCTAGAAGTATAAACTAGCTCACAGAGAGCTGTGAAGACTACTGATGAGTGCCAGAAATATTCTTTTTGCATTATTTTTCTTTTCATTTTAACTGGACATTTATCTGGGTGTTCTCTAGTGCTTCAACTCTTTGATATCTGTGTTTCTTTTTATAATATACTGTTTATACATACATATACACATACATGCAAATATATCTCGTGTCAGACGTGTAAGCATAGGGTGTGCCTTACGAGTGTGGGATTATCTAATAATAAGGGGAAGAATTTGACTGTAACACCTGGAGTAACTCAGATTCCATTTACCTTTGACTGGAGAACAACTTCTGAGAGGGACACTGTTGTCACTTTTACTGGAACTAATGATCATCCCACCTCTTCTGCCTCTTCCTCCATTAAACTCACCAAACTTTCCAAGTCACTGTTAGTTCTGACCAGGAGCTTGACAAAGACAGAAACCTCAGAGAAACAAGCAGTTGCATTATGTGTCACGTGAAAGTTCTGTTTGATATTTTTGCATTTTCTTATTCAATAGCCAGGGCATTAAACAGGGACCATCATCTGGTGCCTATAACATATGTGTGTGTGTGTGTGTGTGTGTTCCTATCTTGTGCCAGATTATTAGAAAAGTTGACAATAGAAACATAAATAAACGGACAAATGGATGAGATGGATATGAGCACTCTTAAGCATAACAATTTAAACTTTATCATATGGAACAATGTGTATATAATCCTCAATGTATCCCATATTATTTAATAAGTCACACCAATTTAGCCCAGTCATCACCTGAGGAAGTTATGTAATTTTGTCCTGTCCTGTTCATGTGGAATTTGAACTCCACAAATGAACAACAGAAATGCAACAGAATAATCAGACAGAGCTGAATATTTATATAAAAGCTACAGTATATGTGCCTGCATCATTTTAAATATACTTACAATTATATATACTAACTGCTCAAAATCTGCTTTTACTTGCAGGAAAATAGCCTGTTGCTTATGATTTTTTGCAGTTTATATCATGTTACTATATAATCTGCACTTCATAAGAAGTTGAACAAAATAAGACTTTAGGAAATGAACCATGGCATCTCTGAGGTTATTTCCTAGAGGAAATGAGAATTCATACAGAACCACCAGTATCTGATATTTCAACATATGCTTTCAATTGCCAAAACATTTGCATTCCAACATACAGTGAGTATGTTTGCCAAGGTGAAGCACTGCTACAGCCCATGCCTACACATAAGGGGCAAAAAAATGACAATGTCACTAAACAAGAAACTTAAGAACTGGCATGGTGTGTGTCGCATTTGTTTCAGCAGAAAATCATTTACTCCTGGTAAAATTTCAGCACATTATGCATTCATCAATGATTAGCTTGGGGCTTTTATCAATCTGAGTTCTATTGATTGAAATACTTTCTACTTTGTGTGGGGAGTTTAAACCAAATACATTAAAACAAGAAGAAAAGACGATACTACACAACAATGTCTGGGATTAACAAAGAAAATACAGGATTAGAATGATAAAAGAATTTAATAAATGATACTGAACTCTAACTGTATGAAAGCTAAACCATACTATGATGTAATATGTGACCCTGATTGGAATTAAGTGAGGTGTAGAATGCTATGTTATGAGTAAGAAGACTAAAGGAAAACCTTCCAAAGCTTGATCTAAATGTTCAGTAACCCCTTTTGTTATTCAACTCTCCATTCAATTCTTTTAACATGTATCTGGAAGAATTGTCCATAATTTATCACCACTAGGCATAAACTATTTTGTGCTTATTATAGATTCTGATTTAGAAGAAGCACTGTAAACTGCAAATTTGACCAATTATGATATACAGTTCAGTTCTTCAATTAAAAATGATACATTTTTCCATTTTACTCAAGAATGACCTACACACCACGGCTGGTAACAGCCATCCTTTCCAGAACAACAAAGGAACTTGTTCTGACCCTAAGAAGAGCGTCTGCTCTTCTTAGGACACCTGACCTGCTCAGCCATGACATAGCGTTATGTGCCAGCAGGTCTTAGCGCAATTGAATAAACTAACCAAGCTGAATTGACAAGTAAGTCGAATGGATGGTGTCTTCTTGCATCACTGAGCTGTACACTGCATACGGCAAAGTTCAGAAATGTAAAATTAGGTCACAATAATTTGGCATAGCAATATTTAGCTCTGAATAATTAACCAGCTCACACATACAATGTTCTGTTGTATTTTTATGTGCACACATTCCTCTGATTTGCACCTGACATCATTTATATTGGAAAAAAACCTTTAATGCCTGTCAGTCATTTGTTATATATTATTCCAGAAACATATTGATTAAACCTAAATACACATTTTTAATTAACATAGCGGTAAAGTGAACAATTCCATGGAAACATGTTTGATATATATCATACATGAAGTAGTTCAAGAAAATCATTTATTACTATAAATATGTAAGGATATTCATTAAACAGGTCATAGGAGCAAATCCAGAGTAAACAAAATAGCTGAGAAAAAGCTATGAATTACAATAAATGTGTAAATTAACAATTAGGAACTTTTTAGGAACATTTCAACAGATAGTGCATCACAAACATATATAGTAATAAAATACACTGCATTTGTCATTCCAATAGATGGTGCATCACAAATATTAACACTGCTTTTATGAATTCCATACCAAGTGGCATAAACATTGCAAACCTTAACACAGAGGTCTACCTTGATTATTTAGGTTTCAACCCGTCTTAGACAATAGCGGAGCTAATTAGAAATATTCTTTTAGGCCATGAAGGCAATTTATGCATTTATGCCAGAGCATATAGAACTCTATAAGACACTGAAGGACGTTTTCTTTCATACCACCATCACACTGTATAACCAAACAGGAAGTGTGATTTTTGTATATTAAAGAGCATTAATTGGGGAAGGTACAGTATGCATTGCTACATTAGTAGTAGTTGCAGTAATTCTGGTAATACAATTGTCAGGCACTATCATTTCACTTAAAGCCCCCTGAATATGGTAAAGAAGTGCATAATCATCAGAAATGTTCTGGTTCTCAGCCATTGTCCTGGTAATAAAGAACAACTTCTTGGTCTGTGATCTAAGTGTGCTGCTGAATATTGTGCACCTTTCAGCTTGTGCAAGGGCGAGTGAATGTTGCTGTGAGTCCTACATAATTTAATATGCTTAAGATAGTAAGTGGTGACTGAGGTTGATGGAACTTAAATGACAACAACAACAAAAAAAGACAAGCATACTGTCTAGAGTTCAGTTCTCGTTGTTTTCAATAGACATTACATATTGCTTTCGAATTGTGGCTCATCAGAGCCTTGCTTAACCTATTAATTGTTGTGAGACTATTTATTCTAGTAGCAAATATTTATTACATGGAACAATATTTTTTAAAATGGGATATTTACTAATTTTGTATATTCACATTTTTGATTTTAATTTGCAACAGCAGCAAATGACACTCAATATATAGCAGCTCTCCTAAAGGAAAGGTACATGCTATTATGTAAGTACATGTAACTTTAGAGCAAATGTGATAGGCTTCATTTATACACAGAATTTCTGAATGATGACTTGCTTTGGCTCACAGTAGTTTAGTTCAGACATTTGTGAATTATAAAATGAAGTTATCAAGTAATTTACATATTAAAAACACCTTGGCATGCATCATTATGCAACTTGGCAGTATGATGTACATATTACTTCTTTAATTTTCTGCTGATACTTCTTCTCATTTGGATCTGTCAATATTTTGTAATCAGTCCCATATCACAATTATGAATATTTATAATGGTAGAACTGTATCTATTCCCACATTTGGAAATAAATATTTGTTATTGATTTATTCGGCATTTGACTGCAAGACATAGTTAAATTTCATGTGACAGCACATAAAATAGAACTGTAGTTTCTAATATATCTTTCTGTAAAAATTTCAGACCTTATTTATTTGTAAAAGACTAAGAATAACAATGTTTAATGAATATTTGAACTGCACATCTATAGTATACAAATAGCACATTATGTACCACAGTATATAAGTAAAATGGGCACAAGCCTAACATAACCCCAAAACTTCAACAAATACAGTATGTATGTGTTAAAAATACTTAACTGCATACTGTAGAATATTTACTCGAAAGCAGTTTATTTTGCACTGTTATATCAAAGAAAAGCATGCAAAATGTATGTACATAAAGGATAGCCATATGTATGCTTCTGACAATCATCCAGACTGCTGTCAATGTTCAGGAACGAATCTCTTTATAAAACACCTTGGTAATGCTTACTACCCTTCAGGATATCAGCAACTGTACTGATCCAACCTATCATTAACCTAATGTCATTTCTTTTTGAGCTCTACTTTTTATTTAACCTTCAGATTAAGTTTTTTGTATACTGCTTTAAATTAGGTTCTCCATTTCTTGTTGTTTTGTACTATCTAATCACTCTTCTTGCATATATAATAGTTTGTTGTTAGTAAGTTATCAAAGATAAGGGGCACTGCTAAATAACAATCATTTGGCCTAGCAATATTGCATTAATGAGAACAAAAAGCAGATAATAATATAATATGCAAAAAAAAAAACTGTCCTATAAAATTACATGAGAGAAGTAGTTGAACCAATTCTGACATTATTCAAAGTGTCTATTAGCCTACATAGCCAATATGCTTTCTCTTCAGGCATGTTAATCAAGAACCTATGTAACAAAAGTCCTTACATGTTCAATCCATATTATTTCAGAGGAACAATGTTTGAACCTTCTGGCATAGTGTCATGAACTGAAAGATAGGTTTAGAAAGAGAAACAATAATTTTTGCATGACATGCTTTACAAACAGATGGAGAGTAGATTTTGAAATGGCCAGTTTGATGATTAATGTCAAGAAATCTCATGCAGATGACAACTTTCTTTGTGAGCTAAGTGTGTAACCATCTATCTATGAACATAGCCATTTATTTGTCTATTTGTTTGTTTACTAACAACTGGATTATTAGGATAATCCATATAAAGTATGGTTCGAACTCTAGCCTTAATTGATTCTTGCAGCTTTAATGTATACACTACTGTCACATTAAGGAAAATTATAATGTAACTTAGGCTGGGGAAACATGCCTATAACCAAATCAAAACAACATTTAAATGCTTTAGGGGAAAGGAACAATCCAGGACATAATCAAAATTTTACACATAGTTTGAACGATGGTCTATAAACATGTGAACTATCATAGAGTTTCAAAGACAATACTTGCTTCACGTCTGTCTACAAATGTTTGTCAACTGAAGACTATAAGAAACATAACCACAATACTCACATAAATGCACCAAAAAACAAACACATCAAATTTAAATGGATTATTCTTTACCATTGGTGCTGGGCTCGCTAACAACTTGTAATTTATTACAGACAGAAGCATCACTATCCCACACTTCCCTGGTTACGCTTACTATAATAATGGATTTCTATGAAAATGTTCTGTGTAAGAAAGTTCTCAAATACCCATGGTCTCAAGAACACATAAATGGATTGTTTTGTAAAAAAAATTAAAACCACTATAATTTAATTTATGTAATGCATGCCTTCTGTGTTTAAAATAATACTTAGTTGAAACATACACATGTTCAAAAAAGATTTAACTTTAAAATGCTTTATATATTATAAAGTTAGATATCTCCCATTTTACTGCCAAAAATATTGAGAGACTCAAAGCCCTGGTCACTAGGGTGCAATGTTATTTAAGCTCAGAAAATGAAAATCAAAGTACTTTAAAGGATAAATTAAAGCGGGCAGATTAGCAAAATATCAATTTAGCTATCTTTAAAGCTTTCCATTGCTTGATCCACTTGGTGTGCCATATAACTAAAGTGGGATATAAAATAGCTAGAAGCTGCTTGAAATGCCCCCCTCCCTCTTTCTTTTCTTTCATCTTATTTAATTGCATGTGTCCCTACATAATGTTTCATTAAATGGAACCATTTGCCTATTTTAATGATCAGGTTGAACCAAAGCAGTTCAATAACTTTTTCATGTTTTGTTGTATGCTTCAGATAACTTTTCACTGACTTTAAAATGTAATTTATTGTGTATATGTACTTTATATATGTGCAACAACTAAGATCTCAAAGCAGTTGATATATATGTAAGCATTTTTTGAAAATCAAAAATATATAATTTGACCATTTCCTTGGTTCATCTAAATATATATATATATATATATATATATATATATATATATATATATATATATATATATATATATATATATTGTGGTCCCCAGCCAGGGCTGGAGCCCGGCCGGGACGCCCAGAAGGACCAGAGGAGGGCTTGTGCCTCCTCCAGACCGCAAGGGGGTGTCCGTCCTGGTTATGTTGGGGGCCTCGGGTACAGGGCTTGGAAGCCCAGCCCTGTAGGGACCCGTGGCCACCGCCAGGCGGCGCCCCGGTGCCGGAATATCCCGTGTGGTCCCGGCCGGGGCTGGAGCCTGGCGGGGCGCAGGAGGACCAGAGGACGGCTTGTGCCTCCTCCAGACCGCAAGGGGGCGATCGCCCTGGTTGTATTGGGGGCCACGGGTAGACGGCTTGAAAGCCCAACCCTGTAGGGGCCCGTGGCCACCGCCAGGCAGCGCCCAGGTGCCTGAAGAACCCTGGAGCCCAGCACTTCTGCCACACCAGGAAGTGCTGGGGGGAAGACGACAGGGGACACCCGGATGGCTTCCGGGGGCGCAGCCGGCAGTTCCGCCACAATGGGGTGTGGCTAGGACTGATTGCTGGGAAGCAGCTGGAGCCCATCCGGGTTCCCATTTAAGGGGCCGCCTCCCTCCAGTCAGAGGCGAGAGTCAGGTGGAAGAGGACGGAGCTGAGAGAGAGTATGGGAGGCGGCCAGGAGAAAGGCATTGGACTTGTGAGGCCTGGACAGTTGGGGGAATCGGTGCAAGAGGCACTGGGGTTTGTGCACGTGCCTTTAATTGTAAATATTGTAAATAAACAAGTGTGTGGTGGAACCAACGATGTCTGTCTGCCTGTGTCCGGGTTCAAGTTCACATATATATATATATATATATATATATATATATATATATATATATACACACACATACATATATATACAGTATATATATATATATATATATATATATATACAGTATAAATATATATATATCTCTATCCACTTAATCTAATCTATGACAGTTATAGTCTGCCTTCATAGTCTATCTTGTCGGAATCATGTGCAAGGCAGTTACCAACCTGGGACTGAGCATTAGCTCATTTCAGGATGCCTGACTTTCATGAAAACTTACTGTACTAGCAAATGAATGAAAAAAAGAAAGAAATTTTAATTCAGCATCAATAAGTTATGCTTAGACGGTTATGAAAAGGTGACATTTCTCCTTTCCTATGATAAAACTGAATGAAAAGACTGCCTGAGGTATTGAAGTAAGTATGTTGAAGTAAGTAATTAAGTATGAAGAAATAAATCAATAAAATATACAGAGGCTCTATGATCACTAAAATTATTGAAAAAGTAAGCTGGATTTTAACCTTTTTTCAGAGTTGAAGGTTGGATCATATTTCCTCCATTTTAATACTTTATTAAATCTTTGTCACTCTACCTACTATTAAAAACATGAAATGCAATTTAAAAGGTTAAATAAGGAAAAGTAAACATTCTGCTTAAAAGGCCTCAAAAGCTATCATTAAAATAAATGACCATAATTTAATTTCAAATTCAGAAAAGGTGTGGAAATAAGCAGAACAAGAAAGATGCTAAAGCAAAATGTAAAAATATCAATAGAGAAAAGAAAAAATGAGTAATACCTTAATAATAATTATGCAAAAGTATGTAATATATCAAGATGTTTTAGTCCATTCTTCCTCTCTGTAATGCTTCAGTGTGTTTGATGCGACTGTCACTGTGGCTGTATGGTCCTTATAACAGACAGGTATCACCCAACGCGTGGTCCAGCAACATGCAATTTGACACAAAAATATGCTGCGATTCTTCACAGAAGTAAACTCAACATAAATAAATATATATAAATATAAATAAATATATTTTAGTATAATTTTCATTGTTTTAGAAGAATTGCACTTATTTACCTGTTTAAATGATTAGACTGTTTAAAGTAGGTAAAAATTAAATTAAAATCATTAATATGATTTAAGCATTTTGACTGTAAAATATTTTGCTCAGACACCTCATCATAGTGTCCACTGAGGCCCCAAATCACAGTTGAAACTATGGTGCTGTCAAAAATCCCACCTGATTTTCTTATTGTTGCTTGAAATGAATAGTGATTCCATTGTTCTCTTCCTTCCTTTGCTAGTATTACACATAATTTGCTAGTTTCATACTACATTTATTATGGGACTGTCAGCAGAGTTTATGTTTCAACAACATGTTAACTTTACAGCATTTGAAAAAAAAATATGTGCCTCCTGTGGCTAAGTGTGTTTAAAAAACGGTGCAATGTTATTGATCCCAATGTGACAAAGACTTAGGTAACGTCTGCAAATCTCAGAATGGGGAATAATAATATCATTATTAAATGGATCTTCTCCCATCACACTGTTTAATTTTGATAATTTCCTATGGATAGCTTATAATTCACATCTGTTTAGGCAGCAGCAGCATTGTTTCCAAGCTTGGTTAATCAAGGACGTTTCATCCAGCTTGCAAATGTTATTAATACTTGCATGATAATATGAATCTAGGCAATGAGGATCCTATCTGCATGTTTTTAAAATTAAGTCCTGACCACAATAGGCTCAAACTTGCACCAAAATGCCAAGACAAGAACCACGTTCTTTCACTTTGTACTAGAGAAGCAGGCTATAAAATGAAAGGATGGATGGATGCATATACTGTACAAGTGAATATACACACCCTACATACTCAGAAAAGGATCTTTAAAAACAGAGGTTCAGATTACACTTACAAATAAAAGTCATGATTAGGAAACACTTTTTCAGAGAAATATAACCATGAGATACCTGAGATACATGGGATGCTGATAAATAATCATTATTGAAGTAAGAATAATGATTATTGAAGTGTCTTCTGGTAACAACTATGAAAGAATTTTATTTAAAAATCTTTTATTAATAAGCAAAAATATACACTATAAAAGGGTCAGAATGTCATATCTATAACATTTGGATTTTGCCTTTCTTTTCTGCAAATATTTTTTTACTTCAGTTTCTACCTCCATTTGTCTTTCCTTAAAGAATCTAACAATAATGTTTCAAATATTTCAGATTCCCCACTTGTCCATGAAATTATAGGCAACACCAGTAAAACAGTTTTACCTATAAAAATAAAATGAATTTGGTGATAAAATTTAAAGCTTTCTTTAAATTATCATGTAATAAAGAAAATATACTTAATTCAAAACAAGCACTTAATAGTAACTTAGCAATTTCCAGATATTCAGTGTATCACAGAAAAACCACCAGTGTTAAATTAACACTTAAAGTGAATATGCAGAAACACTAATTCTGCAAATACACTTTTAAGAGTTACTTTAACGTTGTAAGAGCTAATTTAAGAGTTGGTGACTTTAATGTTTAACAATTCAATGGAAACTTAATATACTCCCTTCATTTTTTCACATGCATCACACACCGAAATATCAGCCTAGAAGTTTAGCTGGATTTGTTCATATGAAACATTAGGCATATCAAGAATGGTCAAGAAAAGAAGAGAACGTAAGCTGAATGAGTTGTGGACCATTGTCACCTAACAGAGTCACAGATTTTCTTGTCATTTTCTGATGATTATTTACCTGTTTAATTTTTCTTAGTACCGGTAATTTTTTTTTTTTGATTTTTTAACCAGTCATACACATCACACTAATGTGTTATTTTACAAAGGTATTAGAACAATTGTAGTTATATTACATTTGTCTGAAAAACAGGACAAGAAAAATAGTTAACTGTGTGAAAATAATTCTTCTCAAGTAAACCTGAAAATGGGAATGACAAAGCTATATAAGAATTCATTTTTTTTCTAAACCTTATAAGTGTACCACTATCAATTCCTGGAGGTCCAAAAACTGTACTACCCAGCAGGCAGTCACCACAACCTTATAATTGGATTAAGAGGATGCACTTAATTAATGGGTGAATGAATGGGTCATTTTTAGAGCAATGTATTGTACTGCACATTTGCCTTTTTTGGACAAAAAAATGGAAAAAATCATGAACCAAAAAAATAAAGGAAAACATTCTTATCAAAACAGGCTTTATATCCAAATACTATACAGAGGGAAATCTAAGGCATAAGAAGCTGATGGATTCACCAAATAGCTAACTCCTCCAAGTATGTTCACACCAGCAGCTCAGAAACAATTTAACTTTTAAGAGTATTAAAGTAACCTGATTCTGTTAAGACAATGAAGTGACACAGCTCCAAAGTCCTGGGTATAAATCTCAGCAATGGTACTGCCCATGTCTGTGATGGTTTTTCTTCCCTGCAGTGCTTCTATGTTTTTCCACATTCCTGGTGGAGGTCAGTATGCAATACGCACTCAGGTGTTGGCAGTACAGGAGATATTCCATGGTCTGTCTTTCCCTGCAGTCCCATAGATCGCTGTCATTGGAGTACCTCCAGTTGGTCGTGTTGGCTTTGGATCTACCAGTCCTAGTGTGTAGGCAGTTAAGGTTTTTCCATGTTGTGCAGTCCAGGTCACTGCCAGCAGGAAGGTATTCTCCCACTTCAGGACTAGAGCTGTTGATTAAGTTGATGTCACTATGGCGTTTGCACCATGAGTCCAGCCCCGCTGCTTTGACTGTTGAATCCAGGTTGGGGGTCTCACGTATGAAGCGTATAAAGGATTTCAGGCATTTAGCAAGATTGCTATGGCCGTACAGTGGGTGTCTGGAGTCCTCTCATTGCCTCTGTTTTTCCCACCTACTCGCTACATTTCTTCTTGTATCCAGTGGACCAATACCGGCCAGTATGTAGAGGCTGTTGATAGGAGTTAGTTGTAAGCATCCAGTGATATTGCGACAGCTCTTGTTGAGTATAGGGTTGAGTTTCCTGGCATGTGTTGATCTCTCCCAAACTGGACACACGTATTCTGCTACGGAATAATATAGTGCAAGTGCGTTGATGGGTTGGTGCCCCACAGGGTGTTAGCCAATTTTCTGAGGATGTTATTGTGGATGCTGACTTTCCCCATCATCTTTTCAACATGGGCACTATAAGTCAGGATTCAGTCAAGTGTGACTCAGAGATACACTGGGTTCAAGATATGATTGGATTTGTTGAAAATGGTCGGTGCTAGCATACTCCCTTGAGGAAGGCCATTTTGTTGGTGTCTCCAACGGCTCTTTTTTTTGCATAGTTCAAAAAAATTGTCTATTTTCCAGTAGGCACTGGATGACTTGCACAAGGTGGTAGTCGCATGTCTTGTCATAGATCTTTGAGTGGAGCATCCAGTGGTCAACAGCACTGTATGCAACTGAAAGGTCCATGAATACAGCACCTGTGCTTTTTCCTTTTTCAAAGCCATCTTCTATGTGCTGGGTGAGATTGAATATCTGTCCCATGCATGATTTGCGTGGGCAGAAGCAAGATTGCTCTGGGATTAGGTGTTCTTAAGTTGGGGGGGGGCAGGTGATTGAGCATTCATAGAATTTGTCACAGTGGCAGAGAAGTGATATTGGTCTGAAATTATATATTGCGTGAGGTAGAGAATATCTTCAATAGCTCTAATATTCATTTTTTGTTCTCAGTCTTAAGAGTTCTGAGCAAATATCCATTCCCGCTGCCCTGCCGTTATTCAGATTTTTAATGCTGGTATTGAGTATTACCATAGTGAAGGTGAAGGTGTTGAAGCAGTTGTTTTCTTTCTCAAGTTGTTGTTTGATCTGCACTTTAGGTTGTTTAGTTAGTGGCTTCCCATTTAGAAGGAGTTTCCTTGCAATCTGGTTCTCTGGCATTATGATGTTGTTCTATCTTTTTAGGGTCATTGCTCAGCTTCTTAATGGTGAGCCATGTTGGCCATCTTGATGATAAGATTGCTCCTCAAGAAGATGGCATTGGCATATTCTTTGTGTTGGTATTCGATAATTAGCTTCATGCCAGGGATCCATTGGTGGTTGTTGTTTTGACCCCGAGGGCCTCTTGCAGGTACAGCAGTGTTTTTGCCATGAAGTCTTGTATGGCTCCTGTAAGCCCTTCGAAGTTAGCAGAGATGACAGTCAGTGCCGGCCTCGGAAAGGGCCCTTTGGGTGTGACACTGATCTGCTCTGTTGGTAGGCATAACAACATTTGGTTAAGGCAAGTAGTAGGATTTGCAGATTATAATCTGACAGAGGCTGTGACAAGAATGCTCCTAATATTTATTCCTTTAGCCTGATGCTGCCAGGACAGGCTCTTGCCTCTCATTACTCTGAACTGGCTAAACAAGTTACAGGGAGAATGGATGGCATAGCTCTTCCACCATCACTTAAAAATAAAAAAAAAATGAAAGCAGAAGAACCATGGAATCACTTAATCTGTTGCTGAAGGTACAATAAATATTGAGGACAATGCAGTATCTTCACTTCCACGTGTAACATGAGGGGAGAACGCTGTGAAACTGACAAAGAGCCAGAAGGCCCCTTTATTTTTTCTAGCCTGATCTTATTTTAGTCTGATGGAGTTATTTAGCACCATGATAGAAAGGGCTGCTTTGGATCCAGCAGACCAAGTTCACATCCTATTGTTACCATTTTAGGAAGGATAGCAAATGTAAGAGTTGAGTGCCACCCTGAACTAACTCCTGACCAGAAATAGTAGGTTTGGAATACTGTAAGAAGTTCAATAAAAGCAGATTCAGTATGTGACAAAATATGAATGAAATTAAGGAAGCAAACAGTCCAATGTCATCCCCAGAAAGACAATACAAACAATGACTTCTGGGTTCATTCTGCTGTTCATAGTTAATAGTGAGGGAACAGCTTTATGCACTATCTTGCAGGCAGACCTCAGGAATGAAATGTCAAATGTCTCCTTTTGAATGTCACAGCCCAAGAGAGAAAAAAACACACACACAAGAGTTTCCCTGGTCAAAGAGGCTTTGCTCTTTTGCACAGCTTCAGTTCAAGAATTTCAAGAATGAATTTAATGCTAAACAGGGTGTTGATTAGGCAATGAAAAGGAGACTAAGTACACAGCTTCTCAATTTGAACTACATTAAAAATAATTACACCAACCAGTACCTGTCATGGAAAGCCCACTTTATTATTTTTCCACACCATTTAACAATAAACTCCCATGATCAGATAAATAGGGGGAAAAGCAATGTCAACCAGAACATTATTTACTAAACAAGACACCTTTCAGCTGCCTCTTGAAGGTATTATTGAAACAAAAAAAAATGAGGTGCAGCCTTAACAGCTACTGAGTCTTCTGTGCTAAAAAAAGAAGTAAAAATAAATAGGTTCCAATTAAGAAGCAAAAATAAATAGATTCTTATCAGCTCATTTATTAATGCAACCACACTGCCATAGTCAAGTTGGTGCAACCATACTTTGAATTCATTTATGTCCTGTGTTCATAAAGTCACTTGTTAAACTTAATTACCTACTTATGCAGGTTTAAACCTCTTCTGGCAAATGCAATCCTCCAATCTAAATAACTATTTTTGTTTTATGGTCTAAATAGTAGGGTGGCATACTTGTATAGTGAACGGCATTTCCAGGGTAAATCTGAACCTCCATGACCAAATATTTAATGAATCAGAAATAGGAGGAAGATTCTTAAGATTAATAATTCCTTCAACATTCTTAAATCTGTAAAGAAGGTAAATCTCCTACCAATGTACAAGACAAATTCCTATTTCCCATTTAATTGATACTGTTAATCTTTCATGCCCATGCTCACCTATAGGCACGGTCTTGGCTCTGGAACCATTCCTTTTGAAAGGGGCTGGACTTTGTTCCACTCTGGAGTTGCTGTGGGTGAAAGGTGTCGGCCAGGGATGGGCTTGCTTATGGCCCCCTGGCTTGTGGCCTGCATGTTGGGGTTCTCTCCGTTGGACGAGAGGGTTGCTTCCCTGTGCCTTTGAGTTGGGGGAAGGACTCTGACTGTTGTTTGCACTTATGCGACGAATGACAGTTCAGAGTACCCAGCCTTCTTGGAGTCCCAGGAAGAAGCGCTGCGAGACGCAGCTCCTGGGGACTGCATTGTCCTGCTGGGAGACTTAAACGCTCACATTGGCAACGACAGTGAAATCTGGAGAGGTGTGATTGGGAGGAACGGCCTCCCTGATCTAAACATGAGTGGTGTAAAGTTGTTGGACTTCTGTGCTGGTCATGGATTGTCCATAATGAAAACCATGTTCGAGAATAAGGGTGTCCATAAGTGCACTTGGCGCCAGGATGCCCGAGGTCACAGGTCGATGATCGGCTTTGTAGTCATGTCATCGGATCTGCGACCTTATGTCTTGGACACTCGAGTGAAGAGAGGGGCTGAGCTGTCAACTGTTCACCACCAGTGGTAAGCTGGATCAGATGGCGGGAGAGTCTGCTGGACAGACCAGGCAGACCCAAACATATAATGAGAGTCTGCTGGAAACGTCTGGCGGAGGAACTGGTCAGAAACATCTTTTTTGCCACCTCTGGCAGAACTTCAACCTCATTCCGAGGTAGGTGAAGGACATTGAGTCTGAATGGCCCATGTTCCGAGCCTCCATTGTCGAAGCAGCAGAACGGAGCTGTGGCCACAAGGTTTTCGGTGCCTCTTGTGGCAGCAATCCACAAACCCAGGTTGAAGAAAGAGTCCAATCGGGTCTAGGTGACAAGTGGGACTCCAGAGGCAGCTGAGGGGTACCGGCGGGCCAAGTGTGTGGCGGCATTGGCTGTTGCAGAGGCAAAAACTCGGGCATGGGAGGAATTTCGGGAAGCCATGGAAAATTACTTTCTGTCAGCACTGAGAAGATTCTGGCAAACTGTCAAGCACCTCGGGAGGGGAAAGCGTTGCTCCACCAACACTGTGTACAGTGGAGATGGGGCCCTGCTCACTTCAACTGCAGACGTTATTGACCGGTGGAAGGAATACTTCGAGGATCTTCTCAATCCCACCAGCATGTCTTCCTTAGAAGAAGCAGAGCTGGAGGACTCCTGGGGTAGCCCATCCATATCGGGGGCCTGAGGTCGCCGAGGTAGTTAAAAAGCTCCAAGGTGGTGGGGCCCCTGGGGTGGATGAGGTTCACCCTGGGTTCCTCAAGGCTCTGGATTTTGTGGGGCTTTCCTGGTTGACACGTCTCTGCAACATCACACGAACATCGAGGGCAGTGCCTCTGGATTGGCAAACCAGGGCTGTGGTCCCCCTTTTTAAGAAGGGTGACCAGAGGATGTGCTCCAACTATAGGGGGATCACACTCCTCAGCCTCCCCGTTAAGGTCTATTCAGCAGGGGTGCTGGAGAAGAGAGTTTGGTCGATGGTCAAAAGGACCAATGTGGATTCCGTTCTGGCCGTGGAACACTGGACCAGCTCTACACCCTGGCCAGGATCCTGGAGGGGGCTTGGGAGTTTACCCAACCAGTCCACTCGTTTTGTGTCCCTCGAAGCATCCTGTGGGGTGTGCTCCAAGAGTATGGGGTACAAGGCTCGTTGTTACGAGCCATTCAGTCCCTGTACAGGAGGTCCACATTGCCGGTAATAAGTCAAACTCATTTCCTGTTGAGGCTGGACTCCACCAGGGCTGCCCTTTGTCACTGATTCTGTTAATAAGTTTTATGGACAGAATTTCTAGGCACAGCCAAGGAGCGGAGCGGATCTGGTTTGGTGACCTCAGAACCTTGTCTGTGCTATTTGTGGATGATGTGGTTCTATTGGCTTCAAAGGACAGTGACCTCCAGCTCTCACTGGAGTGGTGTGAAGCAAGCGGGGATGAGAGTCAGCACCTCTAAATCTGAGGCCATGGTTCCCAGCCGGAAAAGGGTGGAATGCTCTCTCCAGGTTGGGAACACATTACTGCTTCAAATGGAGGAGTTCAAGTATCTCGGGGTCTTGTTCACGAGTGAGGAAGGAATGGAGCGGGAGGTTGACAGACGGATCGGTCCCGCATCCGCAGTAATGCGGGCTCTGCAACAGTCCGTCGTGGTGAAGAGAGAGCTGAGCCAAAAGGTGAGGCTGTCGATTTACCAGTCGATCTACATTCCTACCCTCACGTATGGCCACGAGCTTTGGGTAGTGACCAAAAGAGCAAGATTGCAGACACAAGCGCCCGAAATGAGTTTTCTCTGCAGGGTGGCTGGACTTTCCCTTAGAGACAGGATGAGAGACTTGGAGTAGAGTCGCTGCTCCTCCGCATTGAGAGGAGTAAGTTGAGGTGGTTCGGGCATCTGGTCAGGATGCCCCCTGGACACCTCTCTGGGGAGGTGTTCCGGGCATGTCCCACTGGAAGAAGGCAATGGGGCAGACCCAGGACACGCTGGAGGGATTATATGTCCCGGCTGGCCTGGGAACGCCTCAGGGTCCTCCCAGAGGAGCTAGAGGAGGTGGCTGGGGAGAGGGAGGTTTGGGCTCCTCTGCTTAGGCTGCTGCCCCCGCAAAACGACCTTGGATAAGCGGTGGATAATGGATGGATGGATGAATCTTTCATGCTTGTAGTTCCCAGTGATACACCATAATGAACACTGCATACAAGTGTAATCACTGTGAAACTATAAGTCAATACACTGAGTGTCTATATTCTGAAGTGCATCCAAAAAGATTAAAGCAAAGCTAAAGCATTAGGCAGACTCCCAAAGCTTCCAGCAAGATGGTTATAAATCAAACATTCAGTACTACATACAAAAATAAAAGTCAGAATTTACTGGTTCAATATTAGAAACAATTATCTATGGGCAGCAAGACTAGCTTTCAAACTATAACAGCAAAGACTAACCCTCTAAACACTATGGAAGTAAGAAAATACAGTATCCATCTTTAGCAAAGTACTTCCACTGGTTAGTAGCATAACGGAAAAAACCCTCTGTCCTGAGTAATGCCAACATTTCACATCTGGACTAGTTCCACTTCCTTCCTATGACTCATTTTCCACTCACACTTGCTTCATATTCAAAGTTTAGTGAAGTCAATAGCATCAGTGAAAATAATTTTCTATAGCCTACCATACTGTGATGGGATCTTAAAATACAACTATTTTAGAAAAAAAGCTTACAGTAACATTGTGAAATAGATATTACCGCACAGGTATCAGTTTTTCAAATCATACCCATCACCACCTACCATAAAGTTCTTTTTAGAGCATGTGAATTGCTAGAAAATGAAACAGCTGCCAACTAAATGGAAACATTCTCAAAAACTTTTATTCCAATCGAAACGATTATTCCAAAAAGCAAAGGTGCAATAAATAACATACATCAGGTTTTGTAGGTCTATAGAATCAATGATCCTCTTTGCTAATATTTAGCAATCCATTTTCATGATCCCTGCAGTGAGTTCCAATATATCACAAAGCTGTAATCAACACAGACATTATATAGTCTATTGTAAAGGAGAGCCTGATCAGGAGTGGACCTGCAGGTATTCTTCTAGGGTCCAGAGCAAAAATTTGGATCTCAGAAGGCCTTGGCGTATGTGCATTGGACATACTAGATGGCAATCAACCACTTATAGACTCTATGCCTCCTGGGTATGGAAGGTATTCTACAAACACATATGTAGTTCAGGCTGATAGTTGCCAGTCAGGAGAAACTTTATGCTCCACGTGGCTCTCTGCTACCCAGAGGATAGTCATAACATTACCTCCACACCCAGAAGGCGTTCTTGGCTGAGTTTTAAAAGACCCTAGTGGTCAGCAGAATTATAAGCTTGGAGTTTGGAAAGGAACCAACTGGTAGAAGGAAGAGAGGCTAGATGTATAATGTACAGTGTATTAAATGTGAGATGAATGTTGCTTGTTGTTTAAAGATGGGCAAGAGCATAAGACAATAAATGGCGTGTAAAACTTATATTAGTGTGGCCTAGTGATGCAGCTAGGATTTATTAATTACTTTAGACTTCTTTATATTTTTCTACATTTCTGTCACCTGTTGCATGGCTGCAATCGGGTCCCAATATGGGACCCTGAGTTGGTTCGTCATGTGGAGGGTGTGGCAATGCGCTGTATAAGCGCGTGCTTCTAACCCCTCTCTCTCTCTCTGTTACTATTTTAATACATATTTATATTATATTTTATTGGTCTTTCTGGAAGTATCTGAGTTTCGTAACAGCTTGTGAACAAACCAATATGAAACTGTACTGAGTGCAATATTGTGTGAGAAATGGAACCAGGAGATGATCAGGGTGAAGTAATTTAGCTAAGGTCAAAACCAATGGAGAAAGAGAGTCAAGTAACAAAGCCCAAAACATGGGACTAAAATCATTGTCAATATTTGAAAAAAGAGTCAAAACCAAGAATTTAAAAGTAAACTGGGCCAAGGTCAAAGACTGTGGTCAAAGGGGCAGAAAAACTTTGTAAAATTATGAAGTGTCCCATGCAGACCTTTTGTTACCACATGATGACATATATTGCACACTTTTGGCAGATCAAGCCTAGCAAATGCCTAGTAAACGAGACAACGAAGAATGAAAAATGGTGGCACCCATAACAAAAATAAAATGGTCCAGTGGGAGAAAGTAATCTGTCAATATAGTGAGAACACCAAAAATTAAATGTAACGACTATAAAAACCCTAAAATGACATCTTAAGTATCTTTACTGGCCAGGCTATGAAAATAAAGTAAAAACAAAAGTCATATAATGACGGAAACAAGAAATAAATTAAAAATACTGAAGCACTTTCTGTGCTATGAGCATTCTATAATCATCTCTGTAATCATCCATGCATCCACTTTCCAAAACTGAAAATTCGATAAAAAGGAGATGGCAGTATCAGGAGTAAGGAAGGAACATGTGATGGCTTGTTACACACGTGTGCATGGGAGGCAGCTGAAGGGCTTAGAGAGGACTGATAAAACATTTGCCCGGGGAGAGCGGGGTACACCAATGCTCTTTCTGAGTTCTCTACAGGTCTTTCCTGGGAAATCCCACCAGGAGCCGACACCTCGAAGCGGGACACATCACTTCCGGCCCCGGCCCCGAGGTCGACCTCACTTCCGGCCCTGGCCCCGAGGACGACCTCACTTCCGGTTCCGGCACAGAGGATGACATCACTTCCGCCCTCCGTCCTATAAAGCCTCCTGCCTTTGCTCTGGCAGGCAGTTCTGTTTTGGACTCTGTTGAGTAAACTTGACTCTGAATGAATCAATTACGTTTGCAGCCAGGAAACCGGATTAAACGGGTGGCTGCCCCAAACCTTGCCATGCCTCAAGTCTCTTCTTTCTACAGGCTATAATGCCAGTCTATTACCAGGCATACTCACACACTCAACTACCTAAAGGCAAATTTGAGATGTTATTCAACCCAATATATAGAACACTTGCAACCATGAGGAGAATGTGCAGACTCTACATAAAGAGTGGCATAAAGAGTAGCATCAGTGCAAATAACTGTATGACTGAGGTATTCCTTATGAATAGGTGATAAACTAATAAACAAAAAGGTAGGTAAATTAAAAGTGACAAAACAACTTACAAAGCTTGCTTTAATTAATGTTCAATATGCTGTAATATAATAATCATATCAGTCATAGTCACTGTTTAAACGCAAGGAATATACATTTTAAAAGGCTCATAACGCAAGGAATACAGTAATTCCTCGCTATATCACGCTTCGACTTTCGCGGATTCACTCTATCGTGGATTTTATATGAAAGCATAACTAAATATATAACGTGGATCTTTCGCTGCTTCGCGGGTTCTGCAGACAATGTGTCTTTTTACTTCCTGTACATGCTTCCTCAGTTGGTTTGCCCAGTTGATTTCATACAAGGGACGCTATTGGCGGATGACTGAGACGCTAACCAATCAGAGCACGCAGTTAAGTTCCTGCGTGCTGAATGCAGTGTTAACCAGGAAGTCACGTCTCGCTCATTCAGCATCAATGTGTTTCGCTGTGTAAAGAGTTGTGCTCTTTTGTGTTTATCTTTGTGCATAGTCAAGCCCTTCATTATGGCTCCAAAACGATCTGCTACTGCTTCAGGGGCTGTGCCCAAGCGCAAACGGAAGATGTTAACGATTGCCGAAAAGGTAAACGTTTTAGATTTGTTGAAGGCTACGATTCTTTTTATTTAAAAAGTAGGAAAGGAATATAAGATCTACGGCCGCAGTGTCCTTTTAACCAGGGTGTAAAACGAGTTGTAAGTGGATGTAATAAGGCAGTTGTCTGGATGGAATCTGCTTTAGGGATTTGGATTGAAGACTGCCAGAAGAAGAACAATGGCAGTGCTACACAATCGCCTGAAGTGGCTCCTTTGGAAGAGGTGTAACGCTCTCCATTGTTGTGCAGTAAAATTAAACTCATTGTTATCGGACAAGTCATCGTGTCATTGTTGGTGAGTGACCATAATTAATTTTCTACTTACAGTACTTAGTACATGTACGTACGTTTAGTGTCACTTTATACACATTTACTGTATACTATTTTTCTTGCATTGTACGTATTTATTGCTGGTGGCCTGTCTATCGTAATGGCTGTAACATATGTGATATCGGAGACATTCAATATCTTTAAAATAATATTTAGGTTTTACTGTATATAAACAGTGTGTTTATATACATAATTTCAATGAATCTTACCTAATATCTAAGAGAATACAAAGGGATTATGCTGTATAACTCTGCGGGGAATATTTATAAACAGTGTGGGAGAGTTTCTAAGGGCTTAAAATATATAAAAATAACCATACAAACATATGGTTTCTACTTCGCGGATTTTCACCTATCGCGGGGGGGTCTGGAACGCAACCCCCGCGATCGAGGAGGGATTACTGTATCTATTTTTAAAGGCTCATACAAAGGCACACTACATTTTAATTCACAATACCACAGTTTTCTCCATTCAAAATCATGGATTTTTATTTTTCGACATGATTATAAACAGTATATTACACAGTCACGTACTTCCTCAGAGAATAAAAAATAAAATATTTGACACATTAGTGTCTCTATTTAAACACATCTGTTTGTTTATACCAGATCTACCAAGGCATACCAAATTCAGTGTTATCTCACTCTTTGCATAGACCAGTTATGCCTTGTCTTTTTTAATTATAAACAGAAGACTTTAAGAAAAACACACCTACCAATCTTAAATATGTAGCAAACACTGGTTTCCCTTGAAATAAACATTACCATGAATATTGCCTCCTATCACTACCAAAGTATTTTTAAGATTCTAAAATAAATCAACGTTTGATGGTGAGCAGGAAGAACAAAAATGACAATTTTAAGGACAAAGTTAGTCTACATTGCCTTATCTAATAAGGTGATCATGGATGATCATCTTATGGTTGAATAAAACCTTAAAATGGGCAAAGCAGATTTTTAGTTATTGGCAGTACTTAAAATGAAAAGATGATGATGGCCCAAGAAATAATAGCAATTATTGCAAATGAACCTAATGGCACAGTCTTCTGTTAATTTTGACTGCTTTAGCACCAACAAATAAGTAAGTCATTACAGTGGAGTAAAATCGGTCAAGCTGGTCCAAGACTAGGGACAGATTCAGTGGACATTTATCATTGTTGCTTTTTTTTTTGCTTTTAGAAGGCCAAACAATTAATATTGAGCACATTGTAGAACCAGAACTGTAAATATTAAAAAAAAAATAATTTGGATAAAACACATATCTTTATAATTTGATAAACTATTTCAAACTGAACTGCCAACAAGGGTAGGTTCCTGCCTTGTACCCAATACTGCTGAGCACTAAACTAGATAAGCAGGTTAGAATATGATTGAATTGATGGATAAATTAAACTTTTATAACATTACTGTGCAACTTAAACTTGAAGTTATTGTTATTTTTTGATTCTGAACGTCTGACAGGATGAACTGTCAATTCAGATTTTTTTTCTTCCATATTTGTAAAATTACAAGACAGAGAAAATTTCTGCATAGAAATCCCCAGGTTATTCAACTCCAAGTCCTAGTAGTGATGGAGAAGTTGAGGTGAAGGCAGCTCTGTGCCATAGGGTTTATGGCACACATCAGTCCTTCTTCTCCACCATGCATATTGTGTGACTCTCTGGGTTTAATTACCCAATAGTATCCTTGAACTGACCTTTTACCTTGATTTCTGATTTTGTTCATATTTTGTAATTGGTAATGTTACCCTTTCTTATAGTGCTTCTTGCTATTTCTTCTTACTTTTAGACTTTAAGGATCCACAACCCGACTCTTCCACATACAATGTTGTATCATGACTAACAGGTTGAGAAGGACTCCCTGTATGGACAGTAGAAAATTATAACAACCCTATAATTGTGCTTACAAAATAAAATTGCAATAATTTTGGAACAAGTCTGCCCATTCATTATTTTAGATATACTGAAAAATGCTGGAAAACTGACCAGCGATAACATAATAATTAATACTTTAGTATTCTGATTATTGTCTGTATGGGGATTGCACATTCTCCTGGTATTTGTGTCAGCTTTCTGCTTTTCATAACACATACCCAAAGATATGTATGACTGGTTAACTGGTGATTCTAAACTGGCTTCCTGTAGACATGAGTGTGGTTGCATGTTTGGGTGGGCGATGTGATGGGCCCCCACCCAGCTGACTGTTGGTTCCTGCCTTGTCCCTGATGCTGCTAGGATAGACTATGTCCCCCATGATCCTAAGTTGGATTACGCAGATTTGAAATCGTTATGTTATCTAAATTATTTGCTTGTTGGTTTAACTGGCTACTTTACATTGGTCCATTGTGAATGACCATGACCAGAAATGGACAAGCTGGATTTGCCTGTCTGGATAGGAGCAAACAGGTTCAGAAAATGTATGAAGGTGTTATTTTAATACCCTCAAATGCCCAAAACTGCATGAAAGATAACAGGCAAAAGAAGTCAGGTGCCAAAGTGTACTAAAACAGTTCAATGCACCATAATTTCCTAAGCAATATTGTTGCCCAAGTTTTCCCTCTTAAAATACTTAATACAAGTTTTTTTCATAGCAGAAATAAATATTTTCTGTCAGAATTATCCAATATAAGAATAACCATACAGCTGCGGCAAAAAAAAAGAAAAAGCTGTACCTACCGTTAAATAGACATGAAGAAGATACAAGTCCAATCCTATTAAAACACTCTTTAAATCAGAATAATGCAGATATGTGCTGATAAATTATGAACACTAAAACGTTTTCTTTTCTGTTATTGCTTACTAAAGATAGAGGGATGTCATTTTGAAGTCACTATGTCCAAATCAACAAAGGTCTATTCTTCCAAGGATTCATCTAACACTTGACTCCTTTCTATTGGAGTTGTCCAAATTGCCTCTGCAAGATACATGGTGCTGTAAACAACTGCTATTGTCAAAATGATACTTCAGACTATTGGTATTTTTTAACTGCTCAGTGCAGAGAAAACCCAATGGCAAAATAAAGCAAAAAGGACGATTTTCGAGACTGTCATTTTAATACTCCATATTATTTTGCTTGCTTGTTGTTATGTATAGACATGCCAAAATGAAACCGCGGAGAAGCAAAAACAGAGGAAGAAGATTATTTTAATAAACCTTCACCTTAAAATGTGTTTCACTAATTCTGTTAGTATTCCTCTGCAAAACATTCATCATTATTCAGCTGCATTATAGCATTTTGCAAAGGAGGAGGTTAGGAAGGGGGATATGGGTGGGGTGGAAACAGCATTTGAAAAAAAGAAATCATTTGATTTCTGTGGCCCTAAAGAGAATTAAATACCCCCAAGGAAAAATTCTAGCACATTCTCTGTGCACATTTACATGCAGCCAGTGAAGTAAACATTTCCATAATTGCTCACTTCAGAACACGTTACCCAGTTCCTAGGTACAATAACTGTCAGGAGTCAATGAGGAATAAATAATTTTCCTGAATCCATACACACAACCTGACTGGCATTAATAGCACCACAGCATTGCACAAGGCAAGAAATGGATCACTGGCAGACTTCAACTGCCTTTTCAAAACTCAATGTGCAGCACTTTAATTCCGCCTGTCGCAGATGCTTTTCACATTCTCATTTGGGTTGCGTTTTTCTTTCTCTTTTTTTTATTTTTAATGGAATAGTTGATTAAGGCTGTGCTTCTTCTAACATATTTTAAATTAGGCAATGCTTTTGAATAAATAGGAAAAACAATTTATATACTACTCAGTGCAAGTATGCTCAGAAGACCTACAAATGTTACATCTAAGCAGTCTTTAGAGCTATAACAAAATTTAATTTTTAACAATGTATCATTATTTAAGCGTTCTATCAGAACAAAACATTTACTTGATAAAGCTGCATGATGTGCTTAATCCCATGCCCAATCGCTCTCACAGAAATCTCTGGCCGCTCCTGAACAACACCTTTACTATCTTACAGAATCACAGGGACAAATGTCTTGCTGCTCATGTACAACTCATTTTGCTATTGTTTCTTGCTTAATGATAGCAAGGAGAACATCTTGCTTCTCTCTGAAACACAATTTTGTTTGACTGGGGAGCAGTAAATAAACTTATGATTGAAAGGCAGCGGTACTTGATTTGTGTCTGTTGTCCAATATAACATTTGCCATGTGGATCATAGCTCAGATAGTTCTGCTTCTTTCTAGCAGAATGTAAAACCAGTCAAAACCCTGTTCAAATTGTCTCACTTTCCCATCTGCTATACTTGGTGGTTTTAATCTCTTTTTTCCTTTTGTACTTTGCACATCTGCCAGCTCGGTCTTCTCAATATGTTTACCTGGCACTCAGAAATTACATCATTAAAGTAAAGGAATTACAATTGGACTTAAAATATATAAACAAAAAAGGCATTTTTACAGTGTAGTGGGTTTTTTGTCCATATTCAAAGCAACAAGATTTTTTATTGCAGTTTTATAAAGCATTACGGGCAATTTTAAATCACACATTTGTCTCACATTCTTAGTTCTGACAGTATATTCCTATCGGAATCATTATAATCACTGGTTTAATGGCAAGTGTTGTGGGATAATCCAGGTCAGCCAAATGCCTCCATTTCCTCCACTAACCCTGGTCCTGAGCATCCTTTGCGGTGAGACTCATTCTTTTCACCACTTTCATCCTTGTCTTGTTTGACCTCCTTTAGGACTCATCCCCCTCTGCCTACACATTGGTACACCTCATCACCCAATCATCCTTAGCTTCTCACTCCCACATTAGTCTATCATCTTCATACAAAGTAACTCACGATTCATTTTCACACTCCACATGTCCATCAAATCATTCTCATCTCTGTTCTCTCCAGCTTTGCTTCATGTTTCGCTTTGAACGACCATGTCTCTCTCCCATAGAGTATACCAACTCAACACACAGCTTTCATAAACTTTACCCTTCCATGCCAGAAGGGGACCTTTAAAATGGGGCACAATTTAAAATTTGCCTATGCACCTTGCACTCTCACTATCACTGCTGTACTTGCACCTCTTCTGTACTAAACATGTGACCATGGTAGCAAAACCTTACTGCTTTCTTCAAAACAACTCCATTACTAATGTCTATATTTACACTTACTATATTAGTATTCTGCACCCCAACTGCAGTCTTTCTAAAAGCACATGAAGCCTACAGACTGCCCTACATAACAATAATTCTTTTATGCATGCAATTCTGACAGCCTGTGTCTTGCATTGAGTTTCTCCCAACACCTTTACCGCCAAGACATCCACCTCTTCTATGTCTGCTGTTCCTTTACCTCCAAACATCATGGTCTTTCCTGAATTTACCTTGAGATCTTTACCTCCAAAGTAGCTTTCCATTTCAGCATCTTTCTCTTCCTGCCTGCATTAAAGTGAAATGCTCCCATGCCCACAATTTTGATGCTGTATCCCAGAGAATCCCAGTCCAGATACACATCTCTCAATGAAATATGAAGTCTCAGATACTTAGCACTGGTAAAAATATCACACAGTAAAAATTATGTAATAAATAAATAGATAAAAATTTAACTCCATCTGAGATACCGAGAAGACAATCTTCATTTGATTACTTCTGTCTACACGCCACTATTCCGATATTTAAACCTAAGGCTAAAAGGCACAGAAGTATATAGTAATTCTCTTTTTGCTATAGAGATGTTTGCCATATCATTTGCATGGACAGACTCCTACCTTTGCTTTTGAGTGCTACATTGAATTTGTGAATTAAGCAGTTATACTGTACATCCAGAATTTTTTTCCCAACTGCTTATTCCTATAAAGGGTGAAATGGCAGCGTATAGACACAAGATAGGAATCACCCTTCAGGGCCGTTCTTAGCAGTTTGGGGGCCCTACGCGGTTCAGAAACATGCAGGCCCCGCATGTGCAGGCCCCGGATGGGGGGAAGGTGTTCTAATAAAACGTCCAGAAAAGAATGATAAAATTGAGGATGAAGAGGGCATCGTGACACACGACGTGAGGGACTGACACAGACGGCTGCAGTGCCAGGGGCATGACAGGGGCCCCAGGCCCACAGCCCGACAAAAAAAAAAAAAAAATTGTAAGTCACTTTTGGGGCCGTACGCGAATGCGTAGTTTGCGTATACCTAAGAACGTCCCTGCACCCTTGATGGGGGCACTGGACACTCGTGCTGAGGCTCTTGTCCACTCAGTTTAGACTTGCTAATCCATCCAACCTGCAAACAGATCATCTTTAGAACTGTTAGTGGCCCATATACTGTATATGTATTTATTATAAATTTAACTACCATGATCTATTTTATATATATAATGTATGGTGTTACATTCAAGTTAGTGCAGTAAGTACTATGATTTTTCTACTTCATTCTCAGCAAACCCCATTATCTAGATAGCTTTTGTTTGGCTAGTCTTCAAATGTTTGGGTCAGCTAAGGTCACAAAATGATGGTTATATGCTGAATCATTCATTCGACATCCCATAAGACCTGCACTGGCCAACCGTGCAAAGACAGAATATGGTCCCAAGGAAAGAAAATGCTGTTCCAGAACAAAGAAGTTTGCTCTAAATTTGAAAAAAATTTTTTTTATATATTTAAAGTAAAACCTATTCTCAAATTCACCCGATGACATTTGTTTACTTAGCCACAACAAAAGTGTATTACCTTTCATTCAATTGAGAAAATTAAACATTTCTTGATAGGCAGTGTAATCTTACATGTCTCACCTAATAGGCTTCAATTTTTCACTTCTGAAGATGCACCGTCATTGCCATTTTTCATTTATTTTCTCTTCACAGCAGGTGTTGTCTATTACTTTTTATTTATCACAATGGATGGCCTGCTGACCACATAACACTACCAAAATAAGGGGGCCAAGAAGGGCATGTGACCCAGCTATGGTTTTCTGTAATAGAAAAAAATAAACAAAGGGGGAAGGCAAAATCACAATCAAATCTCTGAGCAGAGATCCTCGGGTTTTAAAGAGAAGAGTATTCTATCACCACCCCCCAACCTATGTCAAAAAGATGCACCAGGCCGTGTGTGAACATTACCAAGTCATCAAATCAAGAAACAGGAAACTGAAGTTTATAATGGTGCTTAAAATGAAATGCTTCCGAAAAAAGCATGTCACAGCCTAGTGGGGGTTTCTATTTACAATTCAAAGAGTCATCTGCACTAATGCTATCTAAGGGTTTGCTGCTGTTCTAACAACATTTACGGATATGGCAAGCCGAATAAAGCATTCTTCACTTGGACTAACACCAACTCTGAGAAATCTGAAGCAAGCAGCTACTGCTCTTTCAACGCAGTCGGACTTGTTTTTGATTCTCTTCAGTTGTAAGGGAATGTTTCCAAGATTTCTGACACTTTATTACAAACAGGTGGCACATTAATGCCATAAACTTCACAGAAACAAAATAAACACAGTTTGTTTGTTTTCACAGTGTAGAGGTATCTGTCTGAATATGAATATTAAATATGAATTACTGTTGCCAAATGAAAGCAGCACCTCTCTATACAGCTGCATTCTCTGATGTGCCAAAAACTGATGGTTTGTTTGCACACAATGTACTAGAGCAAAAGTAGTGACAGATGACATTTTTTTTTTCTTTCTGACCTGTGACAGGCTCCCACTTTAAGGCGATCTGATTGTCAACACCACCATTTATTCCATTAGTGGGAGCGTCTGACTTTTTGAAACAAAGCACAATATTTCTCATTGATTTTCAGGCCAGAAAAAATGAATAATATGCTTCGTGGTCAGCCCTACAGTCATATCTTACATTTACTTATCATTCATTCATTTTGTGGTGATGGGGTGGTCCAAATACTACTTCACAGTTTTCTGTATTTTATTTCATGGTTCTGCTTCATTGTTTTTACTTTCCTAGGATAACAGTGGAATGTGGCTCCTTCTAACTTGAGGACAGTAGGGTAGGTGGGAGTGGGCAGGCAAAGACCCATTAATCTGGTCCTGGATGTACTGGAGCTCAGCAAAGTGTAGCCTACTGTATTACTATTTTGCCTTTCTTCCCCTTTTGGTGAAAGTCTGGTCTATTACGTTAGCATCCTGCTTTGTTACATGCATGTAAATTATTTATTCTTTCAAGAAGTCTTTGAAAAATGGTAAGGATTTTAAAGACTTGTGTGAATGGCTTTGGAAGACAGCACAAAAGGTATGAGGCCATTAGCTGCAGCAACTACAGGATCACTTTACAAACTAAACACTGAGTTCTAAACAAACTGCAATAAAAGAACCCAACTACTCTCAGATGTTTACTTTAAAAGGTGTTCACCATTGCAAATTTTTTATTTTTTTTTTCAGTTAACGTCTGCTAACAAGTATAGAAACAGCAAAATGCACTTATTTAAAAGGTCAGTTACAATACTGTGCACTCAAGCCCACAAGGGTATGTCGATTTCTAAAAATTTAAGACATTAACCAAGAAGGTGTGGCTCATGGGAATATTTCCTTTAGTGTCATTTTCCACAAAGCAACAAAGCTCTAAGAGAGACTATTTCCTCTTGGCTCTGAGAGAGGAGGGAGAGTTGAAGAACTGAGCACTGAACAATGTAAAGACCAAACACAAAATCAAAATTTAAATGTGTATATGGCTAAGAATTTATATGAAAAACTAGAGATGCAAGCTAGTTGCAAAGGCTATAAATTACATGAGATTATATCAATTTGGACTCTATAGCGGCAGCAACTGTAACATGGTGGGAACCAATCCTAGATAAGCAAGCAATATATTAAAGTGCATACTCACTCACGCTGGGTCAATTTAGTGCAACTGGCTACCATATCCTACACGTTTTTGGAAGAAGAACATGCAAGCACCATAAAGACATTGCCGAACCAACATTCAGACACAGTCAACTGAAGCTGTCTTTCATCAGTGCTAAACACTGTACCACAATGTCACTCTCTATATAAGATTCCTTTATTACCTACATGAATTATAGTAACTGGCCGAACAACATCTGACATACAGTTAAAGCAATTGTGAATTGTCAAGATTTCCACCAAGCTGGTTCTAGCTATTTATTGTTAAAACTAGGGTTGGTTTTCATACTTTCCAGTGTTGTGGAATACTCCCTGGCTCACAGCATCTCTGAACTGGATAAACTGGGTTCAGAAAAATGATGGTCAGTTACAAAAAACTTGACTAAAACTCTTAATGTGTTCAAATAGAACTGACATAATACAAGTTGGACCCCTGAAGAGGGTCATTTTTATTTTAAGTATACAAATGAAGAACAACAGATGGCAGTAAATATTTCACTTTCGGAGCTAAATTTAATTTCAAAATTTTAAAGATTTACTATCAAAACGTGTGTTGTGCTGTGATCACAGATCTCCTAAAAGACCAAAGGCACAGAATATTATTTCCTCACCAGATAAACATTACAAGAACAAATGAGAATAGTTACCTTACTTACAAAACAAAATAATAAACTAATGCCTGAAAATCTTAACTAAATATAATTGTATTGATAATGCAAGCATTCAAAGCATGTGTGATCCAAGACAATCTATTAAAGGATAGTTACCAGCCCACTAAAAAAGTTCATTTTATGCTCATCATGACATAGTCAGTTCCCTGTTAATCCTCTCCCACCATCTAGTTAGGGCCATAAGAAGGGTGTGTAATTAAGAAGGTCCCAAAACAAAGCCTAAATCTGCTTTCTGAATCTGTTTTATTCATTAACTATTTTAATCTTGTTTCCAATTACGAATCAATTTTGCATTGTATCGTCCAATATTTGTAGGTAAACCTTCAGGCTAAAGATATACAATAGATATCATGGAAGAAAAAACACTGAGTGAAGATAACTGCCAAACAAATACAAGGAACAATTCCAACTGTAAATATGAGAGAGTAATGTCATCATAAAAAAAAACTTCATTGGTTGCCAGTATAATGCTGATAGATTGATGAAACAAGCACAAATAAACTATACCTCTAGTTGCCTGTTTTCTAAGGTCACAATATGTATCTCTAAAGTAAAAAATTGTGTGTCTTGCTAAACTTCAGTACATAATTCTCATTTAATTCACTGCTTCAAATCCCTTGCTCTTTCTATTCCTATCCCTCTTGCTCTTCTGGGTGCATCCATGTTTTCCCACTTTATAATATGAAGGGTGATTCAAAAAGAATGCACTTGTACTTAATTCTGTTAATTAACAAACCACAAATGTGTGCCTTTACACGATACACATCTAAATGGTCGTTTCATTTGTCCCATACTCAGGCTGTGGAGCAATTATTAGGTTATTGCAGTCAGTGTCAGAGTTGGTAAAAAATATACCGACTCTGACTCTGTCTCTGAATAAATGTAAAATTTCCAATTTCACATATACTGTGTCACAGGAGGCTCGGGGACAGATCCAGCCGGGATGCCTGAATGGACCGGGAGGTGGCATATTTGTCCTCCGGGCCACGAGGGGGCAACCGCCCTGGATTGGGAGAGGACCACGGGAGAGGACCAAGGAGACTCAAGCCCATTGGGGCCCGTGGCCACCGCCAGGGGGCGCCCCAAGCCTCATGGAGCCCGGGAAACGTTCACTTCCACCACACCCGGGAAGATGGAGGAAGATCCTTCCAGGGACGCCCAGAGTGCTTCCGGGTGTAAGGGCAGCACTTCCACCACACCAGGAAGTGCTGCCAGAAGGACGTCATCAAGCACCTGGAGCACATCCAGGTGGGAATAAAAGGGGCCACCTCCATACAATCAGGGAGCGAGAGTCGGGAGTGGGAGCAGGACAAAGCTCCCGTGGAGAGAGGAAAAGGCGGCCCACGGACAGTAAGATGAAGAAGGCTCCTATTAGGGGTGATTGGTGCTGGGAGCACTGTGTGCTGTGCGGGACTGTATTGAATAAAAGTGTGCTTTTGTATAAAGATATGGCCTCAGTCTGGTGGTGTCTCGGCATGTCTCACAACTGATTTGATTAAACAATTTTTTTCTTCGAGACTTTCGATAGAAATATAGCTTTTTAAATTTTCTAATTTCGGCCTTATGTTTAATGTTACTTAGTGTTTATAAGCCTCAGTAACATTGCTACAGCTTTTAAACACAAACTTTAACAGGTTAAAGTAGCTTGTTGATTCACACTGGCAGTGATGAAGTGCCTTGTATCTTGTATGTTGTGTGCTTTAAATCAACATAGTAGATATATTAGTCTAAGAGAAAAGTTGAAGTTAGAGTTGATGGTACCATAAACTGAGGAGTTGGAGTTGGAGATTTTGTGTACCGACCTCACAGCCCTGCCCATACAGCATATCTCTTGTTACTGCTTTCACAGCGCATGGTCAAGGTTCCTCGGTTCCTGTAGATCTGTAGGTATGGGTAGTACATTGGCGGGGCATTCAATACAAACCCCAAAAAAAACAAATTGCACTGTGTCAGATCACAGGGACATAGAAACATACTTTTTAAATAAATCTGTATAATGTCTCTGCAACCTGGGCACCTACTCTCAGAGATGTTCACAACCAAAATGTGCTAAGCATATCTATTCAATTAGCAAAGAAGGTGAATTACAGAGGATATGTTGCATTACATTATTAGCTCTTTTAAGGTTCACACAAACCAAATTTTAAGTAAATAAGTTAAACATATGGATGTTTGAAACACTGTATTTTGAAGTCATGTCAACATTTTCATCAACAATTTCACCTAACAGGCTATAATTTTCTGATGAAGGCGCTAATAAAGCCGGCACTGCAGTAAAACACATAAGGGTTAAATGCACTCACTTGGTCCTATGTAACAAGTGTGAGAAACCTCACTACAACAGTTAGCTACTAAAACACAACAAATCCCAGCTTACTGAAAAATAAATAAGGGTAGCCCAAAAAATTCTTAAAAACCTTTAAAAAATGCAAAGAAAAAAGAGCACAAACAAAAAGGCTAAGTGCTAAACAAATACTCATTAAAAAGAACACCAACTTGACCAGCTATTCAACAAATATCAGAATATACACAGCAAAACAGAGTCCTAGGCTTCTTTTCAAGGGAAAATGGCAGCGATGACATCACATGGCAATAAACATTGCCATTCCCATTGTGTCACTGTTCATACATGCTGCTTGACTTCACAATGATGTGGCCATCTTGGATCCTAAGAAGCAATACTATTATGAACGAAAGAAACATGAAAAAAAATATTAATACTGAAAACAGTGTGAAAATGAAGCTGGTGGACCCCATATTCAGAATAGAAAATGTTTCTTTTTAATTCTGTACCTACCTAAAATGCAGTTAGATTTGTATATTCTAAAAATATTGAATTCTCCTCCCCACAATGTATATAAGAACTAATAGGCTCTGTCTGAATTGTCAACGAAACTCCATTATACACAAGCAATGATATCATCAAGAAGTCCAAATTTCACTGTACCCTATACAAATGTCCCTACAAAGAAAAAATGTATACCAGCTGGTCTTGCTGTAAAACAGGGGGTGGTTAGAATCTACCATAAAAATCATGATCACTAGACCTATGTAAATTAATGAAAATAAGAACCATATTCTTTTTTTGAAAGAGTATGGTCATGCCATATGTCTATGTTATTACACTTGCTTACATCTGGAGTGAATTAACCTTTTCCCTCAAGTCCAAAGATGCTTCTTGTCATTTACTATCTCTTATTTCTTTTTCAGGCTTTAATTATAAACACATTGCTGTCAGTGTTTGAAGACTGTAAAATGGAAGTACTGGAAAGCATTAGGGAAGGAAATAGTCTGTGTCTACCACACATAAAAATTAAAAAAAAATGTATGTACTAAATATATGCATACACATACAGTAATGTATTTCATTCACCTCATTCACTATACTAATAACTATCTGTAATTACTGTATATAATGCATTTTTTCTAGGTTGGTCAATCTACACTGTCTAGAGCTCCTACAACTACTTTATTCATTTACCAATTTAATCTAAAGGTTAAGGGTCAAAGGTAGCGGGAGTCTATTCTAAAAGGATACTCAGCAACAAAAATAAACTAATAAAATGAATGTATCTTTTCAATGTGGGGCTAAAATATTTATTAAAACTCAAATAATCCTTAAACTGCATCATCAACTGGAAGACTCATGCCTATTTTTTGTTATCATCTTTCGTCATTATTTTATTCAATACTTTTCCACCTCTGCTGTTTGCACCCACAAATGAGATGCAGCCATCCCTCCTTGTTAAATATGTAACATTTTAACTAAAATTGTTTAGTATGAAATAGTAATATGCACAGAACATAGTAAAATTATTACTGTCTGTCAATAACCTACTGTTTTATACCATTTGTTTTATATTCAGATCTCATGACATTATTCCAATTTATAACAAATTTCCAAAATGTGAATAAATTGTGCATTTGTAAAAACAAAATCCTACTACAACAGCTGAAAAGAACTCTGTGCAACCCAATACCACTAACTAAAACAGTTTCAAATTTCTGATACTATACATACAATAAGCCTCATCAAGTTGCTACAATAAACTATTTGATTTAGCAATTAATCCCTGAATCCTATTATGAAAGACGTAAATCTCATCTTCTCCAGTCAAAGGTTCTCTAAAAGATATGGTTACCTTATTTGGATCAGAATTAAATGCTATGACCTCCGAAACACTATTTACATTGCTGCCTATTATGCATGTCATGTGCGTTGTGCTTGTTTGGATTTGGCAGGAATTGAAGTCAGCCAAGCATTTATGCAGCCACCTGAGATGGATCAAATGGTGCCACATCTGTCCTATCTGGATCCATAATTTCTTACTGTAAAGTGCATTTGCTGTGGATCATGAGCATTATGGCATCTAATGATGCCACTGGTGAATTTTCTAAAATGTCCAAAAATGTCAATGTAAGCATTTCATCATAGAAAAGTTGTTGTGCTCATAGTTAGTAATGACCGTTCAAGTTACGAAAGACGTGCACTTAAGGCCAATAAGAAACATATTTGATTTACAACATTTTTTAATGAAAAAAATCACTCTTGTATTTTGTACTTTCGGCTTAAGAAACTAATAAAACAATCTTTTAAAATGTGTTTCCACACCAATGGTTTTTGCAAGATTAAATGAATGCTATGAATCCCCTGCAGAAATTCCAAGCCCCATAATTTTGTTCTACACCCTTAATCATGTCATCAGCAAGTTTCTATATGATCTAAGAAAAAGGCTGCATAACCACTGAATTTAGTGTGCCAGTGCTCATTTTATTTTCAGAGAATAAAAAGCTGTATTTTTTTTTTTTAGTAAAACTTGATCTGAAGGCATTCTAGACGTATAAGACTTTCAGGCTCCCTTTTACCAGTCTCAATTTGCTGTCTGTTGCAGCTCTTTTGGGGATTTCCAGAAGCTTCTCGTAGGCATTTGCCTTCCCAAAGTCCCTCATTAGTGCAATCAATATCACCAATCGCACTGAGGACATCAGATAATCTATACATTCCTCTTCCTACAGTGCTGCAGTAAAAAAATGCAAGTGGGGAGGAGTGAAGATGCCCTTCACACAGTTCATTTGTGCCATTTTAACTTTAATTTATCTTAGTTTAACAATGAGTACATATTTGTTTAGCACATGTCTCCCTAGAGATAGCAGAATGTGCATTCTATTATAGTCTATTTTAGCAGGTACCTGTTTTTCAGTTTCTTTCTTTACATTAATCACAAGTACAATAAATATTGATCATAAAATAATAAGGAAATATTTTTTATCCTTTGATGACATTTGTTCTCAATGACTATATACTGTATACACTTTTATGTTTATAAAATCAAGGTTGACCTTTATGGTTTTCTTTATCCAAAACAAGACCAAATTTTGGATGGTTCCTAAAAACATTTATATAAAACTTACATCAGAGGAAAGAATTTTGGAATTACCAGAAAGGTATCTAACTACTACGTTATCAATTCTCATTCTCCATTGATCTCCAGGATCAAATTTGTGTGCAATAAGTAGCTTTCTGTTAAAAAAATATGTCAGTATCAGTTGTGAGCCAAGTGAATTAGAATTGAGATATAATAGGAAAAGGTACATGCTTAAAGGACTAGCCACATCACATGTAAAACATACGAAATGGGCACCAAAACATGTATTGATGTTTGTAAAGGCCCAAGAAGTTACCAAGGAAACTGAAAACCGAGAGAGACAGAAAGAAGGGTGAAGAGGATCCAAAGGGCCACCTCACTTTAGTGAATCTTCTGCATATCTCCCTGTTAAATAGTGACTTTCAGTGATTTAATCTTCTTTCAAGCATGCACAAAATTTATGAAGCATGCTAAAGATCAACACCTTTGGCCTTATATATATATATAACGAGCTGCCAGGGACCTAAAAAATATTTTGTTGTAATGAGATTCTGTATTTGTCACTGTAGTGCTTTCTTTAACTTGCGTCCAGGCATTTGTAATCATTTCAATAGCTTCATTCAAGTTAATTTTAATCTTCTACTGTCTACAAATTATGCTGACGAGAATTTTTCACAGCATTTCCTTGCCATAATACACTTTAAGGGTGCGAATGACGTCCAAATCCAATGGCTGAAGCACTGCTGTGAAATTGGGTTGGAGGAATTCAATGCGAAAATAATCTGCTTGTTGAAGCATGTTGTGAGCATCACAGTTATCAATCAGAAGCTGAATCATCCTTTTCTTCTTCTTCATATTGTGAGGTTTCTGAACTCTTTTAGGATCCCTCACCCCACTCCTCACCCAATGGGAACGACACACTGAAGTGCGTCCCGAAATGAGATTGCCGCGTCTGTGGAAGATTGTCCGTTGCCGGGGCAGGGCAACAGCAGGGTCACAGCGCTGCAGTGAAGCGCCACAAAAGCAAATCATAAAAGATTGGGGTTGCACTATAAGTCCCTGTCTTGCACCCCAAAACATGAGGCTTAGTGTCAATACTTTAACAAAACCAGCTTTATTCAGCTTGAAACAGGAACAGTACGGTTATTTATTGTAGCGTGATCTGCCACATTCCTATAACCAGATACAGCAGTCAGACAGGGTCGTGGCCAGGTTAGTAGCCAAGTAATCATTTACCCTGCATTTACAATGTTCCTTGCATCACTCATTGGGATCTTTTCTGTTTGCTTCGGTGAAGAGCCGTAGCAGGGCCGTGAGCCTGCTCTTGCTCCGGCAATTGATAGTCTTCCACACACATGGTGATCGCACTTTGGGATGCTCTTCGGCATGTTGTCCAGGTAGGGGAGGTCCCAAGAGAGTTAGAAACCTCACATTTTCTTTAATGAGTGCCGCATTAATAGGAATGTTTCTTGAACAAGCATCACTGAACCACATAAAAACTTCTTTTTCGTTGTCTTCAAATGCAGCAGTTTGCATATGTTTGGATTTTTCTTCTTTTTTTGCTCAGTCTTTGAAGAAAGTTGACAGTGTCAAAAGTGAAATTCCGAATTCACTGGCAACGTCTTTTTTCGTTTTGCCGCAATCGAGAGCTGCAAAAATGTTAAGATTTTTTTTTTTAATATGAACTGTTATCATTTTTTCGTGTCTGCCATTTCCATATGAGGGTGACAATGAGTTAAATTCCAATGGATGTTTTTCAAATGTTGATGAGCAATAAACAAAAGGTATCACTGAAAACCACCGAAAACAAAAACAGAAAAAAAAAAAAAAAACAGTATGAGTAAAGTTCGAAGAAAGAAAAAAAAATGACAGTGTTTCTGTTTGTGGATTGTGTACAACTGTGCTGTGACCACAGAACTAACTGCTCTGTGGATGTTTCATTCAGGCATTTCAAGGTCTTGTGCACTTCGTTCTAACTAAAGTATCTGCTGAATGTATTTTATAGTAACGAGATTTCTATAGACTCGTGTCATGTGGGGAAACTGTCGGGACCATAAAAATATTTTGTTGTAATGAAAATTTCATTGTAAAGATATTTGTTGTAATGGAATTTTACCTGTATGTAATATAGATAGTCTATACTGTACAGTATGCATATAAAGGTACTTGATTTGTAACAGAAAATTACTTTTGCTTAAACTTCCTTTCATCTTAATTACTGTTGTCTTATCTCAGAACTGTTCGAATTTTCTAAAGCTGAAAATATATCCATCTACACTTTCAATTATTTTTGAACCTGCTTATTCCAATTATAAGGTCACAGAGAATCAAAGGCTTTCCACACATCATCAAAAGCAAGGCGAGTACAACCATAGACAGGATGTCAGAACCACTACTTCTTTCACCTACACCAGCCCACCAGGATATTATGCCTATGACATATGTCTTTGGAAAACTTAACAAAATACAGACTCAACACAGACAGTCACTGGAGTGAAATATTGAGCTAAGCATCCTTGAATAATGACATAGCAGCAGTACTAACCACAAATTGTTTTCAATTTTGCCAAAAACTGCATTATTTGAGGGAGACAAGATGGTTCAGTGGTGAGAACTGCTGCATCCCAAAACCAGTATCCTAGATTTGAATGCCTCGCCTTATTGTTGTCTTTGTGGAGTCAACACGTGTTTTCTTCCAGGTACTGTGGTTTCCCTTTCACATGCCCAAAGATGTGTGTCAGATTATTTATCAATTCCATAAGTCAACACTGCAAGGAACAAATAGAGACTATGCAGTTAAAGCTTTCGTGTAGGTTTGGACATCTCCCATGTGAGCATGTTTTACTTCACTTTTTACCTCATAAAGTATTAAGCAACTCTTGCTTTAGAAGAATCTTTTTTCCATTGTAGCAAAGGTATATCTGTGTTTATGACATGGCCCCTGGTTTACTTAGCATGTTTCATTACGCAAGCACTGTATGTAAAATTTATGCAGTGTTGTTTTCTTTTCCTCACAAAAATGAAGCAAAGATGAAAGTGGCTTTCATAAACTGGATATAAAGAACAGCACTCACTCCATGATTTGACTGATAACAGTTCATTCCCCAATTACAATAAAAAAGCAGCCAATTTCAGACAAGCACATTTGCAAAATAATGCCTCAAATCCTGCCTGTTATTTAATGTTACAATGCAATGGTTATTGCAGTCATGCATACTTTGTTCATATTTAACTTACATTGTAAAATGCAACATTGATTCAGATGGACTCAATATTTCATAAAAAGGAGACATTTATTTCACAATAGGGGAGGCTAACAGTAAGAATCACTTCAAAAACACATGCAAAACAATAAACAACAATAAGTCTCACTGAGCCTAGCTTTACTGGCATCAGTATCCCTGACAAGTTCAACTGATTTTCCATTAGCTTCTACCTTTCCTTACCTGTTCTCTATCTCTGCCTCTTTCTTCTTCCATGCAAGGTATTCCATCCACCCATTATCCAACCCGCTATATCCTAACTACAGGGTCATAGGTTTCTGCTGGAGCCAATCCCAGCCAACACAGGGCGTAAGGTAAGAAAAAATCCTGGGCTGAGCGCCAGCTCACCACAGAGCACACACACCCACACACCAAGCACACACTAGGGACAATTTAGGATCACCAATGCACCTAACCTGCATGCCTTTGGACTGTGTGAGGAAACCAGAGCACCCAGAGGAAAACCACGCAGACACGTGGAGAACATGCAAACTCCACACAGAAGCAAACCCAGGTCTCCTAACTGCGAGTCAGCAGTGCTACCACTGCACCACCATGCCGCCCTAGATATTAATATTCTTTTTTTTGTTTTTTTTCTTTGTTGTAGCTCTAATGCCATCTGGGCACATAGATTTATATTCCATCCCGGGGAAATTTCTTTTGGGGTCAGAGTTTGCCTTATAAAATCTAGGAGCCTGCCTCTGCCAGAACCTGTATCTGTCTCTTACGGATCTAGACCAGGAGTGCTCACGTCCAGTCCTTGAACTCCACAGTGGCTGCAGGTTTTTATTTTAACCAAATTTTTAATTAGAACTCATCTATTTACTATTAAAGCAATGTTTTTTGGACTTCATTTTAGTTAACGTATTTGTTATGATTCAGAACCTTTAATTGCCTGTTATAGTTTTAAAATGTTGCATTTAGGTTTTAATTGTTACCTGTTTTCGTAACCAGACATCAGTTAATAATGAGGTGCAAATGATAAAGAAACCACCAGCTCTCCATCTAACGTCTTTCTGTCCTTCTGTATATGCATTATGAACTATGTGTGTTAGTAAAAAGATTCAAAATAAATGAAAGAGGAGGGAAGGAGCAAGAAGTACAAATCTGTTCCGGACCACAAAAATATGGAAAATGTACTCAGAAAATGAAAAATCTACAATTTGACTTGGAAAAATTAAAGTATTAACAAGCTATTGTGAGATGTGGCCGACTTGTCATCCCGGCCAATACCCCCAGGCCGCCAGATGGAGCCCTCCCTGCAGTATGGAGGTGCCCCGAAGACCAGCAGGGAGTCATAGACTATGTAGTTTTTATACAACACCCTGCTGGATACCACAGGGGCTGCAAGAGGGAGCTGCAGGGAGGACCAAACTTATTTGTGCCCTATGACCCGGAAGATCGTCAAAGGAAGAACGACAGGCTTCCGGGGTGAAGAAAAGAACTTTTACCTGACCCGGAAGTGATACAGGATCACATGGACTGGGGATTGGGAACACTTCCGGGTCAGGATATATAAAAGGACTGCGGGAGCTCCCAGACGGAGAGCTGAGCTGGGTGGAAGGGTGGCAACGCGTCTGGGAGTTGGAGGATTGGATTATTGTGTTTATTATTGGTATTGTATGAGCACAGTGGAGGAGAGGGTGCTTTGTGCACTGTGGCGAATTAATAAAGTAAACTATTGGACTTTTACCTGGTATCTGGAGTCGTGGACAGGGGTTCAAGGGAGCAAGAGCGCCCCCAATCTGTCACACTATATAATTAAATACCAAGTTTCATTATCCTCTAGGTCTGACCTCTAATTTCAAAACTGGCTGGAATGAAAACCTGCAGCCACTTGCAAACCTCCACAGCAAGAGTTCGGTACCACTGATCTAGACATCTGGCACAGTTTGGGTCTATTGACCTTCTTCTAAATAAGACTCCGGTAATTCTCTCACAGACTTATAGGTAACCCTGAAGATGTGAAGTCAGTGTGGTGACCCTTAAGCTAAGACTTCCAAGGCACAGAATGAACCAGATTTGGTCCTATTAATTTTTTTAGGCCATAAAATGAGATGTGCACCTCTATGGATTGATTCTCATGTCATTCTGAGCATTTTGTTTCACTTTATTACTCTTTCCACAAGTCTCTGACCTGAGATTTAATTTATCTATTGCTGTGGGCTTTTTGTTGTCCCATTATCTAGTAATCTCTAAAGACGTACAAAAAATATTTTATCATCATCGACCCACTCCCCTGTACATCACCCTAATTTTATTAAATGAAACTCCTTATTTCAATATAGGTTTCAAAGGGCACATGTGACCAGACCCTTTCTTGGAAGATCTGGATGAAGTACTATTACAGGGGACACTTACAACACACATCCATATGTACACATATTTTGTTGGCAAGTACAGAGGTGCCAGTCAACCTAACATGCATATCATTAGGAAATGAGAAAAAAACTCATTTTGATTTACTAACATTTGGCTGCCACTGTGTCATCTCTCAAAAATATTCTTCATTTGCATGAAAAAAAAAACAACCAACCTGCTGCCTTTATAAAAATCTCTCATGTTATTCTGGCATTCAGTGCAAATATCCACTCATTCTGATTAGCTGAATTGTTATGATTACTACCATTGATACAAAAAATATTCTGGAGGAAATGAAGATATTATTGCCAAAAAGGATAAATGTAACATTTTATTTTTCTGAATGACAAATACCTAGGCAGGCATTAAGTGTGCTTGTAAAATTACTTTAATTGGAGATCCATTTGCAAGGCACCATGGTGTTTCACTAAGTAGCCCATTTAAATGGGGCTACACAGGAGAAATAAAAAAAAAACACACACACATGCAGTGTATATACTGTATATAAATCCTTAAATTATTTGGATAAGTAGACTACCACAAAAAATATTTAATCTTTCCTGAGCATATATTATGATGGGACAGCCTTAACACTGAGCTGAATGCTGGAACACACATCTCATAAACACAAAACAGATGTTTCTTACAGAGAAATTGTTTCCGAGACTATAATTCAGGAGTTTTAAACTGAATTACGTGGCATATTCAGTATCCAGCAAGCAGAATTTCGAAAGTGAAATGAAGCATCTCCACACATTTTTTAATAAGGGGGTGAGAAGAAAGGCTTTGGTATAAAAACAGATCTTTGTACTGCAGTGGGGAAGACTAGAGAAGCAGTAAATGTAAACATTGAATGAGGCCTGGCATATAAAAGTATGATAAAACTTGATCCATCTCTGTAGATAAGACCACAACAGTCTTACAACTCACCACCAAAATGAAAAGCAGATTTGTATTTTGCTGCATTATCAGTGGTGCAGTCAAACTTTACATTTAAAATATAATGTAAAGAATAACAAATTCACAATAGTGGGTTCACAAGAAGTGAGAGCTGGCAGACTTCTATGCTGTGGTATAGTGACAAAATGATGTTAATGTTTTTTAAATTCCATTGTCAGGATCGATACATGTTTAACATTATCTTTGCATGTCTGGAACATTTTTTAACGTTGAGATTCCTTGTTATTTATTTTTCTTAATGGTTATTATTATTTTTGTTGTATTCCTGATGACATCATCTGCATTTGTGCTGCACTTGCGTCTGGGGATGCTTTATTGTTGTGACATATGCGCTAATGAGTAACATGGGAAATACCAGCCTTGTAAGAGTGAGGGGTGTCGAATGCTACCTAATTTTGAATATAACTAAAGAAAAGGCTAGTCTTCACTAAGGTAATAAATATAATTCTAATAATAGCTGATTTACAACTTTAGTTTTGTCCCTGTATGGAAGTTAACACAATCGATCGAACCCTGCGTGTGTTTGGTTTCTAATTCAGTGTAATGTTTCCAAATCTCTACTCCTCAATCACAAAAAGGTAAGAAACTAACAGCAAGTATTAGTCATGATGTGCATGTAAGTTACAGGTAAAATGCCTGTAGAAAACTGAGCCATAACCATGAGAAAACCTTTACAGAAAAAAAAACATGATGGCTGTTAAAATATCGGCATATAGGGTGTAAACTGAAATACTTTCTTTAAAAAACGTCACATAATCAAAACTGCAGCTGCACTTCAGAAAGATGTCATTTGTTATAGTGGGGGAGCAAAATTAATAGACTGAGACTCTGGCATACAGCAAAAAGAGCTTCACCAAAAATGTTTGCTTGAATAGGCAGGATAAAAACACACTGCTAGCAATGATTCCACGATGTATCACAGTCCTAAGTCTGCTTTTAACAATGGCAGTTTTGTATGACACAAATGCTTACTAGTTTATCATCACTTAAATCTTTAATTTCTCTTTTTAGATATTAACGTTGAATACAATTAAAATTTGCAAAAAATGCTGCATATGAAAAGGAAGATCAAACACAAGTAGACATACATGTTGGAATGCCAACAACTGTTCTATCGCTGTTGGGAGTCTATTACACATGAGATTTACATGAAGAAAGGCAACAAAAAGTTTGTTCTTACCATTTTATTTAATAACTTCATAAATGCCTTGCAATAATTGTTAATGCACAACCATATATATATATGGTATGCACCCAAGAAGTAAAAAAAGTCATTGACGTTATTGTGAAAGTATTTCTTTGGAACATTTATGTTCATTTATCAGGTTTGTTTTGTTGAACAAACAAGAAACAAAAAATGTTAATTACCAGAATGGCTACCAAACTGGCACTTCTATGGAGTGATGCTATACTCTGGTAACATATAATCAGACTGCATACTGTTACATTAAACAATACATGTAAACAACTGCTTACATTAAACCAACATGTTTACCTGAGCATTCTTATCAAATCTGAGTCTCCAAACCCAAATATTTTATTATTGTCATCTAGCAGAAAGCGATTTAGGGAATGTGCCTCTAAGCATTAACAGAATAGTGTCAATGCTAAAGTAAGGCCAGGTTTAGTGAGCAAAAGACAACAACCATTCAGACATTTAAAACACACATTTAAAGCACATATTTTAAACAGATATATCTAGAAATTAATTTCCATAAAATATCTGAAATGCCTTTTTAAAACTATTTACTTGCTGAGTATTGCATACAAGTCAAGATTATAAAAAAATGACTATAATTCTTGCCCAGCCAAGATCCACATAAATTGCATTTCATCTGGAGAACAAATAACACAATTTGACCCAAAGGGGGATTCTGCATTGAATGAATCTCTTAAATTGAACATTTAAATCATTCAAATATGTACAAACAAAAAGAGTGGAAGACTGCTAGAAATATGCTACTGACAGTACAAATTGTTTTTTAAATATGACACCTTAATGGCTAAAGTGTACTATATTCAGCAGGAACTGTTCCCTTTAAACTACAGAAAAAGCACTTAAAAAGTGTGGGCTTTTGACATGTTTCTAGAAATAAACACTGGAACAGACCATCATTTCAGCTGTCAATGGTTTTATCAAGTGAATCCCTTCAAAGATAATCAGAACAACATGGCTATTCAGCAGTGATTTGGTTAGCATTAATGTTATCCAAAAGATAAGCATAAAAGCTTTGCAAATTAAAGAGTCTAAAAAGGCACCTTTTGGCGAAATATATACACAGCAAAAAGAAATGAAAGAAAAACAAACCAGCAGAAAAAAAAAATAATTCCCTATCAGTTAATCTCCAGTCATTTTATAGTGCCTTGCCTCAAAATGCTGCCTGAATTGCTGTGGGGGATGGGATGTGAGATTTATGTATAAACTTAACCCTAATGTTCAGGTTTATAAGATTGAAGTACTATATAACTATACACTGAGCATGTAATCAAATCAGAATTAAATGCAATCATTTGAATATGCATGAAAACTAAGTTACATAACAGGGTAAAAGATGTGTTTTTAGTTATATACTAGCAGCTCTGTATAAAAAGTGTTTGGGCCAAAATGCACGTTTTCATTAAAATACACTCATGGATGAATTATCTATGAGAGGCAGAAGGAGAGAGAGACATTTGAGCTGTAGCATTAGTCATGCACATACCTCAATGTTCCAAAACAGAAATGTTTGACAATAAATTTTGCACATTTCTACTCTATTTCTGAAAAGATTCATTTGTTTTGTTGTAACAATAAAATCCTTTGAAATCTCCAAATTCTTTTCTATGAAATTGCAGAATTGTAACTAGTGATAACACAAAGGGTCAAAAAAGAATAGAATGAAGAAGAATGTTTAAGGAATTCTTCCCTTATTGACTTATTCCTTGCCTCTTCCATAATGTCTAAATAACATCTAATAATAATTGATTCCAAGGAGCAAACTATCCAGTCTGCAAGAGGTATCAACAAACAATATTTAGAATATAAAAGTTAATTGAATTACTCAAAAAGTGCCATAACTGCTGATTTGTTTCACCTTCAACTCAATTTTGTTTACAATATTTAATATATTTATTGCTTAGATGCTTACACAATGAGCTTATCCAAAAGACTGGAATAGTTATAAGAAAACTATCTACTGTGGAGATGTATGCATAGAAGAACCATATATGCTGTCAACACTACTACCCCCTCCATGCAGCCTAAAATTAGTGAGCTCAGAAAACTGCATGGCTAGCTTAACCTTCTAAATGATCAGCATTCAATCCAGTTACTTTATTTGCTTTCCTGTCATCAATTTAACCATCATGAATTAGGTACCTGTTAAAGATCATACATATGAAATATTTGCATTACTATTTAAATGTATCTATCTATCTATCTATCTATCTATCTATCTATCTATCTATCTATCTATCTATCTATCTATCTATCTACATGGACACAAAATACAATTGAAAATACATTTATATAATAATAACAAATATTTTTGGGCTTGAAAAATTAGTAATATATTTCTCTTGAAAAGATGAGATCTCTCAGTTCTCAAAAAAAAAGCACTAGCTGTAGTAGAGTGCTAAGTATTGTTTACCTGTCAGTTGGCATTGATTAATCTTGTGTTCAGTAAGATCGCTCACTGACTCGAACACCTGGAGGCAGCTGTCACAGCTGTGCAAAGCTTCCTCCTCTATCTCCTCCCCCTCCTCGAGAGCAGCAAGCTGTTTCTTTAAATCACCTGGTTCTCCATCCTCCACTTTCTTTCCTAGTTTGGAATCCGAATCTGAAAAATTATCAAAAACAGGGTGTAACTCAGTGAGCAACAAACTGAAAGATTTATGTTCTTAACAGCCATGACATATAAAAGAAGTATCAAGTAGTGGTGTTATACAAAAGCAGAAGCTGAAGTAACAAAAATTCAGTTTTCTCAAATGACTTTATAGAGTTGAACCAAACAGAGTAAATATGGAATGGATAAACCTACAGTATACAGAGCATATTTAAACTGCACACAGAAAAGAATGGAAATTACTCAACAAGCAAAAAAGACTCCAGTCGTTTTGTTAATTTATCTATTTTACAAATAATTAGAATTGCACTCTTCTTCTAAAGTGACATATTTATTTTCCATGTGTCCAAGTTCCAATATACACACATTGCTGTAACCAGAAGGATCACATTTTAAGTATTATTGTAGTTTCAGACACTGGCTGATCTTGTCAAACCACCCACTGTATAAGACACGTATAACTAGTTGTATGATAGCAAAGCTTTAAGTCATGAATGTGTTTTAGAGTGATAAGCAACTTAGGTACAAATGTTGGAGACTAGAGAGGAAATGAGAAAAAAAATGGATAGAAGTAAAAAATTATTTCTTCACAAAAATTGTTTTTAATATCTGTAAAGTAGAATTGACTGCATACCTATGGTAGATCACAATGCTGGTAAGTCTTAACATTTTAATGCACTGTATCCTTTCAAACATGGTTCAGTATACAGCTTTGTATATTTTTCATAGGGCCTCACACTTTGCCACTAGGAATAAGTGTGCAAACTTCAAAATCCAGAGTAAAATATTTCTTTTCAGATAAAAACACAGTAATAATGGATAAGGGATATGGATTTATATTCCATTTCTTCCTAACAATACCATGTTAGAAGTATTTTCATTGGTAAATCTATGCGCTACCAATATCCAAACATCTATCCACATTCACTGTTTTCTCTCACTTGTGCAAATTTAAGTCAATGAGAAAGAACTTTAACTTGGATAGATGTCAGCTAAATTGATATTATGTACACATCAGATAACTGAAAGTACTTTTATAACTGAAAATTCAATCTGAGACATAAGAGCAATGGAGTTACGCTTAGAACAGGCAGTTATTACTCTTTCCTAACTCAAACATCCGCTGCAAATGGGTCAGCAGGGTTCCCTATTAAATACAGCTGAACATTTGCGGAAGTGTAATTAGATATCTCACCGTCAACTTAATTTCTGAGATTTCTGAGAAATTACTGTTGAGATAGTATTGACGCCTATCAAGGATATCTAAATTTGTCAGTAGTCCAAAGAAATATTTTTGCTGTAGCAGAACACATTTCTGTTTTGGAATTTGTTCCCCCTGGTGCTATATGTGATTTTAGAATGCTATACACAATATTGGCATACTATGAATAACCCTTTGCACCACATGTTGCTGGAAAAATAGTTTAGCTTTCGAAATTTCCTACCTACTGTATATCCTCGATGTTATATTGAGCGAGTAGACAAGAGATTTGTAAAGATGTGCACTTTTTTCCTGAAATCATGAATATTACAACATAATGTAAAAAGAAAAGAAAGCATATGACTGTAGAAGAATCAACAAAGAGCTAGTTGTTCCTCAATTTTAGTATACAGATGTGAGTAACATTAATGTGAGTAGCAGAAATGTTCTCTAGCACATGGAGTTTATACAGCTAGCTACACCTGTGAAACTAATAAACAAAGGCATGCATGCCTTAAATGGCACTTATGGACTATAAAGTACAACTGTAGCAGTATGTGTAGTGTTGGTGGCCCTTACTTTAGCAAGATTAATCCCTTATTACATGTTCTTTAAAACACCTATTGTCTACCAACTGAACTTCTTGTGTTGGGTGGAAGACGCAGTATCCATGACATTAATTAACAACTTATTTAAATGTAAAGTAGCATACTGTCTTGGTTGCAAAACATGAATAGTGGATTGCAGGTTTCTGGAAACAACATGGCAGATGGCAATTTTAACTTTCTTCTTGCTTATGAAAAATATATCAAATGAATTTCATGGCTGCTATTCCTGCACTATTACCAAAGTGGTTAAGTACAAAACCTTCTATAGCTGTCACAATCACTTTAAGGTAATTTCTTATTGGTATTGTTACTTTTATCTTAGTTCATTTTTATCATCATTTTTAAGACTGTCTGGACTGGGGCCATTTTCTTCATGTGCACCACCACTGTCTATATTATAAATAGCAAAATACCCGCGCTTCGCAGCGGCGAAGAACTGCCTTAAAATTTTTATTAAGAAGAAAAATAAACCTTTGTAAACTGAGGGAAAAGATACCAATAATTATTTGTTAAGGATCTCTTTGTATACCACATTGTTAGTTCGGCCCTCCGGTTGTAATATGACCAAGCTGTACGCTGAGCTTACTCTTCAGCATGCAACGTACAGTTGGCCATGTGAAAAGTAATCTTGTCTGAAATCTCACAGCTTGGATTGCTGCTGTCATAATCGGTTTGAGTTTCATAGTTTGTTTCAATTACGACAGTATTTGCAGGACTTGTGTTGAAGTGACATTCGGCATCTGTCAAGCGTTGTAAGCATAAACCTGTTTTCATCGATAACTTCACATCCAGCTTTTCAGAGTTTAAACATTCATAAACATCAAAGTGTCCACTACTCAAATTGTCAGCTGTGAATCTAAGATGTTTAAGAGGCATTGGCAGTTGTCGAAAGGTGTAAAATATTTGTCCATTTCAGTACACTTGAAAGCGACAACCGAACAATTCAGCGGTAGCCATCAACTCACATGCAGAACCATAGGTGAAGGGCTTAAGCATTTCACTCTTATAGTGCTCCTGTGTAGTATAATTATCTCCTGTACCGTCATCAGTCCACACCTTGAACCTGTCCCAGTCATTCAATACATAAGACACAATGTTCCTCCGGATAAGGCAGGTGCCATCTCCGGGCATGGAAACCACTCGGTAAGTGACAGTTCTTTGATCGATGGTGATCACCTCGACAGACATGTTAATGGGGGAACGGTTGGAATGATAAAGGACATGGGTACCTGACCAATGTAAAGTAAGTCTAAAATACCTACACAATAACTATAATCGTAATAAACGAACAATAAAACAGTGGAGAAGCTGTGGATTAAATAAAAAGGCTGTAGTTATCAGCAAGGATACGTGAATCCTGTGGCGAAGCAAGGAACGGAATGTAGAGACCAGAGCGACAGATGGTCCTATATAAGCAGGCAGCCAACAATGTGGGAGGCATTGGGATGGGGGACCCAACGCCGCCTCACACGGTGACCGAGCTGCAGGCTATGGATGTATATATGTACGTAAGTAGGATTCAGTTAGCGTTGGGAACCCGCATACCAAATTTCATGAAGATGAGCCCATAAGTAACAAAGACCGTTGGAAAGTTCAATATGGCGGCTGACAGTGGCATCATACCACGAAATAAGTACGTACATCGGTTTTGGTTAGCGCAGGGAAGCTGCCTACCAAATTTCGTGAAGATGGGGCCATAAATAAGAAAGTTCAACATGGCGAACGTTGTCGATCGTTATGACCGTTACAGGTAGAATTTCAAAATGAAGCCTGCTTAACTTTTGTAAGTAAGCTGTAAGGAATGAGCCTGCCAAATTTCAGCCTTCTACCTACACGGGAAGTTGGAGAATTAGTGACGTTGGAAAGTTCAATATGGCGGCCGACAGTGGCGTCATACCACCGAAATAAGTACATACATTGGTTTTGGTTAGTGCAGGGAAGCCGCCTACCAAATTTAGTGAAGATGGGGCCATAAATAAGAATGTTCAACATGGCGGATGTTGTCGACCGTTACGACCTATTAACTATTGTAAGTAAGCTGTAAGGAATGAGCCTGCCAAATTTCAGCCTTCTACCAACATGGGAAGTTGGAGAATTAGTGACGTTGGAAAGTTCAATATGGCGGCCGACAGTGGCATCATACCACCGAAATAAGTATGTACATCGGTTTCGGTTAGTGCAGGGAAGCCACCTACCAAATTTCGTGAAAATGGGGCCATAAATAACAAAGTTCAACATGGCGGACGTTGTTGACCGTTATGACCGTTATGTGTAGAATTTCGAAATGAAACCTGCCTAACTTTTGTAAGTAAGCTGTAAGGAATAAGCCTGCCAAATTTCAGCCTTCTACCTACACGGGAAGTTGGAGAATTACTGATGAGTGAGTCAGTGAGTGAGTGAGTGAGTGAGTCAGTCAGTGAGGGCTTTGCCGTTTATTAGTATAGATTCTTGACACATAGCCATTATAAAATTTGGTGGCACACTCCATCAGTATCATATCTTTGGACCTGTTTAATTAGAACTTTCATGAAGATTACAAACAGAAAGTGCAATAGGGAGTTAAGAACTTCTGGCACCACTTACTGACAAAGATGTTGGTTTTTGTTTTGAATTTTTACACTCAAACCGATTTTCTTTGGAATTTTTGACCCCTTTTTACCTCGCAATGTTGCCTTTGATTTTTTCATAAGAATATTTTCATTTTCTTGTCTTTACTCAACAGTTTAAGTCATTGGGCTTGCCAGTTACTAATTCAGAAATTGAGTATCAGCCTTTGCTGTGTCTGTTACTTTGCAATGATGGTGGTGCTCCTAGAGATAACAAAGAGTCTATCCTATCCAAAGTAAGGAAGTTTTTTTAGTCATTAATTCAAAATGGTGGTAATGTAAGCAACAGACCCTGGTTTGATACCCTTTTGCGGGATTAACAATGAAAGGTGTCTTTCTCAGTTACAATATTACCATATGCACTTAAGGTATTAAAATGTTACATATATTCACACACTTCCAAATCCAGTGAGTCCAGTTCATATATGTAATGGGCTGAAGCCTCTCCTAGCAGTATTGGGGCATAGTAGGAGTGAACCCTAGACTGGGTGCCAATTATTATTAAAAAAAAAACAAAACAAAATGCACCGCTGTATTAATATGCAAGGAAATATTTCAGAAGTGGTCTCTTGCCATAACCAATTGTAAACTTCAATCAGAGAACAGTTGGTTCTGAAAGTTAAAAATGCACTCCAGTTCCAAAGCGGAAAAGCCACAAAATATTTTAATAAACCTTATAAACAGATGGAGTAGTTTAAAATATCAAATTTTTTGCTGAGCTTTTACTGGTTGCCTCCAGTTAATTTTTCAAAAACAGGAAAGGAATATAAAGAACAGAACAACCTTAGCAATGAGTCACTTTTTTTTTTTCCTCCTTGTGATTATTCAACAGCATAATGTGTTTTGGCCACATCTGCAAAGTGACATCAGAAAGGTTCTTCCAAAGGAAACTTTAACTTGAGCTTGAGGCCTAACGTCAACATTAAGTTCAGGACCAGGCCTACTTAAACCTTCTTCCAACACAATTAAATTTCACCCCACAGGTGCTACAAAAGAAATGGCTGTCTGGTTACACATGGATTTACTTATATTTTTGTTAGCCACACCTGTGAAACTAATGGGAAGAGGCTTACATGCCAGAGAGGGCACTTACGGACTATAAAGTATAACTATAGTTTAAGGAAGGCATCCTCCAGCATCAAACATCAGAAGCTTCTGAAAATGGGATATATTAATACAGTATAACTTGACATAAACACAGTGGTGTCTATTTTAATTGGTTCAGAAACTGCAGATGTGTTCAAGGGCGGTATTTTTTTAAGAGCAGGCATTCATTTAGATAAAATGTAATCCTCTGCAAGCACTAATACGATGGCCACAATGTTGTCTGACTTTGGTTTAAAACTGAAAAATGGCAGGCCTGCTGCTATGAAAGGTAATATCAGAAATGATTGAGAAACAAATGTCTTAAAACAACATTATTAGCCGTGCACACTTTCCAACGAGACACGGACATGACCATTATCATCTCCACAAAGACTTTGCTTGCTGGAACAACACAGTTTGAATCCAACCTGAAAACTCCAGACTGTGCCGCTCATCTAACTGTTGAAGAGTTAAAACAACATGCATACTGACCTGATCTTGTCAAGTTTGCGCAATAGCAACAGCAGGTCCTGAAAATTCTCTTCCAAAAGTTTAATATTTTATTTTTAATAGGGGTCTTTGTCTAGCACACACATTTGAGCAGCAGTCTCTTCAATGATCCTCATAATGGCTTCACATCCAAATCAAACCCTGCTGAAGGTAGCCATTTTTGTTTTAAATCAATCTGCCCTATAAAATTTGTGACATTCTTAGGGACTGTCTTTTTATAGTATACAAGTGTACATTAGACATTTTAAATCAGATCAGTTTATTTATCAGATCAAATCAGTCTGAAGAGTTTTGTCTTTTTTCAATAAATATTTCTTCATGTAGTACTCTGCATCACTGTCTGGTTTAGAAACTCTCTGGTTAAGTGTCTCTGACTGTAAGGTCCTACAACAGATAGTACGCACATTGGAAAAGATCACTGAGACCTCTCTGACATGCATTTAAGACATCTTTATAAAGTGTTGCATCTGTAAAGGATACAGCATTATGAAGGACGGCTCCAAACCCTCAACACTGTTTCTTTGTCTCACTTCCGTCTGTCAGAAGGTATGGTAGCATCTGGACCAGTTCAGCCACTTCTGCAACAGCTTCTACCCCTTGGCTATCTGGACTCTGAACACTGTGCTTCCCCCCTGCCCTCAGATCTGCTCATAATAGCTTCTTTATATGCAGTACATTTGTTAAACTTGTTATTACTGTTATTTTTTTGTGATTATATATTTATGACAATTTTAAATTATTACTATCTATTCACTTACTTTTTATTTATTTATTACATTTACATTACATTTATTTATTTGGCTGATGCCTTTATCCAAAGCAGCTTATAACATTTATGATACAAATGGTTACATTTTTTTGGGTTTTCTAATTGGAGCACAGGCAGATCAAGTGACTTGCTCGTGGTCACACGGTGTCAGTAGTGGGTTTTGAAGTCCAAAGACTTAACCACTACACCATGCCTAGTTATTTATTTATATTATTGTACAGCACAGTTCTTTACCTGTTTTGTATTTGTCCTCTCTTTATTTATATGTTGCACTGTAATCCTGGGAAGTGTTATTTTGTGCCACTGTATATTGCGATACTGTGTATGGACGTTATGACAATAAAGCCCTTTCACTTAACTTGACATTATGTTAAACCATAATGATAATGCCCTTTACAAAACATCTAACAACAATCCTGCACTGAAGAATAAAACAGCATTGATTTTATTTTCAGATAAATGAATACATGGACTACTTTAGGCAATACAATAAAGTTATAGGGAATATGTAGTCATCCATCCATTTTCCAACCCGTTGAATCTGAACACAGGGTCACAGGGGTCTGCTGGAGCCAATCCCAGTCAACACAGGGCGCAGGGCAGAAACCAGTGGGAAGAAAGCAGAGTACCCGGAGGAAACCCATGCAGACATGGAGAGAACATGCAAACTCCACGTAGGGAGGACCCGGGAAGTGAACCCGGGTCTCCTAACTGCGATGCAGCAGCGCTATCACTGCGCCACCGTGCCATCTGTAGTCATCTATCTGCTGTCAAATTCACTTAGTTAATTTCAGAGCCACAGAGAACAGCCTAATTTAGAAGTAGCAGGCACAAAGCAGAGATCAACCCTGGATGTGGGCACATACACAAGCCTTTATGCTCATTCGTATAAAGCCAATTAACCTACTGTAACCTATAGCAACATTTGTACTTTGGCAAAGCATACAATGAAAACTGGAGGATATGCAAACTCTGCATAGAGAAAAAGTGGTCCAAGATTCAAATCCAGAACCATTGAGGAGTGAGGCAGCAATGCTAATGCTGCAGTTTACCAGGCTGGGAATGTCATAGGAACCCACCAAATCAATAAGCTGATTAAAACAGCAGGTTCAGTTATGGGATGCAATCTGGACCACATGAGGTTAATAGCAAAGGAGACAATTAAAGAAAAAACTGAATGTGATTATGAAAATATCCCAACTTTGACACACTAACAATGAGGACTTTGAGTCAATGAATCATTCAGCAGAAGTGTGTCAAGAAATGATACGTAACGCTAACCGCTGCGTAATCATAGTGCTCCTATAAACAACAGTACATTAGAAAAATACGAAACAAATAGCGTAGGTAAAACATGACATAAACACACAAGTAACCCATATTTTATATTTTACATGACATTATGTAAACAGGTATGCAAGCAGTGTGACTTTTTAGTTAAAGCCTATCAAAGCAAACAGGAATCTGCCAGTTCTATTAATTAGTATAATTTATTGTGTGAGCTCAAGTAGTTCATTTAACAAATGTGTCCTCTATTTGTAATAAAAATTATAAGCAACTGTACTGTACCCCCATACTTGAAACATGCTTCAGGAAGGTTTTTACAATATAAAGATATATTTAAAATAAGATCTGTTTATATGCGTGTTTGATCTAAGAAATAATAAAGCAAAACCAAATGGCAAATTATGAAAAAGGAGATTTGCCAAAATAATAAACGTAAAAATACAGAGTATGGATGAATTTTTTAAGAGCAATAGAGAAATAACTGTTGTTTCCAATGAATTTAAAATTTGACCTACAAACGAAAAGCAGGAGGAGTCCTAACACAGATTATTTTGTTGAGCAGCTATAGATAAAGATATAGCTATAGATAAGCTTAATTGTTGCACAAGTTTAAATGGTATGTCTTTTATAGCTCATAGTGCTACTCTGGAGTGATTTTTTTCACAACATTCAAGCATGTAGTTAAAGATAATGTACCCCTAAGCAAATGAGAAATTAAATTTATTTTTACATTTATATGTTCTAAAAGATGGGAGGAATCCTGAGTTACCCCTGAACCCATAATAATACCATGAAGTCTGATTATGAAAATAAAACAGTTTTATTGCAGAAGTAAGAATAAAAAAGAATAAAAATGATGAACAAAGTAAATAGTATAACAAAGAATACATAATAAACTCCTTTCTGGACCATTCTTTAGACACAGGTTCAAGTCTGATTATTAAGTGGGAAGTGCTCATGTTTCTATACCATACACCAGATTGTAGATCCCATTTTGTCTTTCCACTCAGTCTATGGCTCTAGCTGCTCAGACCCAAGCCTCCTATCTATCAAGTGGACAAGCTCTCCTCCATAATCTGCTGTGACCCTGAATTAAGCCCCTTCCCAATTTCACTTCCGGCATAAACACAGAGCTACTTCCAGGGTCAGTAGCAGTTCTACAGTTGCTCTAGGAATAGTAATCAAGAGCTTCCTCTAAACTTCCCATGTGTCCTACATCCCAGAGCCTTCATTGACCCTTACCTTTCCAGCTCTCTGTGACTGCCTGGGTCACTTCCTTTTCCCTGTTTTAAGAGTCTCAAGAAAAACATACCACCGATAGTCACAGACCGAGATGAGCCAGGCAAGTGAGAACACACACATGCAACAAGGGGTAGGTAAAAAAGTGATTAGTGTTTTTATTAAAAACAAAAAAAACAAAGTGTTCAATAGTGCAGAGTAAAACCTTCATTAAATAAATAATCCAATAAAATAATTCATAAAACTGGAGTAAATCCCAAGAGATTAAAGCATCCATAATAAATCTGTTCAGTTAAAACAAAGTTAAAATCCAATGGCAGGTAAAATCCTTTCAAAATCCACAAGCCCTTGTGCCGCCTATTAACGCAGACGTCTTACCATCTTACCCTCAGCGGATCAATCAGCACAGGGAGATGTCCCGCTGACATGCACGGCCAATTTTCAATCCAGGCTCAGCTCCCTGGTGGCTACAGGCACCAAACAGGGCTCCCAATTTGAGCCTTGCTTCTATCCCTTCGTCTCCCGCTTCTTTTCCCTGAACTTATGCGGGAGCCTGCTACGAGGAATCGGGTTACTACAGCTACCAATAATGTTCAAGTCAACCCTCCATGTAACAGTCAACTACCTGCACTGGAACAGCATCTTATGCTGCCCTTGCCAGTAAGTATTTTCAGGGTGAGTCTCAAATAGACCTCCCCCTCTACAATGTAAAGCCCATGCTATTTTTCACAATGACTTACAAATCATAGTAGATAAATATTTTCCAATAAATCAAGTAGATTACACTGAGACAGTTTAAATGTTGTATAACAACAACAACAACAACATTTATTTATATAGCACATTTTCATACAAACAGTAGCTCAAAGTGCTTTACATATTAAAGAATAGAAAAATGAAAGACACAATTATAAAACAAAATAAATGAACATTAATTAACATCGAATAAGAGTAAGGTTCAATGGCCAGGGGGGACAGAAAAAACAAAAAAAAAACTCCAGACGGCTGGAGAAAAAATAAAATCTGTAGGGATTCCAGACCATGAGACCGCCCAGTCCCCTAATATACTGCATCTCAGAATTTTTCATAACAGCTTCTCTGTATCATTGCTGCTGGAGGCTATCCTAAGAGCCAAAATGACCAGTCCCATTATAGGACACAATTGTAAGGACTCAAAATATGTGTGCCAGTTTAGCACAGCCTATCAGCTTAATAGTCTTAGACTGTAAAAGATTCTGTGAAAAATTCTCATAAAAACAGGGAGACCAGACACACTCTAAGCTATAGACATTTCAGGAAATGTAAGCGCTCAGTGGCCACAATATTACCTTTTCCAACACAATGTAACCTAAACCTGCCACAAGGTATTTTATTTTTTCTATTTTTTGTACAAATTCATATAAACGAGCCACAAATTTCATATTATGTGTTAAATATTACATATTAAAGGACAAAATACATTTGATTGTGTGATAGATGGAAAATGGGAGTAAAAGTCAATTAAAAATTAACCAATGGAATTTATTTTATCCTTGGAAAACTTTAAACTATGATAATTCAGTGTATTTCTGTCTGTGTAGTTTTCTTCTAAGAACATATTTACTCCAGTAAATAGGTTTCAGAAGTTGCAAGAAACTGACCATATGTAGAGAAATGAGACAGATGGTCATTCCCATAATGTGCTAATAGGCATCTGCTATTTGGTACTGTACATTTTTATTTTCACGACTCAGTGAAACTGTAGATCACCAGGGTTTTCTGCTCCCTGAAGTTTTTAACTGTTCTAAAACCAGGAGATTCTGCTTATTCTCTAACCTTAGAACAACTATACCTTAATACCATCCATCCATCGCCTAACCTACTAATTCAGTTCAGGGTCATGTGAAGCACTGATGGAAATTAGCCTTTGATGGTACACAGCCCCACTGCAGGACACATTAAAGCAAACACCCAAATTTGACCAATTCAGAGTCACTAATTAACCTAGCATGCAAGTAAGTCCTTGTTAGAAATATTAGAGTGCGAAGAGAAAACCTAACATCGAAAATACAAACAGGCTGGGATTTGAACCCAATACTTTAAAAGCAACACTGCTAACCTTTACACCACCCAAGTAAAAGGGAACTAACAATTAAATACATATTTGGCTGAAAAACATATCATAAAAAGTTTTCCTGTGAAGAATATGAACAACTAAAAATACAATCAAGTTCAAAACCAGAAAACAGTAGTCAGGCTAACTTTCAAAGTCTGCCTTTGACAATTGTTTCTTTTAATTATAACATTGCTAAATATTAAAGAAAACCAAAAGCATTTGTTTTAATTTCCCATTTCCCACACTGAGACTGTTCTGTTCCCGCTACATTAGCTGTTCAGTAACTGGAAGCATCCTTAGGGATGGGTCTGACAAATCCAAAGAAGATGATTACATGGAGTATATAGCCATTTTTTGGAAAGAAAGACAAAAAAAAAAGTCTGGATCTTGGCTACATCAAGACAAAATTCATATGAATGGCATCGTCTCACTTTATTTTCCCTTAAGAGACTCTCAAGTTTAGAAACCAATTCTGGAAATGAAGATGGAAAAAAACTATAATCTGCTAGAAAGAAACCACCTACCATAAAAGTTTTTTGTGTATAATTTCTGGCGTTCAATTAAAAGTCACTATGTTCTCCCAGGTCTCAAAAGGGTAAATATTGTAATAAAAGTAGAAAAATAGGCAGCACATTCATAATGGTTAACGCTCCAAGAGATTGGGTTTGAGAGGTGACTCCCAATTACTATCTGTATGGAATACGTTTGTTTTTTCTATGCCTGTGTGAGTCTTTATACAGATATTGTTTTTCTTTCACAGTCCAAAGATATGTGTTTTAGTCTAAATGATGACCTAAATTGGTCCTGTATAAGGAATCTGATGGAATGAGACACCATTTAGGGTTGCATTAGATAGATAGATAGATAGATAGATAGATAGATAGATAGATAGATAGATAGATAGATAGATAGATAGATAGATAGATAGATGCTATCTGGGTAAGTCCCCAAAAAATAGACAGGTGCATGTAAAAGAAATTCACATACAAATGTTTTCACACCATTTTAGTAAACCAGACCACAAAATACTGAAAGTTCACAATTCAACTAAATCAGTGCATCATAAAAGTTAAGAAACTGCAAGTGAATAAATACTCATATACTAACAGTATAGAAAAAAACACAAAGGTTGTAAAATCTAATTTCTGGCTACAAAGTGCTTCCCCTGACTTTTACAGAAAGAAATGAGAAAAAGGTACTGTAAGTTATAGAGCACATTTAAATTTTAGGCAATTGTTAGCACCACTTAAATCTGTGGCTTCTTTCATCTGTTCTGTCAAACAACAGCACACTTTTCTTTCTGTCCTAAGAATCATATATTTTGAGGTCAGGCATCTGATGCATTAAAACTGCCTGTCTACAGCGCGTTGGGTCACAGATGACATTTCAATGCTTCCTTAGGCATTCTGGACTGTGCCAAACTTACCGTCTGCTGACGAGCCTGACCATCAAGGGGAATCACCATACCAGTCTGTGATACAGATGGGCAAGCAAATCATGCCCCCCCACCTGTTTCCTGGCAAATAAATGTCTTATACAGTGAAATCCTTGTGCGCTTGCTATTATTAAATAGAGACAAAGAAAAAATGGCACCTTTATATTTTCTTCTGAACAATAAGTGCGTGTGTGTACAGTATGATGAGTACCTAAGACAAACTGACACCCCATTATGCAACAAAAATAAATTGCTATCATATTTTACCTTGAACATTGACACTTACTAGAGGCTTCTCTTCAGCTCAAATGCTACTATCAGGAAAAATTGATTGGGCCTAGAAGTTCTTGTGGAAAGCAAAAAATGATAAAATACTGAAACAAAAAGAGAACCTGAAGATGCGTAAATCGTATACTATACATATTATATCTAAAGAGGAACCTCCCAAGTGTACAGTTTCCTACTATACACCACAAGTGTATAGTTTGCTTTTTTGTGTAGTGAAGAAACTACTCACATTTTACATTTACAATCACACATAAACAAAGCTGGAAGGAACTTATGAAGGGGAGTAATAGCACTGTCTTAATCACAAGTTAATTCAGAAGCAACCTTGAAAAAATGAAGGTGTTAAGAAGACAACTTAATGAATACAATATTTTACCTCTTAGTATCTTACAAAAAACAACAAAAAATATATATAGAAAGCAAGAGAAATGGATAAACAGGATAATTTAACCCATTCTCTTTTGCACCCTGTTTAATCCATTCAAGGTCATAAGTATTTGTACCCTGATCATACAGAAAGTGCAACTTAGGAAGCAGACATCAACACAAGTCCAGTCTAGGATAGTCTCAAACAATGGCACAGCTGCATAGTCAGCAGACAGAAGTCAACCTGAACAGGCATCATGCATTTATGAACCTCTGTTCACAGGATATGCCTTTCATCTGTCTTTCTTTGTACATTTTGTTGTCTTTTTTCATTAGACATTCTTTCTCTTTTGGCCTTCTTTGTGTTTCTTGCTGCCTTTCTTAGTAGGACATTCCGGCAATGTTGTGCATGCCAGATGATATATACTGTATATCTATACACATGCAGATGAGTTAAAATAAAGAATAAATACCTTATGCTTAGAGTATTAATAAAGCTATTTATTCAATGTTATATATCACTGGTGGCTGATGATTCTGACATTCTGGGTACACTAGTTTTCCTCCCATATCCTTAAAGACAACCATGTTATGTTAACTGATTAAATTGAAATTGAACTGTTTAGGGTGTAATGTTAGTGTTTTTGAAAGTAGGTCATGTAATGGACTGGAATTCTATCCAGTGTTGGTTCTGGCATGGTTACCAATGCTGCCAAAAGAGGCTCCAGCTGCTGCAGAACCCTGAATTTGACTGAGAATGATTTGTTATGTTAGGATATGAAAAGGCTGATCACCAACAAAAAATTACTACAAATAAAGAAAAATGTGCAAGGTGTGTCCAGAAAGTTTTGCAATAAAATATTTTTATTGCTAGTAATTTATTACAGAATTGCATTAAAATAATCGCTGAGTAACTAGATGTAACTGCTAAATAACAAGAAATGAGACCATTTACCAGCATGAATCCTGCACTCACCACCATTTTTTAATTATCTTCTCATCACTCCCAAACCTGTCTCTCAGATTCCATCAATGGGGTGAGAGTGTGAGGAAGTACCATCTGTAGTGTAGGGTGGATTAGGAAGAAAAGCTAAGTCGAGTTTTGTGTCCCGTCTTTAAAATGGACATTACTGCACTATGCCATTTAAATAGGCCAATTCTATATGTGATACGGGTGGAAAGTTTTTCAGCACTGTATTTCAAATTGATCACTGAATAAGTTGCAGATGTTTCCTTTTAATGCTGAAAGTGCTGCAAAATCTTTTGAACAACCCGTGTATAATGGAGAGCTGTATAGATAAGCAGCTGTTGTTACAGGTCTGTTACAGTAAAGTCAGTATTTAGTGTATGAACTGTGAAGAATGAATTAAGTTGCAAACCACACCTTATAGAAAGGAAATAATAATATGAACTTCAAGTACAGTCACTGTGGGTGCCTGTGTTGTCAGAATCCTAGGCAGATGTGTAACTATCACGCATTTACATCAGAGTTTTGATGACAATGTTCTGTCTGTGCAAAAGACATTTTGTGCGGGGAGGGGGGCTTCCTCGCATGCAATTTAGGGTATAATAAATCAAAGGTTGAGGCAAGGTTCCCATTGGTGCTACATGACGTGCATTGTATACAGTGTCCATCCTCTTTCTCTTCTGAACTGCGCTAGTACCATTGGTCACAACTTATTGTTTTGGGTGAGGAGACTCCTGCAGCTGAACCCAAGATACTACTGTGTAACCACATTTCTCTTCAGCCTAATGAACTTTCCTTCTTACACTTCAGAGCTCACTCCACATATCATCCTGTTTCTTTTCCCTTGTTGAAACACCTCTGCTTATTTACCCATACATCCACACTATTCACGAGTGGAACTGTTGTGCTGGCGGTGTTCAACTGGCAGACTGAATGCACTGAGTGGAAACAAATACAGATTGCCTTAAAACAGACCTCTCGTTACAGCATTACTACTAAAAAATATCAACAATATTTTCTTTTTTCTGTAATGTTCCCAAATTCAAATCAGTCAAGGCATTTTTGACATTTTGGGGGTATTTAGACTTTCTATTGTGTGTTTTTTTACCCCTAAATAGTGACATATCAAAATGTCCTTTCTTAGCAGACTCCTACTGCCCTAGATGTACCATCCTGCCAAAGTTCAGCTTTTTATCTATACCGGAAATAGTGTTTTTATTGATGAGTGATTAAATAATTCTGTCAGTTAGTCAACTTTGTATTATACATACTGTGAATAATTTTAGTAAAATAGTATAAATTGAAGCATATTTCATAGGTTCATTCAATGAAAAATAAATGCATTGATATTTTACAGTATTTATTAATTCCAGATTCATCATCAGATTTTCCATGAAGTGACCCATAAATATACATGCTAAACAGACAAACTTTCATGGGCACTATTTTGACCACTGTATAACTTTTGATTTCATTCAGTCTAAAACTGTAATTCTTAGTTATTACATTGGGCATCATCATCAAAAAAGAAATAAAAATTGTTCTATCTTCTAAATTTTTCTCTTTGAAAAGTTAAGGGACCCGAAATAAGCCAAAAAATTTATTCAAGACTAGCATTGCATCCTGCAGGTTTCCAAGAACCTGAAGCTGCACAAGAGACCCATTACTTCCCGAGTTACTTATGTCCCTTCAGCAGGTGTTTTCACCTTAATGTTTTCCATTGTAGAATAAGGTCCTGCAGGTATCCGGCTATCTTTCATTCATTTTCTGTCAGGTCACATCAGGTGGGATAGAAATGCTCTATCATCAAAGGCTTTTCTTCCTTTCATCTGTTTGCTCTCAGCCTTGCATATTGCTTTGTGATTTCGCTGTGACGTCTCTTATTTTTACAGTTATTACACTTGGTTGGAGCTTTAACCATGAAATGTGGACAAATCTTGTGGCAATTTACACCTGATGGCCTGTTCAAACTCAATAACTCGGAACAAACTAATCTGTCATAGTAAGCAACCTTGCTGAGGCTAAAAGGTTCTTAAATAGAAAGCAGATGTAGCCAACATCTGTATCATTGAGTGAATTGCTAATTGTGGTGAAAAATGACCAGACAGGCTGCAGTTTGCTACTGAATGTCTAAAGTGGCTAAAAAATTGTAACAACATACAGCAGGGTTTAGGCTTAACATCCAATATTTTGCAAAATGACACTTTAATGTGAAGTGTATGTTTAAATGCCGCTACAATAAAAGATGCCTTCAGCTGAGAAATTGCTTAAGATGGTAATGCTTTACTGCATCTCAGGGTGCAATGGTTAGTTTATAAAATAATGTCACAAAGACAATAGAAAAGAAAAATGTCTTAAAATACTATTGTAAATATACAGTGAAAAACACTGAGCGTGGCAGACTTGTTTATCATATATGATAATAGCCTGACATTTGTGTTGTGAGCCATAAAAAATAAACTTGAGCATATACAACAGTTTGCTTTGCAGGACTAATTACTGCCATCACACCATTGCTCTGATCATTAAAACAAGGTCCGCTGAGTACTACACTTTAAAAGCAAACATCTCTAATAATACAGGACATTTTTATCTATAAAAACAACAGCAAACAGGCAACTTATAAGAGCTTCTATAGCAGTTTTTCAACACATGCCTGTTCATGAATTAAAAAAAAATAGTGCTTAAAAATGCATTGATTCTTTTTACTTTGTGTGATCTATATACATATATATACGATTAGAGGTGTTAAGTGCTATGGCATATTGTACATAACAACCTAGCTAAAATCATAAAGATGCCTACCTCTTTATGATAAACTACGATAAACATATGAAAAGCTGCATAAGATTAAAAATTGTAGTAATATTAAATCAGTGCATTTCCGAAAATAAGACAGACTTCTTTATTCATTCATTCATTCATTTTCCAAATCCTCTTTCTACTATACTGAGCCATGAAACAGGTGCAAGGCAGGAACTAAAACTGGACAGGAGCAAGTCAATCCCAATGTCCACTCAACTACAAGAGCATGCTCACTAAAACTGGGCAAATTCAGAGCTGGCACCAAATGATTTTTGGGATGTGGAGTAAAACCAAACTAAGCAGAGAACAACAACAATATTTATTTATATAGCACATTTTCATACAAATGATGTAGCTCAAAGTTTCCACACAAAGAAGGAAAGGACATTTCAAACTCTAAAAAAGCAGTGCCTGGAATAGGATTTGAAATCAAGACCACTGTTCATGCCATCATAGCGATCATAAAAATGCTTTTAAAATAGTAATTCATTTTTTAGGTTTGAACTTCACTAAAGGAAACCATTTCTTAACCTTTAATCTTAATCTTAAAGAAATACAGTATTAGGTGCTTGCAATTAGCCACCTATCCACTTTGTAAACCCACTTTCTCAACTACAGAGTCACAGTAAGCATATCACAACACCATCAGACTCAAGGTGTTAGCTGATCATGTCCATTATTGGGCACATTCAAGCTAAGTAAATTTAAATTCCATAATTAACATAAAATGTACACCATTGAAGTAATAAAGTAGAGAACCAGCTTGTAACTGAACTCTGATCCTTGGGGCTCTGAGAAAGTGGCCCTAATCTCTGACCACAATGTTTTGGTATTTAAAAATAAAATCATATTTTTAAAATTAATTTCCAAAAGATTTACAACATAGATTTTTTTCATTCTACAACAGATATAGCCACATAAGCATGTATCCATAAATTATTTGTAATTCTCCCCTATTACCAGTGAACCTCCTCTGTCCTTAAATGCCCTACATTTTCCACTTTTTTTCTTGCTTCTGCAGGTTGAAAGAAGTTCAATGTTTGCATGAACTGCATTGAAGAGCAGCTCTGACTTTGTGTTTCTAGTGTTTGCTTTGCTAAAAAACACAGCAAACGCAATAAAAAAAAGAAAAGAAAAAACAGCTACAGAAGATCAATGCTAGGCACAGAGCAGGCAAAAACAAAAGAAAAATCTGCAAAGGTTATGACTCGCACACGTCAAAAAACAACTGAGGAGAAAGGAGAAAACAAAAGAAATCTGAATCAGAAGCAGGTTCTGACCTCTTGCAAATACATTCATAGCAAGAGAATAGTTAACAAAGGGCTCTCGCGACTGGATAACGGTTGTGAAAAACACCAAAGGAAAGTGATAAATAAGGAATAAACTTTCAAAGCCAAAAACTCAAAAGCTTAGGTTTTTTTTTGGTTCTTATCCAACAGGCAGTATGAAACCATTTTAAAAAGTGTCTGCTTAGATTTGTTTTCTCTTTGTTTCCACCGTTGTCATTTTTGAATGCAAATGTATTGTACGTCAGTATGAGGGAATTCGGTCCATTCCATTTTTACTGAATTTGACACCTACTTCCACAAAATCCATGGAACACAAGTGGCACAGCAAGAGGCTTTCTTTCAGTGGTGGCGGGGGGGGATCATGTGGTTATAATTATACACAGCCAATACTGGTAAAGTGAAACTCTCAAGCTCTGGATTCCACTCTCTATCCTCAGAAAAACAACTGCCTCATTAAACCGTGAGGCCGAGATGAATGTATTAGTCAACCCAGCCTTTCTTGGATATGACTCTTTCACCCTGTCCAGCTCTCATTTTCCTGCAGTGTACTTCAAGTTTGATCAAATTTCCCCTTAAAATTAAATAAATAAAACAAACAGCTAACATGACAAGGGCCTGATCCAGAAAACCGATTCATCCTTTTCATTATTTATGAAAAGGCAGCTTTCAGCTAGGAAAATAAAGGGAGAAAATTGTGTTTTTTGGATTCTCAGTGGGACAAATAAGCAACAAGCTGTTCAAATGCTAGCAGCAGAAACCTACAACTTTCAAAGCATGCAGTGCAAACAATGCAGGTGATTATTAAAGTTGCAACCTGCAAAATTACCAGGCCCGGATAAACAGACTTGGATAAAATGAAGCATTACTGCCTCTCTTTGGGCCCAGGAGGAAATGGTTCACACATTTTCCCGGATTAAAGATATATTTTTAAGATTGTAACCATATGGTTCCAAACCTTTAGAAGTTCTGAAACATTCCTTTACAAATTTGGGTCAAATTGACTAACTCAAATTGATATCATCAGTTTTGTTAATCAATCTATCCTAATGGATTTTTGAAAACATTTTTTGTATAGACAACTCCTGAAGAGGGATATTCTTCAAAAACTACCAAGTCATCCATATTATGAATTCTGTTTCTCCATTAAAGGGTCTATCTAAGCATCATTAGTACAAGGTAGTTATCAACCTCAAATGTGACATCAGTAAGAACACTCACTTGTTTTGAGTCAACTTAAAGCTGCAAGTTAACCTAGGGTTTAAATCTTTAGAATGAAAACAGGTGTGAACAAACACCAAACAAAAGAGATGGGTAGAACTCGCACAGATAATGACTGGGGCATGAAAACTAAACTTTAAATTTCTGCAGTTATGAGAAATCTCTAGCAGTATTCATTTTTTACTAATTATTGTTATTTATTTGCTTGTGTACGTGTTAATCACACCAGGATTTGTGTGAAACCAATCTGTACATGGGGCACAGTAGCACAGCAGATTATTTTGTCACTTCATATTGCCTGAATCTGCGGTGGACTGGCGCCCTGCCCAGGGTTTGCTTCCTGCTGTGCGCCCTGTGTTGGCTGGGATTGGCCCCAGCAGACCCCCGTGAACCTGTGTTAGGATATAGTGGGTTGGATAATGGATGAATGGATGGATATTGCCCGAATCCTCACCATCCAAAGAAACAAGCAGGTAACAAAATAGATGAAGATGGACGTTACCTGGACCCTGTTTTCTTTGTGGGTGGACATGGCACAATCTCATTCTTTTTACATTTTTTTCCATTGTCAAAAGTCAATGGTTAAAAGCATTTGTGGAAATGTGAGACATTATGGGTATTCATGATTCTTATCTACACCTCATGCCATTCAGACAACTGTTTATTTATTTATTTATTTATTTATAAAGCACTTTAAAAACAACATCAAGGCTGACCAAAGTGCTGTACAATAAAAAAAGAAAAAACCCAACATATCAGACACACAAAACCAAAGGGTAAATGAAACAGAAACACAGGAACACATAAGAACTGAAGAGATTCTTAATAAAAAGTGTACAGATAGCCAACATATCATACTGGGTTAAAAGCCAGAGATTAAAAATGTGTTTTTAAATAGGAATTAAAGACAGCTAGCGAAGCAGCCTGCCTAACATACAACGGCAAATCGTTCCAGAGTTTTGGGGCTGCAACTGAAAAAGCTTGATCACCTCGGAGTTTGCATCGTGCCTTGGGAACACGTAAAAGCATCTGGTCTGCTGACCTGAGAGAGCGAGACGGTATGTAAGGGTGCAGCAGTTCCGACAAATAAACTGTTACTTTTGGAACTTGCTCTTTCCACCTGGAAAAGTGACCACATTATAAAGAGATAAGAAAATGGACTGATGAAACTGAAAAAATTGTTCTGCTACACAAAAAAGATACTTTTGAAGGGCAACATTATTACATGGGAGTAGCACTGTTGCCTGATAAATCCTGCCTCCTGGCTTTCAATCCCACCCCTAGACATTGTTCATGTGGAAGTTCTCTGCATGTCTTTGTGGGTTTCCCTCCCATATCTGCAAAGACAGACAGGGAAGGTTAACTTGAAATTCCAAACTAGTCCTATACAGTGTAAGTATGTGCATAAGTTTGCCTTGAAACGGAATGTCTGGATATGATTTTTGTCTTGTACCAAGTGCTGCTGTGGTGGGTTTTGGCCTCTTACAACTTTCAGTTGGATTAAGCAGTTTTGAAAAGAAAAGGAGAAAAGATCCATTTAATACAAACATCAATACAAAATGCTATCATGTTTTAATATTTATCTTTACATTTGTTTGAGCTTTTATGCCTGTAATGAGTATCAAATGCATCATGTAAACAGTATGAAACTTTAAGAATTGGAAACCTCTAAAACCTATTGAAGGAGACAAATGCTGATCAAATCCATACGAAAATATTTTGTTTCTGACAGTATCCCAGCTGTTTTAATTTTAAAATATTTAAATATGACCCAAAAAAGTAATCTATTTTTTATTTTCTAGTCTGTTTTATAATCGTCTTTTATGTGCCTATATTAAACAAACAAGACCTCTGTAAGTCTTTTAATCTTTTAAATTATTTTCAAATGGGGATGCATTTAAAGGTCATAAAAATGTACCACAATAATGAGTAAATTTAGTAAATACGTTTTCAAATTAATTTCGACAAAATGTCAAGTGACTCAATAAAATTTATTATTATAAGGGTGGGGATCAGGGCTTTGTTAGCAGAAGCCTTCTGCTCCTGCTCGGTGCTGTAATATTATTTCATTTTTGTAAGAGCAGAGTATTGTTTATATTTCAGTCTCAGAGAAAAGGTGAGGTAACCGTTAAATAGACTGCAACTAGAGATTTACTAGACTCACTGCAGGTAGAAAAAAATACTGTAACCACAACAGATGTTCATATTTGTTACAATACATCAATACTAATTGCTCATGCTGAAGAATATCTTTATGAGAAGACTATAGTTCAATCCTGTGTGATGGAAATGATGTAAAAAGTACTTAAAGGTCATGCTAAAAGACAATTTCCCTTTGGGAATTAACAAAGAATAAAAAATAAAAAAATGAAACCAGAATCAACTACATTGGTGTCAGGGGTGGGACAATTTAAGCAGGAGTACTTGTAGTACTGGACATGTCAGCCTATTAGAGGACTGTGACAACACCATCCCCAAAGCAATGGTTATCGTTCAGCCTATAGAAGTTTTTCTTCTGTGTCCAGTAAACTGTAACCCTTTAATCAAGAGAGGTCAATTCTTAATGGGTCAACAATCAGCAGCATGTGCAAAGGACAAATTTTTTCTAAATTGGATTCTATTTATGCAATATAGGTAGCATTCATTTTTAAATATAAAGATTAAGATTCCTACATATTTAATAACAAATTAATTATTAAATTAATTATTAACACATACATGCCAGAGTGCACAATGCAATCAGAAAATTCCCGGGATAAATAATTAAGAGAACAGAGCCTTCTGCTTTAGGTTCTTCACCCTATAAACGTATCTGTCTTTCAGAAAAGGTGATAAATAATAATAATAATAATAATAATAATAATTCTTTACATATAAAGCAACCCCAGAAAAACCTATTCTAGCATTCTATGACCCTATTAAAGCTGCTGATGACTGCTGTTCATAGTTTTATTTCATAATTGAGCTAATCATTGTAATCAGCCATTAATACATTTTCCTATTCCTTATCTGTTCCCACTCTCCAGTGCTGCCACTTAGTATCACTGACATTTTAATTAAGTTAACTGTTCTAAACTTGAAACTGGAGCAAGAGTAGTTGAGCAGATGATAGATCTATCAGACCTTCATCACATTCTACCAAAATCATGGACACCAGACTGTACAATAGCTTGCTGTAAAATTCCCAGTGTTGGGAAGACATGTTTGATTAATGTATTTTAGTTTGTTTTTGTCTTTGTGCATATTAAAATTTTTTTTAACTCACATTGGTTATTGACTTTCTTAATTAACATCATGGTCAGGAACACAGTACAAATTAATTTCAGTCTGTTCTGATGTATCAATGTTTATTCATTTCTTACTGTTTTTTATTTTTATTTTTGTTTTTTAATGAGTGCTGCTACTTTGGCCTGGAAATGCAGCACACTGCTGTACACCATGAGCTACTACTGTACTGGTACAACTGCTCTGTTAAAGAAGAGGGCACATACAGTTAGGCATTCAAACTTTAACTGATCATGGAAAAGTCTTTACTGGAGATCAACAGTCAAATAACAATCTAAGGAAAAAAGCATTTTAGAGCAAAGAAATAAGCTTTCTCTGTTTCATCACTTGAGTCCTAATGATGTGAAAATATACATTATAGAGGTATATAATGGATTTTGTGTTCTAACTCAGCTAACCTGCTCTTAGCTAACTAGTTCTCCCGCCTGCAACTGAAGGAAAGACCTTTACAGTCTCTGCCATTTCCAAATAAATTTATTCCCTGAAACTTCCACTCTGTTCTATGGAACGCATTATAAAGCCAAATGGCAAACTAGTCTGTGATATAATAAATTGTTCTTTTCCTAATGACTGGTCTGAGAGATTTCTTTGATTGTAATCTATGGAATGGAGTTTTGTCTTCCTCTCTTCGGTTGCCAGCTACCTTTTAGCTTATTATATTTGCTGCAAACATTAATTATTAAATTACACTGATCAATCTCAACATGAAAACTATTCACAGGTGAAGTAAAAAATATTGATTATCTCATTACAATGGCACCTATCAAGGGGTTGGATATATTAGACAACAAGTGAAGAGTCAGTACTTGAAGGTGATGTGTTGGAAGCAGGAAAAATGGACAGGTGTAAAGATCAGAGTGAATGTGATGAAGACCAAATTGTGATTATTAGGGTCAGAGCATCTCTAAAATGGCAGGTTGTGTGGGGTGTTAATCGGTATGCAGTATTCGGTATCAACCAAACACGGCCCAGTGATGGACAACCATTGAATGGGCAACATGGTCATGGGTGTCCAAGGCTCACTGATGCACGTAAGGAGTGAAGGAATGCTTTTCTGGTCAGTTCCCACAGAAAAGCTACCATAACTCAAAACTGCTGATAAACGGATATTTGGCCGTGAGAGAAAGGTGTCAGAATACACACTGTATTGCAGCTATTGTGGCTATGCTGCCGCAGACTAGTCAGAGTGCATATGCTGACCCCTGTCCACCACAGAAAGCACCTATCATGGGCACCTGAGCCTCAGAACTGGACCATGAAGCAGTGGAACAAGGGAGCCTAGTCTGATGAATCATGTTTTCTTTAAGACCATGTGGATGGTTGGTAACATGTATGTTGTTAGGAAGAAATGGCTGTAGAATGCACTATGGGAAAAAAAGAAAACTAGCAAAGGCAGTGTGATGCTCTGGACAATGGGAAACCATGGGTCCTAGCATTCATGTGAATTTTAGTTTGACATGTACCGCCTACATAAAGTTGCTGCAGACCATAGAACCGTAAGATAATGTGCCCAGCCACACTGCAACATTTTGTGGTTTGAGGAATATGCCAAAGAGTTCAAGGTGTTGAAATCATCTGTTGAGCATCTGTGGGATGTGCAGTAAAAATAAATCCGATCTTTGGAGGTCCTCACTTTGCAGCTTACATTGGCTTAAAGGATAAACTGCTAACATCTTGGTGCCAGATAGCACAGGACACCTTTAGAGATCTTCTGTAGTCCATGCCTAAACAAGTCAGAATTGTTTTTTTACACCATTAGGAGGACCTACACAATATTAGGCAGGTGATTTTAATGTTGTGGCTGATCAATGCTTATTTCTCATAATGAGAATTAGAAGCATTTAAATGGCATTCTTGTGTTTTACTATAAGCTGTTTTTTGTTTTTTATCAAATATTCATTTTTGTTTTATTATTTTGTGTTTGTACAGTACATAAAGCGCTCTTAGCTTGTAAATTGGACATTCACTACACAAGGGTAAACTTTACTAAAATGAATATCTATCCACCTGCATGCCCGTCTTCTTAATCCACTTCATCCAGAGCCAGAGTTGCAAAACAGGTGCAGCCTGTCCCAGCAAGCATCAGTCACCAGGCAGGAACAAAATCAGGACACACAAACATCTCTGCCCCTCACACACAAACACACAATAGAAACAATTTAGCAGCACCAATTCACCTGATACTGTACATGTCTTTGAACTGTGGGAGGAAATTGGAACACCAGGAGGTAAGCCATGTGAACCCAGGCAAAACATGCAAACTACAGACAGAGGACTTGGGACTTGAATCCTGGTCTTCTTGTTGTGAGGCAGCTGCATTTCCGTTGTACCATCCTAAAATAAATATGCTTCGACAAATACTTATACAATTTTTTAATACTGGAACATCACTAATCTGACCTAATTTCACAAATTATTATTGTTTACCTTCAATCAGATTTTGTGTTCAATGAGAACAGATACACACATATCATAACAAAATATAATACTGGTACATAACTTTACTGTTTCTTGTCTAATTTTTCAAGGTAAGAACAAGGACTGGGCAGGACACCAGTATATCACAGGGTGCCCTCCTGCAAGGAGCCAGATTGAATCAAACCAGGCTAATTGGGAGTCAACAGCCCACCCTGAAATATTTCATTTGAATGAAGAAATACACTGTCATGACCAGAGGAGAGCCTATGCAAAAACAGGGAGAATGCAAGCTCCAAAAAAAAATCTTGTCTCCTGGATCTTTGAAGCAGCTATAACAAGTTCTGTGCCACCATGTCACCTTTTTATTATATTATATTATATTGTATTATATTACAGAAGTTATTTTGTACACTGTACATGTAACAATATTATTACTACTACAACGTGTATTATACAGTATATTTTTTTATAATAGAATTCTTGAGTTTAAAAAAACTGCTAACCTAACTCATTTAGAGTTTTAATTTATTGAAAGTTATTAAAACCTTGGTTACTGAAAACTTTGTCCATGATCTTCTTTAAGTATAGAACTGCCAGTTTCATCATGAGCTAAATTTAACCAAAAAGGAAAAAAAAAGAATGCAACTTTAATCTAAATAATCCTTTTATGTATGTAGGCATATGATGTCCTCCTTAATAAAATGCTAAAAAAAAAGGTCAAAAAGTGTCTTTTGGACCTCGGGATTCAACATGACAGCCTTAATGAATACTGAAGAATGAGTAAAGGGGACTTCGGCAGTGAGTGCTGTGAAAAATGAACACTTTTAAGTCACACAACTGCATTAAAACCTAGAGCATGCGTATATTTCATTGTCCCCATGGCAACATTTTATTTTTATTCCAGAAAACAAAATAATATCTATAGAATGCAGCATGTTAATACTGACCTGCCATCTCAGAGGGGTTTGTAAGCTGCTCGGGTAGCCTTTATTACACCTCAGGCAGTCTGCTATTTTGCAGAGAGCTGTTACCGCATTCAATTTCCTCAAAAATAGACTCATGAACCTTTGCATTATTGCATTAAGAGTGATAGTGACAATTTGCTCTCTAGCTACTTTATAGCTAGATGTTCCTTAAAAAATAGCATTGTATTTAATTTATAACACAATAGCAAATATTGAAATATTGTACGTTATGGTGAACCTATGTTTTTTTTTATATAAAAAAATGTCTTTATATACAAACATAACGTGTCATTTTAACCTCAAAAACTACCCATAATATTCTGCAATATTGTTTTTTTAGCTTAATATTGCAGCAGCAGTTCTTGTATGCCTTCACTGAAATTTTTTAACATATCCCAACAAACAAAATATTTTCTCAAATCAAAAAGAAGCGATTCCCAAACCACAATTATTCATTTTTTAACTTTTTTATCTGAACATGCGACATTAGTAGGAGTATGCAGGTGTGTGTCCCAGTTTAAGCTTCCAAACTACATTTCTAAACCGTGCATGGAAGATAGTTTAAAAATGCTCAATGGAAATCAGGCACAACTAACAATGAAATCATAAAGTTCTTTTATTCTAAAACCCCACTTTTAAACTCATTCCCACATCAATCCAGGAGAGTAAAAATGTACAATCGCCCTTACCATTTATTTTAACATTATTAAACCTGCTCAATCCAATTTAGAGTCACAGCAAGTTACAGCTAATCATTGCACCACAAGGGAAAAGTAAGAACCACAACTCTGAACAAGCTGTCAGTCCATCATATAAATGGGGTAAATTTCAAATGACCTATCAACATTAACATGTATGAGAATATGAGAGGAAACCCAGAGTGCACATAGGAAAATCCCTACTGACGCAGAGAGAACCTGTAATTTCTACACAGAGAACAACTGGGTGCAGGATTCAAACCCAGGACACTGGATTCTGGGGCAACAGCATGATGTCCTCTATGATGTCCTCTTGTCACTTTTAAAATTTGAAAAAATTCTATTTCAGGTATATTAGCTGGAGAAATACATTAGAAAACAAACAATGTGATTCCCAAACAATCCAGAAGGAAATATTTCAATGCTGTACATGTTAAATCTTTAAGAGATTACTATACTACTTCATACCTTAGACTAGTTTATTATGCAAGATGATTAAAAAAATGGTTTACTTAACACTTTTATATAAATTTAATTCTGCCTATCTGTATATACTGTATAGACTATACTTTATGTTTGGTTACCTTTGTAAAACAAAAATTGCTGCAAAAAAAATCTAAATAATAAACCATGCCCAAACTGAAAATATTTCAAATGTAATACTTTGATTCTGCAGGGATACAATAACAGAACAAATGCTCTCAGGGTTGTAATTTATATGCATAAAGCTTTTTCAGAAGGCCATTTGCCCCAAGCAGACATTGATTCTGGCAACATCCCCACTGCAGAGACGTGAAATATAGAAGTTGCGCTTGCCTTGGAAGTAGTAATCAGCCCCTTGTATAAGCAACAGTTTGGATGGATGACAAGCTATCTCCTGGGACTGGTCCCATCAAGCAATGCTAAATTTCCATGGTTAGGATGACAGCAGTATCAAACTCTCAGGTGGGTTGAAATAAAAACAATAAAAATCCATAACCTACAGACTGTCTGCCTTGGGTGTCCCATTTAAGGAAGTGTATTCTCTGTGGTTCTACAGAGCTTATTAATACTTTATTACGGAGGAGTTCTGAATTGAGCACAAGGTACATAGATAAAGCAATTCATATTACAGTAATTTTACCAGAAGTTCTGCATTAGTAGCCAGTTTAATCAATATATTTTTTTTAATTATAGATTAATTATTGTTAACATCCCCCAAATTTAGTGCATTCTCAGGTTTCTGCATTTGATGCAGTGTATAGTACCCTAGTAGTACCTGAAAGATTTTGTGAGAAATTACGTTCTATTAAACAGCACAAGATAAATGCAAAATGGAATATGTTCTGCTTAATCACCTATGATTTGTAACAGTCTCTTATGCACTAAACATTTTCAAGTTTGGTTCAGTTTCTGCTTTCCCAAAGTAGACACGAATAGTAGTTTTAATTCTGGTTATCAGCTGAAACAATTGGAACTATTATTAGAGGAATAAACTGAAAGCAATTTAATCATTTAAATATCTTTCCATCCATTATCAAACATGATCAACCTATTCTTTCAGCCATATAAGGGTGTATTGTTCTTAAAAAAACCTCCAACTTGCTTAATTTGTTGCAGGGTGACTAGGGGCCAAAGTCTATCCTGGCAGTATCATGCACAAGGTAGGATGCAACCTGGGATGAGGTGTCAGTTCTCTGCAGGCCACTTACCTACACACCCATATCCTGCCAATTAATAACCACATACTTATTGCAGGATTTGGGAAGAGCACCCATAAAAAAACAAATGTCATTGGAAAATGTGGAAATTCCAAAGAAATATTGACAAGGCATTGGACTCACTGTGTCATGCCATTGAAACATATATAACATTCTCAAATCTGTAACACAAATCTAATTCAATTTAACAGGCCTATATGAGCACTGGTATCAGGCAGGAAACAACTCTGGATATGGAGGCAGAACTAAAAGCATTTGAAAATATAATGTTATGTTTCTGATCTGTTATGTTACATTATGTTACTGTGAGACTTTCTAGTAAGGGGGAGTTTGAAAGATTTACAAAGAACTAGTCTTTGCTTTATGAATCTGCAAAGAGTGAGTCGACAAAAAGCAAGTGGTTTATAAATATAAAGACCGCTATCCTGGATATTTTTGGATACTTATCATCAATAAGAACCATGGGATGTCACTTCATGCCACTAAATACAAGTAAGCAACCTACATCATAATGAAGACCAGAACGAAACTGATTTACAAATGCTATGATGTGACACTCTGTTAATACAAGCTCCTCTTGTTTACTATAAATGTATATTATATGTATGAAAAGTATTTTGACAATTCTTGAGTCCAAAAAATACTGTTTTTTCACTTGTTATACTTTTGATGTCTTAAAGCAGCTTCCACCTTACTTTCTTCAAAACAACTTGCAAAACTCGTAGGTCCTAGAGTGAGAAGTGCCTATTGTATTCGGAGTAAGACTCTTAAACATTGTCTTGTTTTAGCTATTAGGCTGGAAAATTGCTGCAGCGCTTTATGTGCTGAAGGTAAAATGGCTGAATTTAGCTCAGAGACCACAACTTAAAAAGTCTTATGCATTCTGTACATGTTTTGTTACTTTAGTGCTTTCAGATTCCATACTTGAGCAAATGTTTTATAAACTTTTCTTCACCCTCCTTTGAAAATAAAAGCAACCATCATACTTAAAGACACATCTTTTTGTCCATCAATTTTTTGCAAGAATTAGCCTACACTTAGTTCCACTTATAAACACACCCACATGGGGTCAATTTAGGGTTAACAGACTCCACACATACAATAACCTGGTAAAAGATTCAACCAAAGGTCACTGGATCAGTGGGATTATAGTGTTAGGCATTTATGTGATTATTGCGAGCTGAGAACTATATTGTCCATTCTAGTTTAGATATAGTCCATAAAGGGCACAAGTGGACACTTTTGTGAAGCCATCTATTGGTGGAAAACCAACTGATAACAAGATAAAATAGCCAGTGTGCTGTCCAGCAACCAAATTAATGTTTATAAAAATGACTGCCTCTAAAGAATATTGTACTTTAATTTTACATGCCAAAATGTTAACATAACAATAGGTAATTTATTCAATCAGTAGCATAAATTAATTTTTTTTTTCTTACTGTATTGGAGAGTAGTAACAAAAAATGTATATATTCCACTTAATTTTTTGTTCTTCTCTAACATAAAAAATAAGTATACATTTACAATGAATAAATTAGTTAACCAGTCTAAAGTATTTTTTTATTATCATACCTTAAAACAGTGTTTCTCAACCACTGGGCTTTAAAATGGCACTGGGTCTGAGTGGGTTGCCTAAGTGATCAGCATTGCCATGCATATTGTTCTACTTCAAAGGTTTGTGCTGTGGTAAACTCTTAGTGTCTAGTCACAAACCCGCAATTTCTGGCTTAGAAAATGGCCCTTTGCAGTATGCTATCAGTCAGCCATGCAGAGCCTGTCCCTGGTAACATCAGCTGATCCCTCTCTGTGTCAGTCTCTACCTTCTCTGGGCAGCATTGCCACCGAACTCCACCTGCGGTGCAAATCCCACCCTTGTCGCCAATTGAATCAGTTTGAAGATTTGCGCTGTGATATTTCTGCTCCTAACTTTAATCCTAACAACCACTGTCCCCTCTTTGATGATCGTCTTCATGTCAACAAGTAGAAAGCCCCAGTAAGTGTGAAAAAATTGATTGTGACACCAAAAAGGTTGAGAAACATTGCCTTAAAACATATTCCAGCTACCAAAAATAGTAATTGTATAGGTGTGCAACTTGTATAAATGAAAATATATATTGGATTTTATGTAAAACATAAAACAATACAAAAAGAAACAAAAATGCAAAATAATGCTGTAATTAAAGTTAATGTAATATCCTCAAAAAAGTAATACAGCAGATCAGCATTTTCAGGAAAATGGACAAATGGATGAATTCCGGCAAAGAAAAAAGAAAAACGAATTGCTTTGGTAATAAACATCTATATAGAGTGCATTTACAATATGGTCAATTTAATCCATTAAAATGTTCTGCAACTTTTACTGACTCACACACAAACAAAACTTTTAGCACAATTTAAGGAAACTGAAAACATCTGGCCAGTTTATGCCATAACAAAGGACACCTAAATTCAATTAAAAAAGGATAACCTTACCACTTTGAATAGTTGACTGTCCCACAATAGGAAGCTGGTCCTCTGATTCATTTTCTTCTACTGCCATAAAGGAAGGAAAAAAGGGGGAAGTTAATGGGAAAAGTAAAAATAACTGCAAAAATAAAAAAAAAACCTAAGCTGAACTGGCCTTATGTCCTAGAAGTAATACAGAAAGAACAAAAGCGCTTACATGAGGAATTCAGCATTATAGCGTGGAGCTGCCGGACTTTAAGAGCTAATTTCCCTAAGCATCAGATTTCAAAAGGATAAAATGTACACTTCATTTTATACATATGGCTTCTGGAAAACAAGTTAATATTCATCGAATAAAACTTCCTCTCTTGGCATACTAGTGTGAAGAGAATATTAGCTTTTATCAGCACACATCATGAGATATACTACGTATATCTAGTCGCAACTAGAAAGATCAGGCCTATAGTGTACTTGAACCCAAGATTTCTAAGGTAACACGAACACCTTACCAAGTGGAGGCACAGTTTTACAAGATACAAATGGGAATTCAAATGCATAGAATAGAACTGAGGGGGCCATAAAACATGAAAATATGACATAGACACGTACTCCAGCAGCATCAAATATGTAAACTTCCAGTAATGTGTCATCAGCTAGTGACCAAATTCAGCCACTTTTCACAGTGACAGAAAGGGTTTAAAATGATCCCACCCAAATTCTTAATGTATCCCTGCATATACCACTATGCCTAATAACTGAATGGGTACATGCCCTGACCCTGTGTGTGTTTGTATCTGTGATTAAGAGGTACCCCCATCCAGGGTTAGGTGCTGCCAGGATAGCCTTCTGTACTGTTGGCCATGAACTGGATTACACAGATTTGACAATAAATAGATGTGGGGGTTACTTATTGGAAGTTCACACACCTGGCATAAGACAGTTTACAGATAGATGTCAAAAAATATCTATCCATCATCAAATCCAGTTTAGAGCATACTCATAGACTCACACTCAGGACAAGTTTAGAAGTGCTAATTAACTCAACACAAATGTCTTTGGAATGTGAGATGAAAACTGGAGAAACCAAAGAAAAAACATCACAGACACAGGAAGAATGTGCAAACTACACACAAAAAGAGCCATGCAGATGTGAGACTGGAGAACCAACTACTGTGCTAACATGAAGCCCAAAGCCAAAAACGTCACCATATCACTTTTTTATAAAGGTACATCAACCCTTAGCTTTTATTATCCATTTTCATTCAACATGCCCAGACCACATCTGAAGAAAACTATTATCTCGCTCAGAAAAGGCCATACGTATATTTTGTAAGCCTGATTTTTCCAGTGTTTAGTCATCGGAAGTCAATATCTACCCCAGAAGCAATGTGGTATGAGAGTGTATACACTGGCACTGCCCCACATTGGGGCAGTTGAGAGTCACCAATGTTCAGTTTATAGTTCTGTTTCTTATTGACACCCCAAATGTTAGTCAGCCATGGTACTAAACAGAACCTTCTGCATAGAACCATAGTGTTTTTGGAGGCTGATGGGTTTGCAAATGATCTCAAAATGCTGACAAATTTAAGTCTGACAACATGCTATATAAACATCAGCTTGAAAAATAAACTATTTTGCAAGCTGCCTTCTTTTCACAAACATTAAAAATAAGAATATAAAGCAAAGTGCACTAATAAATAGTTGTGCCAATAATCTACCATGCAAAAAACCCCAGTATTAATAATGTGCTATGTGTGCCACGCATCAGTGCCAACAGTGACAGATATGTTTAATGAGGCTGTGCCACTAAAACCCAGCTAAAGCAGAAAGACAAAGAGAGATTTCTCTGCTACACAATGGAATATCTGCCTTTCTGTCTCCAGATGCCCAAACGCACAGGTAAGCTGTTAACAGCCATTATGTTAATACCCAGTAATTCTGCTTCAATAACAATCATATAATACTAATTAGTAAGATACAGCTTTAGAAAAAGAAATTTACAAGACAATAGATATACGAATGTGATGAGGCTGAGGTATTTTTAAAAAAGGAGTCCTAACATGTTGTACAATACACATAAATTAAACAACAATTCTTGCTGGGGTTATGTAACTGAGTCTAATTAAAGCACAGCACTTGAAAAATCACTTAGAAATTTCTGTGAAAAGGTTAACTACCACCACATTTCCAAACCAACCTCACTGACTTAGAAACTGGGCCAAACGTGATCCACACAAGTCACCTGAATGGCATAAGAAGGGGAAGGGGGGTGGTGAGAGAAGCTGTTACGATAAATGAGACTGGGCATTTGGTGTGGGAATCCACCGCCAGTCAGGAACCTGGATTTCTAAGTAGCTGCTGTTAGGCAACAATGTCAATACCTCAACCGGAAATGAAAGCACAGGGGAAAAAGAAAAAAAAATCTTTTAGGGCCAGGAGGGACGTAAAGGTAGGCAGAATGAGGCCATAACACCATAGATATCAGATTTGTAAAACTACAGATTTCTCCAAACCACATGGCATAAGTATTTCAAACATACTTTTTAGTTGGCTTGTAATTCATTTACTCTTCTGATCATTTTTAGGTCACCAAGAAAGTAAAAAATTAAGGGATACACTGCATTAAAGCAACCCAGAAATTGTTAAATGTAGCCAAAATAAATGTTAGACTTACAGTATATAAAGAGTTTGCAATGCTTAGGTTGTACATTACATCTCCTGGAAGGAGTAGACAATTTTTTTAAAACTAAACTAGCCATATATGTTAATATTTGTGTTTTGAGTTCATAGGAGTACAGAATCACAAAAACTGTTTGGGGTAAATTTAGATTTTACCATGAATGTGTGTTTTGACATTGACAGACACCTTTATTTACAACATATACAGTTAGGGGACAAACATGAACATTAAAGCCTTAGCTGGCAGCGATAAACTGATGCTGAGACCAAAATGTACATTTGTGAGTCAAGTGCTAAGATCTGTGAGCATCATGAGACATTTTTTTCAGTGATAAGGAGGTCTCTTTTGTATACATACTAGCTGCATAATTATATGGACTACTTGTTCTAGTATTCTCAATACATGATTGCTACCAGATTAACCCTGTAAAACAAACTGATAATTCAATCAATCAATCAATCAACATTTATTTATATAGCACATATTCATACAAAAAAATGTAGCTCAAAGTGCTTTACAAAATGAATAGAAAAATAGAAGACACAATAAAAAATAAACATAAGTCAACATTAATTAACATAGAATAAGAGTAAGGGTCCGATGGCCAGGGTGGACAGAAAAAACAAAAAAAAACTCCAAAGGCTGGAGAAAAAAATAAAATCTGTAGGGGTTCCAGACCAAGAGACCGCCCAGTCCCCTCTGGGCAATCTACCTAACATAAGTCAAACAGTCCTCTTTGTATTTAGGGTTAAATATGTATTAACATAATTAAACAATACTAATTCAATAATTGAGCAATGCTATTAAATGTCATTATTAAAATAACAGCAATTAAGAAAATATATTTCAGTAACACAGGGATGGGAGTAAAATTTTTTCCTCTTTCTTTTTGCTCTGAGGTATATAATTCCACATACTGTATTTTCATTAATCCAAGCATATATATAATCCAGTGCTAAATTAATCTTTTGTTCCCAGCATCAATATCACTTTCCATCTACCATCAGTATTATACTGTGAATTCAGTTTAATTTTGAAATATAAAGAATTATCATTTTTAAGCCATAAAAGAAAATAATCATTATAAATGTCCAACTTTACCTAGCATACAAGTATAGGGTGATTCCAGATCTAATTACTTTTCATTACATTATAACTTATTAAGTTTATTATATAGAAAATCACCCGGAAAATCCAAGACCATCAAGAAGTGTGCGAACTGACGACATGAAGAATCGCCTTCGTGCCGAACTGGAATCGTCCCTGCATAAAACAAAGTAATCCAGACGATCTGGATCTGCATAGTTAGATCTGGACCACCCTGTATTATAAAATGTTGTTCTCATCAAGTTTATAAAGATTAAAAAATTCATTTGCTCATTTGATAACCAATTTCTACTGCTTCCTTATCCTCATAGTAGTGTTGGGTATTACAATAGACCAGCAGTCACAAAAGTTTAGAGAATAATCGAGAAAAGACACTGATAGATCGTGATACATTTCTGATTAACATTATAATGAAATCAAAACCGCAAAATGTAAAGTAAAAAATATACAATCTAAGAGCAAGTAAAAGAACACTTACATGCGAAAATTACTGCATGTTTACATTGACATTTGGAGGCACAATGGGTGGTTCTGCTGCTTCAAAGTTCCAACATCTCGGGTGTGAATCCTGTGCCAGGTTTTTAACACATTCTTCCCATGTCTGCATATGTTTTGCTCGGGTACCCTGGTTTTCCTCCCACATCCCCAAAGACATGCTGATAAGTCGGTTACTAATTCCAACTTTGCCTTGTAAAAGTATGTGTGCAAGTGATCCCTGCTATGGACTGGCACCCTGTCCACAGCTGCTTCCAATCTACTCAGTTCTGCAGGGACAGACATTGGTCTCTGTGATCTTGAATTGGATTAAGCAAGTTTAAGAATGTTATGCTATGTTACTAGCATTTTGAATAGTGATGAATTATCATTCACAGTATATTGGTAAAAAAATACTTTTGTAGTGTTGTAAAGAAATTTGGCAATATTAGGCCATTTTAAACAATTAGAATGTTTTATAACAATGATTTCTTGCACTGTTCATGCACAGGGGCCATTGTTTTTATTTACATGATAAGTCAGTTACTTTTCCACAAACCTAATGTATTATATGGACAGGGTGTATGCCATTTAAATTATAAATACATAAAAAAAGATTTGCTTATTAGGATGGAACTATTTTGAGCTTTCATAAATGCATTTGTCTGTGTGTGCAGTGTAGTCCTTCATTTTATAAGCATAAGAGAGATGAAGAGAACATTTCCTGGCACCTGGATGATTCCAAGTTCATTCACATTTTTTTACTTGCCTTCACCTTTCAACCTGGCACTCATATACTGACTGATTCTGCATTTTCTGAAAGTCAACAAACAAGCTATATGTAACGATATTACAAATTGTAAAGATGAGAACTTTGATTAAAACATGTATTTTCTTTATTAATTTTATGACCCTAATATGCACATTAATTTTACTGCATCTAATACATTTGAAACAACTGAATAGAAGTATTTTTCAGCTACCTTATTGTCAACAGTATCACTTCAAATATGAACAAATTTACAGTAACAGTAGCATACAAAACAGACCTCATGTAAAGAGTATCAGGATTCTACATGCAAAGCCAGCCAAGTTCCTAATGCTTCTGCTACCATTGCACCTTGTATGTGTTGTGATCAGATTTGTACTTCCTAATTTACTTGTCTTTTCAGCTGTTCTACGTGGAAAGAATGGGTCTGAACAACATTTGAAAACTCCATTTAGCATATTACACCTAGAAAAAGACTACAAATATCTAATACTATATCAGCCTGTATTTTAGCATTGTTAAGTAGCAATTCAATAGTTTTCTAAGAGGACATTTTGCCCTTTATTAAGTGGTCATGTAATCCCATTTTTAAATGCTGAATTTGGATGCCACTGCATAAGTAATTGGCAGCTTAAAAAACAACATCAATAGCTTCCAGTATTACAAAAATGTATTTGTATGGAAAAGGAAGAAGCATACTAAAGATCAAGGCCAGATTACAGTCCAGGTCACTATGCCAAAATACCAAGGAAAAACCCATAGCTAATCTGACAAGTACATTGAGTTATGAAGCTGGTGTTGCCAGGTGGGCAGCTTATTTGTTAATCCACTTACCTTGGGGAAAATTCGCTTGGGCAGAATGCTATTTTTGGACACGTTTCTCAAATGTTTATGTGTTTTTAAAGGAATTTTTCACCCAAAATTCAAAATTACATAACTAATGGAGACCAGCATTATTTATATTACCACTGGAAATGCCTATTAGTCTTCGCTGTTTTTATTCTGTCTGATCTAACTGCACAACAACAAGCACAAAAACAACTGAGCAGATATACCATAATACTGTATTTATCACAATGTGCCAATCCATTACAAAAAATGTACAAGCCTAAATAATCAGAAACTATGGTTCATAAAGTAATGCTGTGTAATAAATGCTGGAATTTGATTGTCTTCAAAATTAGAATAAGACCTGGGGTCTCATGCATAAACTGTGCGCATGCACAGAAATGTTGTGTAAGAATGTTTCCATGTTCAAATTGCGATGTATAAAACCTACACTTGGCGTAAAGCCACGCACTTTTCCACGGTACCTCATACCCTGTTGTATGCAAGTTCTCCGCTCGGCTTTGCAGACTGGCGGCACCCAGCGTCAAAGCAGTGCTACTGTTCCTGTGTGGTTACCCTTTATATCTTAGAACCACATTTCTGACACGGCTTTATAAATACACTTAAACTAACCGCATATTGTTTATTAGTGTAATGCATCTGATTGTAGATTACCTGTAACAATTTAATGGCCCAGGGAATAGCCATAGTATTCCAAATACCATAACTGCTTTAGCGTTGTTACTCTCACTGCACCATCTTCTTCTTCTTTTTTTTCTTTCAGCTGCTCCCTTTAAGTGTTGCCACAGCGGATCCTCTTTTTCCACATTCCTCTCACTGCACCACTCGGAGTATTAATATTACTGCATCTGAGTGGGGAATCACAGCAGCAGCTGATCGAAAAGAGAATTATCGGTATACAGCATCAAGCACATGCTGCCAAAGCCACGGCAAAACGTAAGACATGAACAATCACTGCGCCATCGTGTTCTCCTGTTTAATAACATGCTTTCATTCCAATCATCATGAAAATGATATCACGTATAGATCTCAGTATTTTAATTATTCAGAGAGCTGTAATTTCACGAATGTAATGGATTATGTGTCCTGTCGGAGAAAGAGAAAGAACGGAAGCACGTAGTGATTCACACACAGAGCACATAAAAGATCAAATACAAAACAAAGCATTTAACGTGCTACATTAGTTATGATGGAATTTGATAAACTAGTAAATTAAACGAATTTAAGATGAAGTTTATGATGTTCTACTTTAATGACAAAATAAACTACGTGAATAAAGTGGAAATTTTGAGATTAAAGTTGAAATTTCGTGCTTTTTTCCCACTGTGTGCCTATTTTTTTTTGTCTGCACCCTAATAAGCTTAGACGGTACTGGTAGGCTACAACTTGCCTTTTCACGGCGACTTTGATATGTGACTTCTTTTTTATTTTGGCACTCTCCGACACGCTATGTCACTCGATCAGCTTCCTTTTGTTGTTTATTCCATTGTTTAAATCAACAAATAGTATGTTTTTCCTTTGCCACCACTTGGTATTCGCTGAAATTCTCATATTTTCCCCCATGCTTTTCCCATTGTCTTTTCACAGAATGTTGAGCTTAGGGGCTATTTATATTGATATGCATATTCAAAGAGGCGCAATTCTGGGAGGAGTTTGGGCGTGACAGCACGCGCGTGCACGAGCATTACTTTTCACACTGACCGGGATTTATGGAGCGGTAGAACGTGGAAGTTGGAGTACACACAGATTCCTGCATCTGGATTTTTCTGTGCGTAAGCACATTTCGTGTTTTTGTGTTTACGTCATGTTATAGTGCGAATTCTATGCACGGCGTTATGCATGAGGCCCTAGAACTGCGCATTGAACAATGATCCTTAGCAAAGCATAGGTATGCACAGTGAATCCATCAATGTGGTCTGCGTATTTAGAAAGTTTTATGCTCATCAATGTTTGGTCTAGTGAGGTTTGGCAGAGAGAATGAATAACAAGACCAAGAGATAGAATAGACATGCAGTGGGCTGGCGTCCTGCCCGGGGTTTGTTTTCTGCCTTGCGCCCTGTGTTGGCTGGGATTGGCTCCAGCAGATCCCCACGACCCTGTTATTAGGATATAACAGGTTGGATAATGGATGGATGGAGATAGAATAGAACAAAATCAAAGTCTAAAATACAAGCAAGGGTTGTTACCAAAATAAAACAGCACCCAAATTAACTACAGTATACCCAAAACGCTAACCAGAAAACACTTCAAAAACAAAACCTTCAATTTGTTCACACACACCTCTCAGCACAAAAAAAATTGCTATTGGATATCCATAATCTTCAGCAAACAGGGAGTGACATGAATGCAATTGCAATGATGGTGTGTCTGGTTGTCAGCAGGTGGCAACAGAGGTAGCAGTCACACACAAAACAAAACGAGTAAACCAAGGGAAAACGAAATGGTGTTGCATGAAAATGTGACATAATTTTAAGACCTCAAAAATGCCCATAAATCAATACTCCACTTAAAATGAATTATACATATCCAAAACTGCAAGGGGACATAAAAAGCTAGAAAAAAACATGAGAAATCTAAAAAACACTTCACTTTATAACATTAAACATATAATTCATATACAATACATATTACATTTTCGCTTATCATTATTATTACTTTACATTGTTTGCTTCTTTTTTTTTTTGTTTTCACTATTAAGCTATATTAGTCTTTGAGAAATTACTTCTTAGGCTCTGTCAGAACAAAATTATTTCTTTCATATTGAGTTCTATCAAAACTTTGATAAATCTTCAAGTTTACTGTATCAAAGTAATACTATCTTATAAAAATTAAAAAATAAAGCATTTCCCACACTCTTGCTCTAGAAATCCCAGAACTGCTGGACCCTGGACATGATGGAGCACCACAGCTTAACCTTGAGGCTTGTGAAGAACAGTTCCTAAACTTCTGCACACTCCAATAGTACCTGCAGAAGATAATAATATCCAGAGCACCAAGAGTACCTCGGATAAGAAATGTGTTCACCTCTGTTGAATTTCCAATGGATTTTTTTCTGGCAGAGTCTGACATGGATGGTAGACTGGAAAATGTCTTAATACAAACTAGGCATAGTTTTGCATATTTGCATCATGACTGATTTTTGTTGTTGTTGTTGTAGTTATCTGTGGATCGTCAGCTTTAAGATTGTACTTTATCACGTCTCTACACCTGGACCATTCATGAAGAAAAGTGCTGCTTGCTGGACACAAAGTAATATCACAAAAAGTGATATTGTGATATTTTTTGGTGTTTTAGACTTCACTGAATATCAAAACAATAAATTATACCTCTGGCTGTTTGAGAACCAGCTTTTTCAGGAGACAACACCTCATATTTGAATGGACCCACCAATTAACAAACACAATTATATTAGTAGTAGAGGTACATACCACCAAAATGTATGCATGGATTGTGAGAAGGCTTGGAAAATTAATGAGCATGAGTAGGCATAGGGGTTTAACCCAACTAAGGGATGCAGGGCATCGTCACTTTGAACAAAATGTGTTCAAAGTTCATGGGCCACCGTTTAAAGTGGGAACTGAGGTCAGGATTCTTAAGACCTTGTTCTGCTTCTCTTTCAGGATGAATGCACAAATATGTCACACCAGTCAGACACATCCCCGACCCCTCTGACAGGTCAGCAGGACGTGCCAGGGAGCCAGCCAGGCTCAGGAAGGTCAAGAAGAAAATGAGACATCTGCTCCTTCTGTTCATATGAACCCAGATGTGAATAAGTGTCAGAGGTAAGAAAGGGCATTTCACTTTTAGACTTCGGACTTTCACCAGAATAATATGGTAGCAATTAAGAGTAAGAGGGCCATCACTTTATTAAACAGAGTTAGTCTGTTGAGCATAGCATCACAAACTTTGTGTCACTAATGTCCTTTTCACTTTCTATAAAAAAAACCTACTATATTCAGCATATAATTTTGTCTCAGAACAGAGTTAAGTTTACCTAGTGAGAGAAGTAAAAAGGGTAAAACAAAAGTCACACCATCCCTTCATGCTTTAAATCATTCCAGAAGTCCTGAGGAAAGTCTAGCATGAGTTGTTAACCATTCTGAATGAGTAGAATTATTGGAATGTTGTTATGAGTGTAATGTATTTTGAGCACTGCATGAGTCAGGAATAGAGCAAATTTCCAGCATCAAGACATAGAAGACGAAAATGTTAGATTGTATATGGATGAACGCAAGAAACATTTCCTTTATCCAAATTTACCTATGGTTCTAGCTAATTGAAAAAAAAAAACTAAAGCAACTACATCATTTAATGTAGATTATATAATTGTGGTGCAAAACAAATTGCAATTCAATATGGATGCTCAAACTTATATCATCAAATCAAAGAGCTTGTGACAGATAAGTGGACAGAAAGAACATAATGAGCAAAAAGTTGCTGGAGGTATTGATACACTTTATCTTACTCTATAGCTTTCATATTGTACCATTACCTAAATCTGCATCACTCAAAGGCCCTATCACAATACTTGATATTTTTATTATTATTATATGGGTTTGTATTTATTAAGTGACTCCAGCAGACCCCGTGACCCTGTGTTAGGATATAGCGGGTTGGATAATGGATGGATGGGTGGATGTTTTCAAGGACACACAATCATACATGTCAAATCTGTGAAATCTAAACAGTCTACTGTGTATTCTATCATTTTAATTCTGTTTTCTAAATCTCAGAGCCTAAACGCGTTTTGGACAGATTATGTACATACATAATGCACATTTTTACCTCTAGATGACCTGAAAATAAACTGGTCACTATTACAACAAAGACATATTCCAGTCTTCAATGAAAGAGCTACCTAACAAATATCACCTTCAGCTACTGTCCACAATGCACTAAACAATAAAATGGATAGATGCACTAAGAAAAACACAGCATTACAATTAACCTGTAATATGTATAGCCCAATATGTAGATTGAGTTTCTCTTGAAGATCAAGGTACAAACAGCTCCCAACCATTAGGTCTTCCTTTGCAATGTCCATTTTTCAAAACTTTACCAGTTAAAAACCTGGTAAGAAGCCTGAGTAAACTTTTAAGCAATGTATTTGATAACATGACAAAGCCAAACTGGATGGAAACAGGTCAGCGTAGGAAGGTGTTAAATCAAACAGCACTGCTCTGCATAACAGCAGTCATCGTTAGCACAGCATGCAAACCTAAAATTGTTGCTTTATTGAAGCATGCAGATAATGGTGAGGGAAAAAAGCACAGCAAGTACTATTAGGCATTTGAATGTTTCTGACAGTCTTAACTGCTTTATCAAGCCATTTAATGCCAGGAATGACCAAAAATAAATTAAAAGTTGGGTCAGATTCAGATGGTTTTAAGCACATGTAGCCCAGGGCAAGCAGAAAAACACATTAAAAGCAAAACATCAAACATTTCACCCACATGTCCTGCAGGATAAACTAAAAAATAAAAAACAACAAGTAGAGACTAGCAAGATAAAGTTTAATATCTTTTTCTAAAAAAAGTTTAACTAGTATATATTACTGCATATCACTAGGCAGATAAGAGTACATTTCAGGTGATACTTTTCATGCCATGCTGGATGACATCAAAGGATGCCTTGGCTGCATATGTTTAGCGTGGTCGTGGCTCTAAGTGTCTGCACGAAAAGAAGGCTTGTAAATACCTTGTTAATAGTGCAAGGTCAGCCTTCACTGGGGATGTTTCAAACTGATACATACTATTCAAATTACAAGTGGAAATTGAAATGGGAAACAGGAACATGGAGTTCTTCATTCAGCACAAGCTTCTTATTCAGTACATGCTGAGAATTAAAGGACTAAGAGAGTCATTCAGTTGTTGACGAAATGATTTCTTCTCTCCTTTCTTGTATTTAATATAACACAACCTTCTCAAACTTGCTTCATTTCTGTTGAAATACTTGGCAGCACTGTGCCCAAGGCTGGAAACAGTCTTGAAGAAGGTGCCAGGGCCATTTTTCTCATCAAGCAATGTCTCAATAAATATAAATTCTAATGCTGGAAAGTACTATGCACTTTCAGTGTAGTTTGTAACAATGATTGCAATTATTAAATATATATTAATATACAGTGCATCCGGAAAGTATTCACAGCGCATCACTTTTTCCACATTTTGTTATGTTACAGCCTTATTCCAAAATGGATTAAATTCATTTTTTTCCTCAGAATTCTACACACAACACCCCATAATGACAATGTGAAAAAAGTTTACTTGAGGTTTTTGCAAATTTATTAAAAATAAAAAAACTGAGAAATCACATGTACATAAGTATTCACAACCTTTGCCATGAAGCTCAAAATTGAGCTCAGGTGCATCCTGTTTCCCCTGATCATCCTTGAGATGTTTCTGCAACTTAATTGGAGTCCACCTGTGGTAAATTCAGTTGATTGGACATGATTTGGAAAGGCACACACCTGTCTATATAAGGTCCCACAGTTGGCAGTTCATGTCAGAGCACAAACCAAGCATTACGTCAAAGGAATTGTCTGTAGACCTCCAAGACAGGATTGTCTCGAGGCACAAATCTGGGGAAGGTTACAGAAAAATTTCTGCTGCTTTAAAGGTCCCAATGAGGACAGAGGCCTCCATCATCTGTTAAGTGGAAGAAGTTCGAAACCACCAGGACTCTTCCTAGAGGTGGCCAGCCATCTAAACAGAGTGATCGGGGAAGAAGGACCTTAGTCAGGGAGGTGAGAAAGAACCCGATGGTCACTCTGTCAGAGCTCCAGATGTCCTCTGTGGAGAGAGGAGAACCTTCCAGAAGGACAATCATCTCTGCAGCAATCCACCAATCAGGCCTGTATGGTAGAGTGGCCAGACAGAAGCCACTCCTTAGTAAAAGGCACATGGCAGCCCGCCTGGAGTTTGCCAAAAGGCACATGAAGGACTCTCAGACCATGAGAAACAAAATTCTCTATGAGACAAAGATTGAACTCTTTGGTGTGAATGCCAGGCATCACATTTGGAGGAAACCAGGCACCGCTCATCACCAGGCCAGTACCACCCCTACAGTGAAGCATGGTGGTGGCAGCATCATGCTGTAGGGATGATTTTCATCAGCAGGAACTGAGAGTCTAGTCAGGATAAAGGGAAAGATGACTGCAGCAATTTACAGAGACATCCTGGATGAAAACCTGCTCCAGAGCGCTCTTGACCTCAGACGGTTCATCTTTCAGCAGGACAACGACCCTAAGCACACAGCCAAGATATCAAAGGAGTGGCTTCAGGACAACTCTGTGAATGTCCTTGAGTGGCCCAGTCAGAGCCCAGACTTGAATCTGATTGAACATCTCTGGAGAGATCTTAAAATGGCTGTGCACTGACGCTTCCCATCCAACCTGATGGAGCTCGAGAGGTGCTACAAAGAGGAATGGGCGAAACTGACCAAGGATAGATGTGCCAAGCTTGTGGCATCATATTCAAAAAGACTTGAGGCTGTAATTGCTGCCAAAGGTGCATCGACAAAGTATTGAGCAAAGGCTGTGAATACTTATGTACATGTGTTTTCTCAGTATTTTTATTTTTAATAAATTTGCAAAATCCTCAAGTAAACTTTTTTCACGTTGTCATTATGGGGTGTTGTGTGTAGAATTCTGAGGAAAAAAATGAATTTAATCCATTTTGGAATAAGGTTGTAACATAACAAAATGTGGAAAAAGTGGTGTGCTGTGTATACTTTCCGGATGCACTGTATATATATATTAAGTTTAATATACTCTATATGTTTAGTATTAAAACTAAACAGCTAAAATGCGTATGCATTCAAGTCTAAGATGTGTATTTCAATATGCAAACAATATACTCAGAACTTGAATACCATATATCATGAATAGAAACACATCATGTGTCAAAAAACCTTTGTAGTATATCTTGGAAACCTACAAGAAATCACTCTTCATCAGGCAGTCATTTACAAATTATTATATTTAAGAGTATGGATTCTTACATGCTTACTACTAATAATTCTATTCCACTAGTAAAAATGTAGACTTACTGCCTCTTTTGCATATACTTAGCAGGGCTGATGTTCTGTCTACCCAACAGGACAGTTGCACCAAATGACCACAGGAAACTCCACGAATGCTTCAACATGCACTTTAACTATGCTGTTTACTTCCACAAACTCAGCAGATTACATCTCAACATGAACTAAACACTTTTAATTTCTGTAGCAGATTTTGTTCTATTGGAATTCCATCCCAAATCAATGCTAGCTTAAATGCTACACATGACTGATTTCAAAAGATAGAAATACATAATAATATTTGAAATATTAAAATGTGTGCTTCAATTTAAATGTTTAAAGTCTGAATAGTCTCGATTATAATAGAAATGTGTCATTTTACAACCTCGTCTGTACTAAAGGAAAAAAAAATCAAAAGTAACATGATACTCATAATCAGCCTAAAACAAAACTCCACATAACATTTTAGAAGGGCTAAGACCATCAGTAAAGAATTACATACTAAAAATATCATATTCGCGATCAGCAACCTCCAAACAACATAAAATGACACATAATTTGCATATATTACCAATCCTCATTGTTTCAAAGTTTTGTGAAAGATTGTATCTCATGAGAGTGTGAACCCTTAAGGTCGGTTGATGTGTTATGTACAAATTCAAGTCAAGTTTCAAATTTCTGATAAACACACCTATACTTTTACTCTTTATCATAAGTATGTAATTTTGGCTTTTCAAGCTGCCAAAAATAGGGAGAGTCGCAAAAAACCTCATAGTCTTACATAACCAGACATCAAGTCAAGTTGAACAGTAGGTGCGTTTATTTTTCATAACATTAAGTCTGGAGATGCCAGACAAAAAAAACTGAAGTGCTTTCAAAGCGTTCATAAGTATTCTTATGAACACACATGAAAGTTAATTATGCAGAAAGCTATAACAGACTACTTTTTAAAAAGGTCAAACTGTTTGAGGTCCTTCATCATGCTCAACCTTTACTACATCCCTGATGATGGACCTCATTTAAAACTGACAGAATCAAAAACTAAGAATTCCTACAAATTAATTCTAAGCAGACAAACAACGTCTATTGACAATAACCACCTTAATTGTAAGTCATAATCCTGATATAGTGGATAACTTCCAGATCCATTGCACACAAAATATCTGCTTAGGAAACCATGAGTGTGCTTTATTCTACAGTGACAGACACATGAGCTTATAGGGTCCACAGCAAACAGTTTCAAATGCTACTAACTCATTCTCCCCTTCTGCCCATTGCCAGATGGAACAAACTACATATGAAATACATGTGACCTTGCCTTGGACACCACTTCTCACCTTCCTGTTTCATCTCCCGAAAAGACATTGTTACTTGCTATATGAAAAAGGAAGCTTAAGTGCAGCTTAAGTCTCTTAAGCTATTGTTATTTTCAACTTCATACAGCAATTAAATATCACTTCCCGTAGTAGCCCAACTCTTTTAACAGTTTCTACTTTACTCTTTTTCCACAATAGTTTCATAAGGACTTTTGATTAAGAACTTGCCACTGTATTTTTTAGTGGAATAAGAGCAAGAAATCTCTCTACCCAACTGCACTAGTATCACAAATAAATATCTCACTAAGTATCAGACAAACACTTATGAACATCATGTGACAAAGACAGAGTCAATAGCTCAAACCTAATTCATTTTTAATTTGTAAAGCTAAAATGGTAACCTACTGTACTCATATTTTCCAGATTTTCAAACCACATGGTAGTGCTGACTGGTAGTTTAGTATTCCTCTAGCAACGCTGGATTCTGTTATTTCGCTGATCTAATTATTGCTTTACGATCTCCAAATGGACTTAACCTGCAAAGGAGTCCACAGATTCACTCACAATTTTTCCTTCTACAAAAATTACGTCAAATATAATCAGTATCACACATACAAAAGGACAATTATTTATTACTTGTTAGGTTATCTCTTGTAAATCTGTAATTCTAAAACTATTCTGCTGGGATTTTCACTAAAAACAACCAAAAACTGTCCGACCAATAACAGTCTTGTGGCTTGACACAGTCATTTATTGCATCCTTCAGATTCACAGATGATTAATGACATAGTGGTCTCAAACAAACTTCATCCAGTTGAGGTTAACAGGGGGTCAGAATTTATCCTGGCAGCATTATATGCGGGTCAGGACAGAGTCCTAAACAGGGTACCAGTCTATCACAGTGCCTTACGTACACACCCACTGTAATCAATTTATAGTCAGCAGTTAACCTAAAGTGCATGCCGTTGGTAATGTGGAAAGAAACCAGCACAGGAAACCGGAGGAAATCCCAACTCAGACTCAAACGCCACACACAGAACGACAGCCTTTTCAGGTGAGGGATTTGCCATCAGTCTGTCTAACTACTGGCCAGCAACTCTGTGGGACACTTCCTGAATTGATATCCTTAAAATGCAGGCAAATGTCATAGCTGTAACAGGAACTATTGATTAGATTTTATCTAAGAAATTGGCTGCTTCTATATAGACAATGCTTTCAAATTGATTTGAGATGTTAATGACTAAAGCAATGAGTTACAAATTTTGAAATAAAAAATGCAGTGGAATTAAATACATGAAATACCTTTCTGTTCATAAATGTAATGAATCAAAAAGGGCTAAAACATTATGAGCACTTTTTGAATGCTTCACTAATAAAATATGGGCGCTTCGGCATATATCAAGAGAGCCTGACTTATGGGAAAATCACATCAGCACATTTTATTCAATTATTACAAACCCTGTATATAAGTTTGGGGCAAAATGAACAGTAAAAAATAAGTGCTTATTTCTTTGATGATGAGGTATAAAACAGGACACATTTTATTAGGTAGCATTAGAATTGCAATACCTGGACAAGGTAAATGTGCAATTTGTCAACAACTATACGCTAAATGCTATATTTAAATGCTGTAAATAATAGTCCTTTAACTTTTCATTCCTGTACAGAGAAGTATCATTAATGCACTTCCAAATCTGTTTAATACTGGTGTAGGGTCTCAGTGGGGCGGTGCATATCCTGGCACCATCATGTGCAAGCAAGAACGCAGCCAGTTGGTCCTTTTTGTTAGAATATAAAATTAAACATGTCAAGCAGAACAAGGTTTTCCCATTCACTACAAGTAGCAAGGATGCTAAATGCAACCAGCGAGACTGGAGTAAAATACCATTCAGCAGACTACAAATTGGCAAAAATTCATACAGGTTAGATTGTTTTAATTTTTTCAATGAAACTTGAAAAAAGGCAAGGAACTAGATAGCAAACTGTTTTGCTTTTGTTTAGAATTTCAAAAGCTCACAACTACATTTACTTATACAGTATAGCACATTTTTTTAAAAACAATGTAGCCCAATGTGCCTTACAAGATGACAAAAAGAAAGTTAAATAAAACGAAAAACAAATAAGATTAGGCAATAATATTAAAGAATAAGTAACAAAGAAAAAGCTAAAGTTCAGATGGCTGGGAAGACAGAAAAAACAAAAAAATTCCAGTTAGGCTAGATAAAAAAACAAAATCTGCAGGGGTTCCAAGGCCAAAAGACCACCCGGCCCCCACTGGGCAGACTGTTTTGTCACACTACATTCTCAAATTTTTAATCACATTGAAACGTTTACAAATCTATTCATGCACCCATTATCTGAACTTGCTTTTTCCTTTAAAAGGGTACATAAACTGGTAAAAGCCAGTGCCAGTCAAGTTTTAAAATGTGTATTATAATGTCTATAGGTTTATAACTTTAATTTTCAGTTACCCATTAATCATACTTATATTCTTCACATCTGCAGCAACATCAGTACATAGAAGAATGTTGCTGAATCGTTATAGTACTTAGTGTGCTTAAGCTACCAGATGAATTAGTAATACTATCACTTAAAAGTCATGAATAATTACTTACTCTAAGTAACATGCTAAAAATAAAAATGTGAAAACTACCACAGGAATATGCACATTATCTGAACCAAAATACTTATTGGAGCTTAGGGTATTTTTACAGAATGTAAAACTTTTTTCAACACATTCATAAACTGAATATTTAGTTCATATTTTACATGATTTCAATAACAGCTACATTATCAGCAGACTACAATTATTATAAATCCAAAAACAGCTGTAGAAATCCATTAAAGAAGAGAAAAATGTGCAATATAGTCCAATATTTTAAATTGCCCAGTAAGTCCTGAAAAGCAATAAAAGCTGTTGCTGTCAGAGGTCTCTCATTGTTAGAGCTAACATAAATCAAAACAAAGGAAATTATCTTTTAAACATCTTTTGTTGAATTGAAATACTTACTGATGGACCTGAAGCTCAACCTAATAAAGGCAGCAAAGAGCAATAGGACTAGTGGAATGGGGTCTTGACAAACCAGATCCTGATCTAAAACTGTATTTATATGCATTGTTATAACAACAGAATCCTGCTTCTTGTCAAAAAAAATCTGAAAGAAAGGTTATGAGAGGTTGGCACCTACTGGTCATACAGATATGGCACTTTACTGAATCCATTCTATAAAACAGTAACAAATATGAAACACTGTCACTTCATAAGTGAGTATACACAGGATACTAATAACATTTGATTCCTCCTTCTACTGTACTGTCCGTGCTATTATCAAACCTATGCAAGAACTTAATTAAGTGAAAAAATTTCTTAATGAATGTAAACCAGTCCTGCTTACTTGTAGACGGCTGACAGGTAAATACCAATATTGCAGGCAACAGAAGGACTTACTTGGCAGAGAAAGGCTGTGATAATAATATAAATGTAAGCTCCAGCAAAGGAAACATATGTTTGCTGTGGCAATTACCCCAGTGTCACAGAAACAGGAGGAGGATTATGGGGGTTCTCACTTAACATTTTAGAAGTTCCATTTCTATAAACTGCAGTAGGTAGCCATTTATAATGTACAGGATAATACACAGATGTAAAGCAATCCTGGGTTTAGCAAAAGCAAATGAAGCAGGAACACCCTGTGCATGTTTTGTTTAAGTTTTGTTCATTCTGTTATCTGTGTGCATTTTTGGGGAGAAAACATTTTGAATGCATTGGAACAGTGTATTTCAATTGAGTACCTACTATACATGTTAATAAAGAGTTCTGATGATATGAATATGGCAGGCAGTTTACTTGGCCCTTTAAACAAGTACAGTGGAACCTCGGTTCACGAACGTCTCAGAACACGTACAAATCGATTTGCAACCAAAAAGTTTGCCAAACTTTTGCATCTGTTCACGACCACATACTCGAGTATACAAACAAGCCAGTTTCCCTTTCGGTTTGAGCGCGCCGATGATTTCCGCACTTCAGTCTCTCCCTGTGCATTCCTTGTGCAGCGAGAGAGAGAGAGCGAGAGAACAAGCGACACACACAGACACACGCGAGACAGAGACACACACACATGAGAGAGAGACACACACGTGCGCGAGAGAGACACGCACATGCACGCATGCGAGAGAGAGACACACGCGTGAGAGAGAAAGACACACACGTAACACACACACACAAGGGAGAGAGAGAGGGGTGGACGCATAAGGCTGAGAAGGCAGTTAAAGAATGCACCAGGCTTGTTTTTAAAGAGACAGATTCGAGCATTGTTTTAACCTCGTTGTATTTAATGAAGACTTTTTTCTATTGGATTTTAACCTCCACTTCACTTCTGTTTACAGCGATTGGTTCGTAGTGTGCATTGTTGCAATGTTACTTTTCTTGGTGGTTTGTTAAATTACGGATTTTTCAAATGTTCATTTTTTTCCCTGTGCTTAAAACTCATTAAAAAAAAGTGTTTTTAGTGAGCTGTTCACAGCGCTATAGCGCAAACACTTGCAGTGCTATTTTTCTCTGTTGTTCAAGGTTTTCTCAGTGTTATTCAATGTTTTTACATTTAGTTTAATATTATGCTGTGTATTCTATGGTGTAATTAACTATATTTGTGCTTAAAAATCTTTGAAAAAATATATTTACATACAGTTTGTACAGTTTGAAACAGAATTAATTATACTTACATACAATCCTATGGGGATTCGGTCCACGGCCAAATCAGGTTATGACCAGACTTTTGGAACGAATTATGGTCGTGAACCAAGGTTCCACTGTATAGTGGCTCAGAACTCAAGGAGGATGGCCTCAGGAATACCAGAAGTCATTCCTGACCCCAGTAACGATTTTGGTGACAACCCTGCAAGTGGTCCAAAGCTAAGGTTTAAAGACCCATTCACATCTACATGTTTTTCTAGCTTTTTTTATTTTTTATATACTTTCTTAATCCCTAAGGAGAAAGTGTCTTTGGAGATTCAGCAGTAGACCAGAACATTCCATACCACTTGTAAAGTTATTATTTTCAACAAAACTATTCATGTCTAAGTGCTTTAGCAGGGAGCAATTTAGAAAACCTCTATCTCCAGCAGTTTTCAGTAGATTTAGCCAAACGCTTGAAATGAATGTTATGTTCGTACAAAGAGCATTTTTGTACCCTTTTTTTACAGGAAGTCATGGTCTCTTCCTGTGGCATGAGCTGGAAGTGAAGCAGCCCATCAATACTAGCACAAAAATTCAGCATGGACTGGCCAATACAGTACTTCAATGTAAATTACACTTTAGTGATACTACAGGAAACCACTCAAAGGAAAATTTCAAAGTACAATACATGTTGTAACGTTGCTGGAATCTAGTCATACAGGACCTCTACACAATGTAAAAAATTACATAATTTTCTGAAAAATATTGTAATTTTAAGTTGTGAAAATCATACACACAAACAAACACACACATGTAGACACCCATAAAGAAACCATGCTAAAATAAATTTTTTTCAATGTTTTGAACATTGTAGAATCCACATGTGAACACAACTCGATGGCAAATGTTTGACCTCATCACTAAAGTTTTATTTAAATTGAAGTAAAACTGCCAGTGTCATTGTGCATGTGCATGCTTTGGTCATTTATATTGAGGAAAGAGGCTAAGTACGCATGTAGCCTGCAATCAAGTAGCAAGAACACAACAAAACATGTAAGTATACATTTAGTTTTATTCAATTTAAAGTTTAATAAATTTACTACATATGTTTTAACATAGGCAGAATGGTAGCACACAGCTGTCAGTCTGGCCTCACAGTGTTGCATGGCATTTGCATGTTCTCCTCACGTATTTGTACATTGAATGGTATCAGTAATTGTGCTTAACCACTGGTTTAACACGGAATACTAGAAATTTGTCCATAATACTTCTTGGTTACAATACCTCAGAGAATTCAGTTCGCCATGTGCTGTAAAATAAATAACATCCAGCCCCTTTTGACATCCCCAACCCTAGCCCGCCAAGATTTGTCATATGAACACTGGCTGCTGTGCAACTAAATCACAATGTTTTAAAATATCTAACTGGATTAAAACTCAACTTCTTAAATTTTCCTTGGGATCAATAAATTAACTATCTATCTATATAAACACATATCTTATTTCTAGGTCTTTTCTATAGAATTGCACACATCCCACTCTTTTCTGATTATTTGTGTGGTCACGCCACCACATTTGCTCTTTGCCTTACATCCAGTGCTGCTGCAATTACAATATTAATAATAATTATTTTTTTACATTCATATAGCCTCTTTCTCTCTATTCAAAAAGCTTTACATAGGGAATGGACCAACTTCAACTACCACCAATGTACAGCATCCACCTGGATGATGCAATGGTAGCCATTTTCATGCCAGCATGCTTACCACATATTGGCTATTAGGTGGTTAAGATGGTTAGAGAGAGAGATTCAATTAGAGAAAGGGGATGATTAGGCGGCCAGAATGAGTAGGCTATGGAGGGCAATTTAGCCTGGACATCAGGATACAACCTAATCTTTACAAAGGGTGCCCAAGGATCTTTAATGATCACAAATATTGTGCTTATTGACATCAGTGTTTAATGTGGGAATTTTCAGGATGCTGCCTGAATTCTTCATAGAGAGTCCTGTATTATTGTTTGTAGTCTCTTTGCTGCAGAATAAGATGAACCCAATATCACAATATTGTTGCTGTAAAGAAATAAAGGCCTGGGTATATAGTGAACCTAGTCAGTAATAAAGAATCAAAACCTCACTTGGGAGATGCCAGGAAAGGTAAGCCTAAGCAACTACACTCATGTAACTTTAAAGTATGAACAAATGGAAAATTCACAAAGGGTATGCCTCTGAAACTCCTGTGAAATGTGGACTCTTGTGTACCTCTAGTACATGTAACTGGAAAACGAAATGCACAACTACACCTTGAATAAATTAGTCAGTATCTTCCTTCAAAGCAGAGCAGCAGTTGACAAAGCACAAACCTTCTCCAAGGAATATGAAAAAAGGGATTTTAATGACACTGGATTGCATTTTCAAGATTTGAAGTCACAGTGGTCTAAGTACAAGTCACATACAATCATCAACAATCACTCATACTGATTCAAGCCATCAGAATATTATTTAGACTTTGAGAGGACCCATGAATCTGCAAAGGACAGTGACCAGAAAATAAGTCAAATATGCAAGCTCTGCATATGGCACACAAATGATCTTAGAAAAGGCTTCACTCTGACACATTCTTGATCTGATACAGAATATGTGTCTGTGTGTCATACATTTCTTATAAACCACTGAATAAGAAGCAAAATTGGAGCAGAGTTTTTCACAATGTTGTGTATTCTGATATACTCTGAATGATCTGAGATGCACATGACCCTGTAGTTAGGACATAGCAGGTTGGATAATGGATGGATAAATAAACCCATGACTTTGTTTACATGCAGTGCAGAGGCTCTTATTCCCGTGAATTATAAAATCCACACTTTACAGCTTGCTTACGGACATGTACCCTGGCTCCTCTATACATCCCCACGCAGTACAGGAATGCATATATTTACCAAGTATTTCTTCATTCAGTTGCATATAAGAATTTCTTTAGTGTTTGTTAAAACGTACTGCTCACAAAACCTCTCTTTAAATTAGACTTCTGCTTAGCTGAACATTAATCATTAGTTCATGCTAATGGTTGTGAAAACGTGCTCTGCTAAAATAGGTACAAATTAACAAGTACAAATTGTTTCCAGTAACACATTTTACAAAATGTTTTAATTATGCAGACAAAGTGAAAAAGTGTGTGCTTTAGGAAGTGTCATGTCTAAAACTAGACTAAGCTGTTAAAAAGCCCTTTGATTTAGGAATTCCCTTTCAAACAATGACTAGATATTCAGTTTATTGTATGCGTAAGAGATGCTAAAGAAATGTTTTATAAAAGTGTCAGACTGTGCATGAAAGAAAAAATGGCAAATATTTTGCATGTAAATAGAAATGATAAATGTGCAAAAGATATACTGCAAAAGCCTGTCTAACTAAATTGTCTCACTGTTTAAAGTTATTTTTTATATTTACAGGCATAACTTCTACTTCTTTTAAGGAGGCATTGGACCAAAAGTATTGGACTCCTTTTAATACTATCATTTTCCTTCATTATATAAAATATGCATAAGTTACATGCCTCTCAAGCTATGTCATTTGGACCTTCCCATTAAGCTGTGGTGTTGAAAACCTCTGTGCAATTCTTGATCTCTACCATTTGGTACAGTTGGTGTCTATACATTTAAGTAGTCTAAAATGAACCCCTTCTAAGACTTGCAACTATTACTTCAAACTTTTTGTGCAACTGAAGCCTAAAATGTGTTATGAAAATATTGAAAGAAAATTGTCCATTGATACTCCCTGTCCAGTACATGCACCACAAGTGGAACTGAAGATCCAATGCACTATACCTATTTTAGCTAAAAAACCCTACAACTTCTGATCCTTTCAATTCATAGCGAGATCTTGTCAGGATTATATATTAACAAAATTTATTAAAAGTAAGTAGATGTCAGAATCATTCTAGCTTACGGACTGACATAACTGATTCAACAATTCACAAAAATACTCTTATTTTTAAAGAACAGCACCAAGTAAATCATTCTTAACTTTATTATGATTCAAAATCTCAGTAATCACATGCAAAACGGACCTTTAAATTGATGCATTAGTCTTTTTTCTGCATCTAGCAACTTTGTGCATGAACTTCCAATAAATTATTAATATTTTCTTGAGGCATAAGCCCCCCTTAAGAACCTTCTATTTTTGTGTAAATCAAATAAGAAGTTATGATCATCAGCAAAACACTAATGGGAAGGAAGTGCTTGAAATCCCCACCAGTACCCCCCTTGTGCTGTGCATGCATATCATATTAAGAGTACCCAACCAATACTTAAATCAGCTCCTCAATTACAATATGAAAACTTTCAGTCCATGGGTCTCTCACACACATAAGAGCCGCAAAGAGTGTACAGACTATAAAACAGTATGCAATTATTAACTCTGTTTGACAGGACAGCTGACCTGCCTTTACTTAATTCTACCCACTCAATATTCTACATTTGTCCCCTTTGTTGGCCATCATCATACCCTAACAACTTCTATCTTTGCCAGAAATTTACTTTTATCGGACTATTACAATGGTAAACATACAGTGTGCATCTCTTTTGCTTTATACTGCAGGATCCAGGTGAAATATTTACAAAAAAGATAACAGACATTTATTTATTTCAAGATTCACTATAAATATACAACTGGCAGCAATGGTCTACAGTAAATGCTTGAAAAGCTGCTTACCTGTATATTTAAACAACACCTTAGCCTGGCTCATTTATCTCACACTTATAAAACTTTATTATTATCAGCTGTCACAATGAGAGATCTCTGGAGCTCACAGAATATACCTCACTGTACTACCTCTCTAACCACCTCACACACATCTCCTATTTAATTCCTAATTTTGCATTAATATTCAGCTGACACCAAGAAACTGGAGTGAACACTTTCTCTGGGACAGAATAAAACAGCAGAATAAAACATTATCACATTTATTGTATGAAAACCATTTCATGTCAAAGTGACAAAGAAGTTGCTAAATGACTCGATTAAAATCGGTTCTTTAAATAAAAATATTTACAGATACATTAGCAATAATAATAGAAAGATATATTAAGAGTTTTCAGTACTAATATGTGTGTGCTTGAAGTTACTTAATAAAACATAGGTATTATAACTTTTCAAGAAAGAAAGGGTGTTGCACTGATTAAAGACTTCCTATTTTCCCTCAACACCACCTCTCCTTATCCCACTTCCTTTCCTGTTTAAACATGCTGAATGGACTGCAAACCCTGTACTCATGTCACCCAAGTCAGTTAAAATAATAAGTGCCAAAGAGAATTAATTCAGGAAATCACTAACTTTTTTATTATATTGTCATATGGAAGATTTGAAAAGACCCGTGTGGACTGGAAGAGACATTTAGACAACCAAATTCTAGTCCAGGCTGGTAGTGGGTGGTGTCTGTCTGTGTCAAAACCTGGATGAGGCGTGTTGCTTTACTTAAGTGGTATTAAAAAACACACACATACTATTGTATGTATATATCTTTACCTTTCATTGTAACTGAAAACAGTGATGAGTGTGAGACACACAGTTTGCATACAAATGCAATGATCATGTGTTGAATACCATCACATCATATAATAACTTGATCTTTATCCGACAGATAAGTGGTTTTGTATGCATACTTTAGCTTCTGCTGATTCAAGCATAAGGCCTCGACTGACCAAAATTGTGATGCATGTTACAGAAAACATCTGTAGTGATAAAAACCTTAGGCCAGATTGTGTACACTTTGAACAGTGAAGACATTTTAACTTGCAGAATTATGTAACATGTTGAAGTTCACATTACTGAAGTTCAACATGTTACGTACACATTACCATATTCACAACAAGTCTCGAAAGTAAATAGTTTCTACCATGTCATAAAAGTTCATAAGTAAGACAAGATCATTTGACATTCAGTGCAAAGTGGTGTAGACACATGCAAAAACTATATAAAGAAAAACTAACCCCCAAGAATAACAAAGGCAATGTTAGATTTCTCTAGAAATTAAAATATTAAATATTAGCTAAAAACATCTAATATTAGTGAATGGTGTGCTGCACCTGTAGTGGTTACAGCATATTACTGCCACCTCTATGACATATTTGCATTTGCTAACCCGAAGAGTGAGAACTGAAAGGTTGTCTGTTAATTAGGCTATGATTTGCTACATTCTTTACAATACATTCTAAACTAGTTCTAATATTACTGTATCAGATTGATATAGATCTGTATTATCTCACAAAAATTAATAACTGATCTGAATCATAAGCATTAATACAAATTAAATACACCTTGACTTTCAGTTCTTTGGTGTGGTTTTACGGAATGGTGCTATGAATAACAAGATATGTATCACCCAAAAATTGATTGATAAAAACACATTTTTATGGGTTATATGATATCCTCTCAACATTCTTTATATGTTATATTCATTCTCTTGAACGCATCTTCATTTCCATACAAATGTTTAGAGCAATGAATCTCAAGTTCAAATTTATTGTCATGTGTATAATAAAATACCTGGTTGGATGTCTCTTTAGTCTATAGAGACAGCATTAACAGAACATGACGTAGAGCAGACAATTCTTGAAAAACAAACAGAATGGCTGTAAACTTCATTTATGATTAATTTGTTTACTGAATCTGTAAGAAGGCTGCATGCCTTAATAAACTATCAAGAAAGCTGTGTTATATGCAGTCCATAACTAACTCAAACTTAACCCTGATAACAAACAGTAGCAAATTAAAAAACAAGATGCAGAATATGAGTCAACACATTTTTCACGTTATGTATGCTAAATATAATTTTGGAGCATGTTGCTAACGTTTCACCATAACCCTGAATTGCATTATGCCACAAAACTACTAAATTACAGAATGCTAAATATCACGAATAATCAAAACAGAACACTACATGACATATCCGATTGATCAAGTGCCAGTACAAATTCTTCCTGTTCAGCCTGGGACATTTACTATCAAACTTCTTGCAGTTACTATGACTGAAAGGGTCCAAAGACAGTTGTGCAACCTCCTAAGAAGAGACTTGTCAACTTTGTGTCTACTGGTTGGCATGAGCACTTCAAATATGCTTTATGAGAAGAAAAATTCTAAACACTTTCTCATTCACTTAGGTGTGGAAATATAAATGTGTACCATATACAATAGCTCTCAATATAAAGTGGTATTTATATATTTATTTATGTAATCATTTATAAACTACTAAAGAGTTGAAAGAAGCAGAAGAAGCGTGCAGTATAAATCATTTACGTCCCTAATTTCATAAGAAAAAAAAAATTACAATAGCAACCTTTATATTCCCATTTAGTAATCTATTCATTACCTGAATATGCTCTTACAGTACAGGGTTCTTCAGAAGTACTTAGTGAAGTGCAGGAACCTTTATGAAAGACCAAAAAATCCACCAGCACTCACTCATGCGGAGTCAATGTGTACACTGTATAACTAAGGACTAGGCTGGGAAGTGAAGCCATGCCATTTAGAGCTATGAGGCAAAAGACATAACCACTGTGTGACTCCCAATTTTAAGAAATTTTCCATTAGTTTGAAAATATTCACAAACATTTATTAATCCTATGGATTACAAATTAGATCAAACATAATGGCTGATATGTTGATGGCTTACATTCTGAACACAATGAACTGAGCTACTGGTGTAAACTGCAATCTGAATAATTCAAGCATAAACAGAGAGAAAATATTTTTCTTTAAAAACAAACAGAAGTTAACTATGCTGTCTTTCAGATCACACAAAACAAAGAGCCACTTCTTCAGAGCTGGGCAAAGCAATAACCCTCGGGTGAAAACTGCTGCTTTTGTTGGGTACCCAGTCCAGACCAGCAATTCTCTTCCATTAGCAATTCGAAAGAAACAGATCTTCCTTATTCTTCCCCGTTCTAAAAGAAGAAAATAAAAGGGAATGGGGCGCTCCCTGGACTATCTGAAACTGCACCACTGTTGCTGTATTTGTTTCAAGGATGAAATGCTGTAACAGTATCTACCAAGCCATGACGATCAAGGGGTACATCTCCAACGAGCCCTGCACAGATCAAATGTTAGGCATTGCTCTGCTTCGAAACAAAAGGAAAAAAAATCTCAGCTCAATACTAGCAAGTCAGGCTGATAACTACAAATAATAAATATTTCAAACAATAGCTTTATGGCTAAAGTTATAGAAAGGGAAAGGAGAAAGAAAAGATAAATGAACATTTTTTTCAAAGATAGATGAGGAAGTGTCTTACAAAGAGAGAAGGAATGAAAAAAACTTTTAACAAGGGAAATCGGAACATGTAAAATTCTTGGTAGCATTTGAAGCTTGGACTGAATGATGGAAAAAAGAGTGTAATTTTCAGCTGCATTTTTAATGCTCTAAAATAAAAAAAAAATCTTCGGAACATCTAAAAAGAATTCAGTTGAGCACCCTAATATCTCTAACTATAAATGATCAGGGAGCAAATGAAAAAGAAACATAATCTACTGAAGCAAGTAAGCATATTTTAAAGAGATCCCAGAAAAAACAGCCATTCCCTGGCTTTAAACCTTTACTACAGTTTTGCTATTTCTGTCTTCAATTTGTTAAACATGCCAAAAAGCCTCTTCATTATTTAACTGCACATGTTCCTTTACAAGCCTTCAATTATGAAACAGAATAGTAATTTAGTTTATTATCTTTCTTTAGATACATAACTAATCTGTCCTAGTTGTGCCATAATTATTATCACTATACTGAGCCCAGCTATTACAATTAAAAACAACAAAGGGAAAGTAATCCATCCTCACTAAAAAGGCGGCACTCACTTGGAGGATTAAAACTCAATTTATTTTAGGTTATAAGGTCTTGCATTGGCAGGTAGTGCGGGAAAAAAGTGCTTCTCAAAAACGGAGGCGAATAAAAATTTTACTGTCTCGTGGTATGAAAGGTACTTAATTACGTTAATATCTGTACCAAGCAAGCCAACTGATAATGTCGATTTTTATCTGGATATATAATGAATACATAATTAACTGGAAATAACCTTATAGGCATTTTATACAAAATTCCGTAGTTTTTCAATGACATGTTTATTTTGACTGCTGAACCAATTCTTGTTTTTTATTGACTGTTTTGTACATATCCCTCAAATGTGTTACAAAAACAAATCATTTTGTTACTTAAAGCATCTTTATTAAGCCAATATATTTTAAAAATGGGGCAACACATATATATTCGTACTAATCCCAGCAAGACTTAATTTAGTATGACTAGTTCTAAAAAGAAAATTACAAGGTAGAATTTTAGACATGGAGATAAGACCAGAGTACTGTACTTTATTATTTCATGCTAGCCCAGCAGTCCAAAAGTCAATTCCAGGAAGCTTTTCAATGTAGCCTTAAACCTCACATAACATTCCTATTTCATATTGATATTACTTACACCTCAAAACTTGCAAAATGTGCTTCTGTTATTTTCAGGCTTTGTTCAGAAGATTGCTTTCACATATGCATAAGACACAAGGCATTATACAAAATAAAAACTGACATATATTCTAATATGCAAACAGGTATAACTACCTCAGGCTATGGAAGCTTTGCTAAAGCAAGTATTACCGCATGCACCATTTTGATTGTGCCATTAGATCAATAACCTCAACAATCTATTTAGACTAATACACAGCTGTTCTTGGTAAAGCAAATGCAGCAACTACAGCATCTCCTTGAATATAATGCATTCCTTCACAATAAATAGTCATCATTGATCACAAAAACAAAAGTAGAGGAATGAGCACAACAACGCTGTATGCTGTTTCCAGTGCCTGTCCACAGGTTTTAATTAGCTGTTGTTGAAGGAAATATACCGCTGCTGCTGCTCACTGTGAACCTTATAAGTGATATTTAAATCAGAGAATGAAGTGAATGGTGCAATTAGGCTCCGCCTTACATTTTTCCATGGATGTTGCTTGATTATACATTTCAGCATGTCACTCTGTCAACTGTACAGCTTAACTATGTATTCTACTTTACCAAATGGTCCACTGGTACTTTCTCTTCCAATTAAATTTTACAACTAGCATTAATGGAAGATGCACATCATAGCATGTCTCTCTTTTATCTCAAAATCATTCATATTGCATAAGAATCGTCTCAGCACCATGATAATTTAAGCAAGCTGGCGTTTTAGAAAGTAAAAAATAAATATAGAAAATATACAGTATTTCAGATTAGTAATTTAAATATCAAAGATACAACTTAAATGTATCCCCACTGAATAGGGGCATTAGATGCACACTTTCATTATTCTTTACTACAGAATGTGGTTATGGGTTCCAACAGTCATTGCTTTAAATTAGTGCAATGCCATAAGTACTGTGCAGTGGTTGGCCAGCGTCCTCACAAATTAAGTTTGCTGCTTCTTACAACTTTATGGCTGAGAATGAATGCAACATTTCTGGATTTCATATAGATACAGATATGGCTGACACTGAGGAGTCAACATGGAAACATAAATATGCTTTGCAGGCAGATATAGCTGGTAGTTTCTGTATGCTGGAGTAAAGTTATCCAAGACACCTTTACAGCAATGGATACTCTCTCTGTATAAAGAGTTTCATCCACAAAGCATAGTGAATGACTGCTCCCACCCTTCCCACTGCCTTTTTGTCCCACTTTCGTATGGCAGAAGTTACTGTAGCATCCAAACCAGTTCTGCCAGACTCTGCAATAGCTTCTACCCCTTGGTTGTCTGGTCTCTTACCTCTGTGCTATCTAGTTTGATCTTCTTTGGGGATATGACAAGAAAATCACAGTACCTAGAAGGTAACCCATACAGACACAAAGTGAAAATGCAAACTCCACATAGCCAGTAAATTGGCACAAGCTTTAAACCAGGACACTGGATCCATGACACAGTTTAGATAACCACTGTACTAAAGTGAAGTTACAATCACACTACAGAGTAGCTTAGCTCTGCAAAAGCAATAATAAAGCTTCTTTTCTAAGAAACTGGCAGAGTATTAACTATACAAGAATTTTCTACATGGCATACCTTAAGTGCATCCAAATACACTGCTACCTAAAACACTTTCCACCTTAAAAAATTAAAAACCTTTTTTGATTTCTTAATATTCCAATTTGCCATTGGCATATCCTAGAAAAATAAATTTAATATACAACTGTATCCTTTTTTAATTCTCTGGTGGTATATTCCAGTCCATTTTCTCTCACACAAAAATAGCAGCAGCTGTTTCTCAGTTGGCTTTCAACAGAAATGGTTAAACAAACTCTAAAAAGGTATATACTGCCTTATGCAGTTACATCTATTCCCTCAGCAATAAAACATGCAGGCATGCCTCTCAGATTTAATTGAAATGGGTTTGTAAACTTGCCCTTTCCCCACTGGGACTGAAGACGAACTCTGACCCTCTCCAGGAACCAATAGAAAAAGGCAAATTCCACCGAGCAGTGTCAGTTGTCAAGGCTTTTGTTCATTTTGCTCTCCCAAAAATACAAAAATGAAATCCTTTACAATTTCACTTTATTTTTTCCCTTACCTATTTGTCTGCTCAAGACTCACTTCATCATCCACGTCTGTCGTCGTGATCTTGTAGGTGTTGCTTTTATTCTGTCTGCCATAACAGGATTATTTTTTACTCTCTGTTGTGACTCCATTATCAGTTAATAAAATAAGTAGCTGTAATCACAGCTTTCACATCCCATTCTGTATTCCAGTATAGTTTAAATAATACCCATTATGTTTTAAACTGATGTTACATTTTCAAAATTGAATATCATACATTCAGGTGTCTAAAAGAAAGTTGCTAAAATCATGTTAAAAAGGGAAATAAACAGTACTGAAAAATGGCATATGCAAATTCAAGAGTCATGCATCATAGTTTAAGTTTGAATCCAAGGAAAAATATCTTCTCTTAAAATTTACATAGTCTGCACCACCCCACAAATCTCATTACATTTACTGTAGTTCTCTTTGCAGTGCAAACTTTAAATAAACTGTGGAGTAGCAGATATTTGTACACAATGGTTAGTTAATCTGCTCCACAAAAATGCCAATGACAATTTCTTTATTTAAGAGAAAGTTCCCTTACATCTAATTCTAGCAGTCAGTGCAGCTGTGGAGGAGCCAAACACCCCTGTCCAAAACAAGGCTGGCATCCCCAGGTGTGCATTTCTGTTTGGATTAAACAGTAAATTTGTGCAAACATGGGTTGTAGTACACAATATATATAGTGCCAGACTACTGATCCGTTAAGAAGCAAGGTTAAGAAACATCATTACAAGGGCACAGTCTATTGAAGCAAGAGGCCTCAGGGGGTTTCCTCCCAAAATTAAGTTGCAGAAACTAAATGTGGATCAGACCAAAGCAAAACTGAAACTGAAGTATGATTTGCTCAGCCATTTGTGGGCATTATATCCAAGAAACTTAGGTGCAGGACTATAAAGAGCAGGTTTGTCAGTTCAGTCCAGCACAGCACATGACCTTCGCCAAGTCATTTAACCTGCCAATGCTCTAATTGTAACAATATGTAAACAATATGCCAACAATGTGCCACTGATCTGAAAGTCATTTTAGATAATCTTCATCTTCATGCATATGCAACAGTAATGAAAGGTCCAGATTCCTTGGTCCTGCTTTAGTCCATTTATTCAAATGTCTTCACAAAATGTTTGAAAGAATCTTACCTTCCATTAATTCCGTACCATCTAATCTTTAGCCTATGAAAATGTCCATGTCATTTAAAAATGTGAGTTCTACTTTCCCAAACATATCAATACAAAGCAATTTTCAGTCCCGCGTTGTCTTTCATATCTTAGGAATGCTAATTTAAAGGCCTATTAAATACTATTTGATTTTTTGGTAGACTATAAGATAAAGGATTGAGCTTTCCTGTCATTTCATAAATACAAAAGAAAAAATTACAACCCTCTTATCTGAAAAACAGTGCTAGTCATTTTAATTAAGTTGTTGCAGCTTTCATCATACATATCTTTCATGCTTCTCTTCTGATTTACATACGTATAGTGACAGGATGGCAGACTTGCAAGGTTGCATTATATTCCAGGATGGGTTTGGTCAGACCCATCTCTTATAAGGCCTATGCCTATTGCCTCCTTCATCCCTGGCATTACTTTGCCAGCCCGACAACCTACTGTATGACCTTTCTATACACATTGCCACACACAAAGACCTACACTCACACAAACACACATATATATATATATATATATATTATATATATATATATATATATATATATATATATATATATATATATATATATACAATTATAGTGGAGATCTAGGTCAATTTGCTGACATTTTGTCACGTAGAACGCTAAGAAAATGGTAAAATCTACCTGATGCACAGTACAATTGTAGCAAAACATTTTCTACTTCTTAAATAAATGTCTATCTTTCTACCTTACCCCTTACTTGATATCATACCCTAAAGAAGTTTATATGATGCAAACTTGAAACGTTTTTTGTTCTCTTATAAAATATCTTAAGAAAGGAATCATATGTCATAAAAGGTTCAAGTACAGTTCATATCCATGTACTCCATATGCACATTTAATTTGGCATCCCTTTATAATTTCCATCAAACTAGCAAATAAAATGTAGCTTTATACTTCTACTTAAGGCATTATAGATAACTAGACAATTCACTTACATTGCATTAGTACGAATAACCTCTCATCAAAGTAAGTGCTAAACATACCTCTGTAAAATGCATTATTTAATATATAAAATATCAAAATGTGATACTCTCCTTTGAAAGGTTCTGTTCCAACAAGCATGAAGGCAAAGTGTACTGTTTTATAAATAATACAACCCCTTAGTGATATGGTCATCTTTCAGTATAATTTTTAATATACAAAATAGCAAACCAAATATGTACCTTTTATATATACAACAAAGTAAGCCTTTTACTGATGACGACATATGAAAAATTACATACAGCACACTGTATTCTGTTTTAAATGTAATTGGCACAATCAACTGAAAGCACTGTCTCTGTAAACAGCCTTGGTCAAATGTGTTTAATAAATAAAGAATTAAAACAGTGATAGTTGGATTGTGTTACTTTAAAAAGAACACAACATTTACAATGTAAACACATATTAAAGTGTCCCATTTTTGAATATGTAATATAGCATTGTAAATCCTTTATCTTTAAACATACATTAATGATTAATACTTTTAGCTTAGGGTTTATAAACTGAAAGATCTGTGGCTGACTGGCAATAACTCAGCATTACATTTATCTGCATGAGTTACCAACAACAACAGAAATGCTATCTGCCATACAAACTTTTGCTGTGAAAATTGATCTCCCTTTTCTGTACACTGAAACATCATGCTTTCTATATCAGGGACTTGTGATTTGATCTGGTGGTCTCTAGGCAAGGGTAATAAAACCTGTGGCTGATTCCTTGTGTTTGCATGTATGCTGTACAACATAACTAGATTTTCTTGAGCATGGGTAAGGTGCTATATAAATAAAATGTTTTATTATGATTATTATTATTGATGATGATATACTTATAACAACCCACAGCACTAGTGCATCCAAGCAGGGGCATGAGTAACTGGTCTGGGAGAAGCGTAAGCAAACCTCCCTGTCTCTTTCTTTCACTTGCAGTAGTACCTGACGTACTGTAACAACCAGATCATGCTGCACAATGATCCATGGATATTTCAGGAAAATACTCACTTCTCCATCTGTTGCAAATTATTTTAATTAGCTGATGAAAAGCAACACTCTGTCTTTTACAACACATTCTTCCTTTTTTCTATACCTATTTAGAGAGTCACATTTATGATGTACTCATCATGAATTCATACACCATCACCTCACCTGGATTTAAACTCTCATACCCACCACATAAGTTCCATGCGTGAATAACCAAACATGACAAGGCGAATCTGCCACTGTTACCAGTCTGCGTACTACAGGTATTGTACAATTATAAATGTATAAATAAATTAAATATAAAATAGCTGATCCAGAACCATGGCCTGTTTTCAAACAGATACTATCTTGTTAAAACGGAGGCAGTCAGGACACGGGACAGACAGGCGTCACCGTTTTGTTTATTTAGTGTAAGCGAAGAGTCATGCATGTCAGCCGATGCCATTCGTCAATTAGACTGGGCAGTGCCAGTTGTTACCCAGGTACCGTCCTGCCACTTTTGGAATCACGAGGCGTTTCGTTTCAGAAACAGCATTTTCGTGAAGCAGATCTAATGTCTTTATTAGAACACCTTGAAAACTTTTTAGATTCACTGTCTTTTCTATTACAACGTCCATGTACGTCTCTCATGATAAGAAAAAATGGAAGTACAACAGCCAAAAAAAGAGACCTGAAAAGAGTCCGGGTACCTGTGCAAGGCTGGGTACTTTCCAAGACTGCTTTTATATTGGAACAGCTATCCGAACCGTCATAAATGGGAACAAATGGAAGTAGGATGGGGTTAAATGTAAGAAAGTGCACGCCACGTCTGCGGCTGAGCGATTACTTCCTTGAACTTAAACCAGCAAATCTGAGTAAACCATCTAGAATGGGCGCAAAAAAGCAACAACAACATCTTCGGTTGGGAGTAAAATAAACAATTGCGCTTGCTGTTGCTTGCGCATCGCTTTTCAGTTTTAAACTCGGCGTCACGATGCACCTTTTCGGCCTGGCGCGCTTACTTTTCCTCTTTTTTTTCCCATAATCGCCCCCTCCCACTTCAATCCACTGTCTGTTTCCTTGCCCCCTCTAATCTTTTCCTTTACAGATCGCCTTTCCTCCCTTTTACTCTACTACCCCCTCCCTTCTAGTAAAGAGAGGGAGA